>NC_058091.1:29075000-29382500 GCF_020171115.1 Neogale vison
GTAGGAGAAGAATCCATGAAACAAGATGGGACAGGGAGGGAGACAAACCATAAATGACTCTTAATCTCATGAAACAAACTGTGCGTTGCTGGGGGGAGGAGGGGTGGGAGAAGGGGGGTAGGTTATGGACATTGGGGAGGGTATGCGCTTTTGGGTAAATTAGAAGGGGAGGCGAACCATGAGAGACTATGGACTCTGAAAAACAATCTGAGGGGTTTGAAGTGGCGGGGGGGTGGGAGGTTGGGGTACCAGGTGGTGGGTATTATAGAGGGCACGGCTTGCATGGAGCACTGGGTGTGGTGAAAAAATAAGGAATACTGTTTTTCTGAAAATAAATAAATTGGAAAAAAAAAACACAAAAAAAAAACCAAACCACCTAAATGATTAGAGCTCACTTTTATGACTTTATCTAACCTTAATTATTTCTTAAAGGACCTATCTCCAAATAAGGTCACATTGAGGTTATGGTATCAACAGATGAATCTGAGGGGAGGGGAGACACAATTCAGATTTATATTGGGCTTTTACTATGAATACGCACTGAAATATTCAGCCATTGCTGTAGAAGTCTATTTTAATACTTTATTTTCATATCCTTGAAAATGTTTATTGGTGAGATTTCCTAGCTTCAGGCAGTTTAATATTTGACCTCACTTTCCTTTTAGGATGGTTGCCAAATGGTCTATAACCTCTGCTATGACTAATTTTATAGTTACTTTCATAGCAAAGTCATTATCTTCTAGCAGTTCCTGAATGATTTTCCAAGGATATTTCACATGTTCAGCCCGTAAACATTCCAACGTGATATTTGCTTCCAATTTCATTGTAGCATTTTCAGATATGCCTGCATAAAATAGATTGGCTAAGAATGAATTTAAACACAACTTCAACTTTTGCTTTGGAGAGGAGAATAGATCACAAATGGCAGAAATCTAAAATACATTTTCTAAATAGTGGGTGGTAGCCTAAGGATACTATGGAAATGATCTGAATTAAAATATTTAATTTGATGTTAACATAGTTTGTATGTGCAAAATGTCAAATGTTTTAATGATGATAATAAATGCAATATTAAATTGTTACCATTTTCCTCTAAACTGCTACAACTGATATTCACTGGAAATATCAACATGAAATTTTAGAAAATTGTTTCATTAAAAGAGTTTTATTACCACCACTAGGAAATAGAAATAAAAATAACTAATGAAAAGACAACATGGTAAGGAGATATAGGAGAACAAGCAGCTTCAAGAGCATTCTGGGGTAAATTAATTTATAAATAACATAAAGATAATAAATCTGTCTTTTGATCATTATAATTGGCAATATTTTTTATTAAAGATTGAATAATTGCTTAAATATTAAATAGTTGCAGCTGAGATGTTTAGCATCTATAAATGTGAGATCCTAATACTTAAGGTTTCTTTTTTCCTTAACCAAATTTGTGATGCTAATTAGGAAGCAAGTGAGTTGTCATGAGTTACAAATGTTTTCAAGGAGATAATTAATGTTACCTGTCCAGGATAAGTGACAGCTCCTTAGTTTTGTCATTTAATTGTATCAAAATACATTCAGATTGATAAAAGGAATCCATTTTAACTTTACTTTGCTGTTGCATCTTAAAACTGTGTCCTCCATGGCAATGAATCAAAGTACATACTTTAATGTTAGAAGCAAAAGCATCTTCCCATGACTTGATGTTTTAAAACATTTTTTAAACATTCCTATTTTTAGTGTTTTCAACTTGTTTTTTACACTGATTTTTCTTAGTTTGGCTCATGCACATGACAAGCATAACTACAACTTCTTCTGTATAGGAATATTCAAAGATACATAAATAGCCTGTTCTGATTAAACCAGATTTCAAGAAAACATTTCTCTTTACTCTAAATCACGTGTTTTTTTAAGTTCCCTTTGATTTCAAAAGTCATTAATTTATTTATTCTGGCTTTCAGTGAAGGGGGGGCATGAGTTGGAACCTAATTACTATTTACTTTCTGTGGTTTACTTTCAAGGTTAAGTATAAGAGTCTCATACAGTCTATATTGAGACTTATATCCCTATACCTGGGCCTTAATAGAAACAAACAGTTGTTCCAGAATAAAAGCAAAATATAGAGGAGATGGAACTATATCACATGGGAAGGAGAAATAAAGGAAAAACCCTCATAATTCTTACAGATGAAGAAGTTAGCAAACTTCTAACAAAAGGAATGTATTTTTAAAGGGGAGATTATTCTAAATCAAAACCCCTGGTATTTTGTAGATACTGACATATGGATTCAAAATGTGTATGAAAACACAAAAGATTGAGAAAGACCAACACGATACTGAAGAACTAATTTAGAGTACTAACCCTACCTGCTTATGATACTTATAAAGCCATAGTGTATCCATACAACTTGGAATTGGTGAAAAAAATAGACATACAGATCAATAGAATAAAATAAATAACCCAAAAATTGAGTGGCACAAATTTAGTTACTTGATCTTTGGCGAAGACAATTCAACGGAGACAGGAAACTCTTCCAACAAATGGTAATGGGGAAACTGGAGTCCAGGTTCAAGAATAAAAATGACATAGACATGGAATGCAGCTTACATTTCCACAAAAATTAACTTCAATGTGTTGTAGCTGGGGTAAATGACAAATTCTAATAATGACAAAGTATTTACTATTAAGTAGTTAACTTGATTTTTTGTTTATCTACAATTATATATACCTAGTTATGCCTAATCTATGGATATTAAACAAAAAAATCAGTGATTACATTTGTTAATTCTATTGTTTTTACTAAAGAATTGATTTGTCATTTACTTTTCAACATATTTTTAAACCAAATTTACATATTTGCCTCTAAATATTTCTGACATCCCTGAGTTTAGTTACTAGGCATTTTTTTTGTTTGTTTTTTTTTTTTTTCCCCAATTTATTTATTTTCAGAAAAACAACCCTTACAGTTGTTTTCACGCCTTTGTTCTTGAATATGCCTGCTGTGGTGGTGCTCCTCTATCTTGCTGGAGTTTTATTCTTTCTCAGTTTACATAGGACTACCTTAAAGCTGTGGGATTCTGTGGGGGAAGTTTAATCAGGACTTTGCCCTGAAATATTTTACTCGATTAAAAAGATCTAATAGATATCACACTTTTGGTCTGATATTAGTTCTGATTCAACTTTGTTTAAAATTTTACTGGTTGTTTGTCTCTCAAAGATTTTCTCAATAATTTGGAGGGAGGTTAGGGGTCTCACATCAATTCGCTTTTTCAGCTTTGAAAAGCTCACAATTTCTGTATTTTTCTATCCCATTTCATTTTTTTCTTTCAAACCTTCCAATTCTTTCCTTGATTTACTATTATTTCCCTAACACCTTCCCGAGGACAAACAACAATAAAAATATCACTGGTATTCTATTTTCTGAACTCTTTTCCTATAGTTAGAGTCAGAAGGTGAGATCTTTTGCCTTTTAAATTCTCTCAAGTCACAGTTTTCTAAAATGTTTTGCCATTGTGTTATGTGGATTGCCTTTTTTCCCATTTCCAAAATGTTTCTTGGCATCTATTTTCCTAATTATAACCCTTACTTCTTCTTTTTTTTTTTTTTTAAGATTTTACTTATTCATTTGACAGACAGAGATCACAGATAGGCAGAGAGGCAGGCAGAGAGAGGAAGGGAAGCAGGCTCCCCACCGAGCAGAGAGCCCAAGGTGGGGCTCGATCCCAGGACCCTGGGATCACGACCTGAGCTGAAGGCAGAGGCTTTAGCCCACTGAGCCACCCAGGTGCTCAGACCCTTACTTCTTAAGAGTTATATATTATTCAAAGGATCTGATACTTTTGTAAGAAAATATATATATTTAAAGATTTACTTAATAACTACTGAATTTAAATTTAATACATTACAGAGAGATCATTCCTTACCAAAATTGTGGTAAGGTAAGGGAACTACTTCTTTAAACATTGGATGCCATATCTTTATCTTTGTTTTTTATGGAATGAACTAAGTTGAGAAAGTCTCTATGAAATTTGATCATTTATACCTATAAGAATACAAAAGATAATTTATTTTTTAAAGGATTCTATTTATTTATTTGAGAGAGAGAGAGAGCACAAGCAGGGAGGAGGGGCAGAGGGAGAAGCAGGCTCCCTGCTGAGCAGAGAGCTCAACGTAGAACTCGATCCCAGAACCCTGGGACCATGATCTGAGCTGAAGGCAGATACTTAACCAACTGAGCCACCCAGGTGACTACAAAAGATAATTTTAAAACTTCTAGAAAATGGTTTAAAAAGATTAGATATAGGAAGAATAGTGAAGAAATTCCTTGAACAATTTTAATCTCTGTAATTATGTCTGCAACAGAGCCTGGGTAGTGAAAGTGAGGAATTGTATGTGCTTTTAACACCAATGAATTAGCAATCACTGACAGAACCTGAACTCAAGTAGAAAGCTCTAACATCCAAAAGGTTCTACAGGCTGAGAGCCATAAGGATGGCTGGCAGAGAATCAGAGCATGGGTTCAAGTAAGCAGGCCGTAATCAATGAAGCTCATCTAGTGTATTTGTCATAAACAAGCAAATTAGTTACTATAACCAATGTAGGGAAAGGTAGCAAGGATAATTAAAAGCTAAGCTAATGATGGAACATTTAAAAATGCTCATTATCTAATTTAAAATTATCACTGAACTCATAGATATAGAGAACAGATGGGTGGTTTCCAGAGCTGGAGGTGGGGCTAGGTGAAATGAGTGAAGGAGGTCAAAAGTACAAATTCCCAGTTATGAATTAATTACGTTCTGGGGTTGTAATGTAACGTATGGTGACAATAGTTAATAGTACTATATCGTGTATTTGAAAGTTGCTAAATGAGTAGATCTTCAAAGTTCTCATCACCAGAAAAAAAAAAAAAAGGTAACTATGTGTATTGATAGATGGTAAGAAGAGTACTTGTAGTGATCACTTTGCAATATATACAAATATCAATTCTTTATGTTGTACCCCTGAAACTAATAAAATGTTATATGTCAATTATATCTCAATTCATTTAAAAAAAGGTATTGAAGTTTGAGATGCATCTCTGCTACAAATGGTTATTAAGTAGTCAAAAATAAAAAAAAATTAGTAAGATACAGAAATAATAAAGCAAAGATATCATTACAGAAGTCTCTAGGAAATACTACTTTTTATTTGTAGTAGTCATCATTTTAAAGTATTTTTTTCTGTAATAAATATTTTAAATGTCTCATAAATTGGGACATAAACCAACTGATCCATTAATTTGATTATAAATAAAAATGAAACACATAAAGTATTTTTTATTATTAAAGTATAATAGACATAGAATATCCTATTAGTGTCAGGTATATATTATCCTGATTTGATATTTGTATGCCTTATGAAATGACTACACAATAAATTGTTACCATCTGTCATGATACAATATTATTACAATATTATTGATTATATTTTCTATGCTATACATTCTATATTTATGGCTTACTTATTTTACAACTGGAAGTTAATACCTCTTAATCTCCTTTACCTATTTTACCTGACCCCAAGCCCTTTCTCCATCTGGTAAACAACAGTTTGGTTTTTTGTATCTATAAGTCCGTTTCTGTATTGTCTTATGTGTTCATTTGTTTTGTTCTTAAAATTCCACATATCAGTGAAATCATACAGTATTTATCTTTCTGACTTATTTCACTTAGCATAATATTCCCTAGGTCCATCAATGTCGTAAATGGTAAGATTTCATTATTTTAAAGATTATTTCTTTCTTCATTTATTTGAGATGAAGAGAGAGTGTGCATGAACTGGGAAAGGGGTAGAGGGAGAGGCAGAGAATCCTAAGCAGTCTCCACACTGAGCCGGAAGCCTGATTCAGTTTGATTCTATGACCCTGAGATCATCACCTGAGCCAAAATCAAGAATCAGACACCTAGCCGACTGAGACTTCCAGGCACCCCAAGATTTTATTCTTTTTATAGTTGAGTAATATTCTATTATAAAAATAATACCACATCATCTTTATCCATTCAACTATTGATGGACACTTAGGTTGCTTCCATATCTTGACTATTGTAAACAATGCAGCAACATAGGTATGCATAGATTTCTCTGGATTGGTATTTCCATTTTCTTTAGATAAATGCCCAGAAGTGGAGTTGCTGGTTGTATAGTACTTCTATTTTTATATTTTTGAGGAAACTCCATACTATTTTCTATAGTAGTTCCACCATTTATTTATTTATTTCCACTGACAGTGTACAAGCATTTCCTTTCCCCTGCGTCCTCCCCAATAGTTGTTACTTTTTTTTGTTGTTGTTATTTTGATAATGGCCAATTTGACAGGTATGAAGTGATATCTCATTGTGGTTTTGATATTTATTTCCCTGATGGTTAATGATGTTGAGCATTTTCCATATGCTCATTGACCATAGGTATATCCTCTTTGGAAAATTGTCTATTCAAGTCCTATGTCCATTTTGTAATCAGCTTGTTTGTTTTTCAAAAGCAAGTTGTGTAAATTGTTTATATATTTTAGGTAGTAACTCCTTATTGGACATATAGTTTGCAAATAGCTTCTCTCATTTAGTAGGCTACTTTTCCATTTTGTTGATGGTTTTCTTTTCTGTACAAATCTTTTTAGTTTGATGTAATCCCATTTGTTTATTTTCGCTTTTGTTGCCCTTGAAAACACAGAAAGCTTGAACATTATAAAACACAATGGTGAAAAGGTGGATCCTAAATGTATGCCAGGCACCACTAGATGTTTTATTCATATTACGGCATATAATCTTGAAGAATAACTTATTATTATTATTCTATAACATTTTTCATAAATATACTCAACCATAAATTAATTAAGTGCTAACACCTCTGGGAAAATTACTAAGAGTTATGATATGAAATCAAGTCACAAATACCTATATTGTACAACTTAAAGTCTCTACTGTGAGCTTATAAAATATTTCCAGCTGATAGATAATAGTTGTGTGCTATTATCAAACACTAATATATTAAACAATGACACCTTTAGTACATGTTCCGGTGGCACAATAAGCTACTCTTATATAATACACCCCTCCAGCTTTATTGTAAAGCTGGGAGCTGTTTCACTATTGTGAAGCACATGAAGTAGAACACTTATTGCTATTATGCCAAATAAATGAAGTGAAACAACAAAGAGGCCTTTAAATGAACTGTATTTTATGGCTAAAGCACAGAGAAGACTAAATGAAAAACCAACTTGGAATTCATTCAGTCATTTTGCTTCTTCGTTTGTCTGTGTGAGAGAACAGCCCATTCTGAACAGGAGGGGAAGCCCTAAATTCTAGTACTGTCTTGTTATGGCAGAGTTATGAAAGAGCCTAAACCAAGAGTGAAGAAAATGTGCATAGTACATCATATCATATGATTTAAAATATGATTTTAATATGGTTTATGATATAAAATACAGAGATGAAAAGGAATAATAACTGTCCTTTTCCAACTTCATATGGATAGGATAAAGCCAAAGTTGTTTAAATTTCATTGGGGAAAATGCTGATATTTAAGTTTGTAGCACAACCACAAGAAACATGTTTTTTTGAGATTTTATTTATTTATTATTTATTTATTTGAGAGAAAGAGAGAGAGATAGAGAGAGATGGGGGGCAGAAACAGAGGGGGAGTGAAAAGGAGGAGGAAGGACTCTCAAGCAGATTCTGTGTTGAGCACAGTGCCCAATGACGCACGTGATCTCACAACCCTGAGATCATGACCTAAGCCAAAACCAAGAGTCAGACATGTAACCAACTGAGCCACCTTGGCACCCCTCAAATAATGTTTTTATATACCCTATTTAAAACCCCAGTTTTTGAAATTTTAGATTCCAAACTTTAAAATATGTAATTTTTAAAAAAATCTAATTTTGGGGAGGGGTAAGGTATGAATATGTGTTTTCGTATCTTGATAAATATCTTCTGTCCTATTTCCTTAATTCATGTCCCATATTTTTTACATCATTCCTATTAGCTTAAAAGGTGCATGTTCCCATAAAAATAAATTTGCTGATATGGGAATATTAATTTGAGCGGACCTGTGTCAATGTTGACACTAAAGACAGCAGTGTATACTGTCATAAGCAGTTTCAGAAAATCAATTGTTTACTGATTGTAAAATCAGTATGATGTTGGAATGGGTTACAATGATATGTTATTGATCTCTCCTTAAAATATTATAACAGCCATAAATCAGGTTTCTGGGACCATAGCATTATCTATATATGAGGACAGAGCAGTGCTCATTTTTATATCTTTGTTGATTTTTCTCTAATCCTTTTCTTTCATAATAGCAAAACTAGAGCAGAAATTTGCTGGCCATAAGGCAATAAAAAATATGTGTTCCTCTCAGTGCTGCTGGAGTTTGTTCTGTGGGTTTAATCCCTCTCTTTCCTGAGCCATCAGCCTTCATAAATGCACAAGAATTTAAAAGAAAAAGAAGAGGAAGAGGAAGAAGGAGGAGGAGAGAGAGAACAAAGGAGAAGGAGGAGGAATTGAGGAGGAAGGGAAAAGAAGAGGTAGGGGAAGAAGTGAGAGAGGGAAGAGAAGGGAAAAAGGAAAAGAAAAGAATGTACCTAATCTCACCGCTAAGGGTATATTTTTCTTTTCTCACTGCTACTAGCTTTGGGGAATATGTGGTTTATTTTAAATATCTCCATTCTTCTTTCAATTCCTTTCCTCTTCCTCCTGTATACTTGTCCAGGAAACCCATCAGCCTGTCTCCCATGGAATTTATCATTACTTTGGCTTTGGGTACACTTGATTTTCCTAGGTATTTGCTGTACTTACAGTAGATTCTTCTATCTCACTCAGTGTTTCATATTCTGATCTAAAGTTGGTCAAAGTAGCTTTATTATTACCAGTGGTTATATAGTCCATATGAATAGTAAGCAGATTTCAATCTTTCCCTTTCGTTCTCTCTCTCACTTTTCTTATTCCTCCTCCTCCTCCTCCTTTTTTAATTTTATTTCTTAAAATAAAAAGAGAACATATCCTAAAAAGAGTAGTATAGTGGGATACCTGGGTGGCTCAGTCAGTTAAGCAGCTGCCTTTGTCTCAGGTCATGGTCCCAGGGTCCTGGGATCGAATCATAAATCAGGCTCCTTGCACAGCAGGAAACCTGCTTCTCCCTCCGCCTGTTCTGCCTGCTGCTTCCCCAGCTTGTGCTTGCTGTCTCTGATAAAAAAAAAGTAAATAAAATCTTTAAAAAAAAAAAGTATTACTGGTATTATTGCTGGAATTTTGGAGTGGTAACTTAGCAAGAATAGTGTGAGAATAATGTGTTTATCTCATAAAAGCTAGAATTCAATCCAGTTTGTAGAGATGTACTTTATCTTCTAGATGACTACAAACACGTCGGTTGAATAATTAAAAAAAAAAAAAAAAAAAACAACTTGACATTTTGCCAAAAAAAAAAAATCTACCCTAACATGGATTCTATGTTCTCATTACCTGCTTGTGTGTTCTATATGAGTCCAAATCTTTCAAAATGATATAAATCATTTTGGAATAAAGACACTGCCTGTTTTCCAGGTCTCCCAGAGAGGGAATAAAAAGGGACAGAAAGGAAATTGACTACTTTTCTTTTATCTAGGTTATTTGAAAATAGGTTATTTTAGAGATCTCCACCCTAAAATGGTGTGAGTGTTGTCAGCTGAGCCTAATCCTTAAGCATACCATAAAGTGCTTCAGAAAAAAATGCAATGTGAATGTGTGTATGTATACACAGGTGTCAAGGAAAAGTACAAAAAAGAGCGAGCCATAGATAGAATAAAAACAAAATGGTGCAAAATGAAAGCAATGTCTGAATCAGGGAAAGGGGGTATTAGAACTTCTTGCACTATTCTTGCAACTGTTCCATAAATTTTGAAATAAAATAATAACAAAATTTGCAAACACATAAGCATTTTTAAATAGAGAAGGAAAAACATTGAGCAGGATGAAGAAGACCCTAGATGACTTTGGAGAAATAAATAGGCACCAGATCATTGAGGGTTTTGTGGTCCATGGTCTGGGCTTGGATTTTACTCCAGTTGCATGGGAAGCATTAACTTATTTCTGGTAAAATCTGATTTGATGGTTTCAGATCATTGAGCTGCAGTTTGGATGAGATGGGGTTTTTGTTGTTTTTTTATTATTTGTTTTGTTATTTTCATTTTTCTCTAAAAACTGCTATCAGCTGTGTAATGTGCACTTTTGTTTCCTAATGGAAAGCCAGTTTACTTATTGACATTCGTCTAGTTCACAGCTTTTCAATTGCTTTTAGTTTTTACAGCTGTCCACTTAACAAAGCTTCTTCCTGCCTGCAGGACAATATGGGATTGTGACTCCAGAGTGGAGTAGAGGATTGGAGAAGTCTCACATATTCCATCCTTCCCCTCTTTGTTTGATTCTCTGCTCTGGTGTCTGAGAGAAAACAAAGGCAGTTCCTCCTTTGAGGCTTTTGGAGATACTTGTATTTGTATTTTAGAATCAGTGTTTCTAAATGAGAGCAACAATATATCCATGAGAGTGAACAAGCTGACCCCTTCTTGCTACCTCTCATTATTCAACTTAGGTTTTAGTGCCTGGCTGAGAATTTGACTTTAGTCTGCATTAAAGTTGTCCTTTTTCAGCAAGCCCAATATTTTTGCTAATAGCTATATTTAAACACATTTATTATTTTTAACAGAAAAGTACTGCTTTAGAAAGTAGCATAGTTAAAATAGGGATTGGTTCACATAGATTTTTTTATAAAGTTGAAAAAAGCTTATTATATATAAAAACAGGAGTATGGCTAACATACCATATATATAGTTGTGGATATAACTGATAGAAGCAAATTTAAATAGCAAGAAAAATATCAAAATGATGCTGAATTCTTATCATGAACCAACATATATAGATCATTGATTATTTTTCCCTAGAATTCTTCATTCAAAGAAAATGTCACAGGGAACTCAATATAATATAGATGGAATCTACTATGTTCTGGTGAAAGCATTGGTATTTGTCCTAAAGTCCCTATTCAGCCCTTCCCAATTCCTATCACCTGCAGACTCCGCAAATCACTTCAAAGCTCTCACAATAAACTTTAATACTTGCTTAAGTGATGGTGTTTTCCATAGATCTCATTTTTCTTGCTAAGAAAATATGTCTGAAGTCAGTGAAATTGTTTATTAAATGGTATATTATAATTAACATAATATAGTTATATAGTTATATAAACTATATAGTTTATATAGTTATATATATATAGTTATATAGTTTTATATATATAGTTATATAGTTTTATATATATAGTTATATAGTTTTATAAAAAACTAAAGTGCCATGGACATTATATTTAAGAAAACCATGATATAAAATGTATTTGTAAGAAGACTCAATTTTCTAAAAGAAGGGATAGAAATATAAAATATATTGAAGTTGAGAAAAATGTTAGTGTGTTTATCTCTGTGTTGTGGGATTTTGGAGGGAGTTTTACTGTATTTTGAAAATGTGTATGTTTTCTCAATTATCTATACCACATAAGTTTAACACCAGGAAAATATTTTAAACTTAGATCACTCTTTAAAATCACTGTAAAACTTGTGTTTAAATTTTATTTAAATTGTCTTTAATCCAAACTTTATCCTAATAGGATTGTTTTTGGAATTACAAAATATTATAGTTAAAGAAAACAATATAGATAAAACTTCTCCTTAAGTCCACATAAAATCAGTGTTCTTGAAAACACTGCTATGTCTTATA
Source organism: Neogale vison (assembly GCF_020171115.1). Taxonomy (NCBI): domain Eukaryota; kingdom Metazoa; phylum Chordata; class Mammalia; order Carnivora; family Mustelidae; genus Neogale; species Neogale vison. The sequence goes on from NC_058091.1 coordinate 29,086,772, forward strand.
TAATGTAACACTTCAGGAAATACCACACAGTATCCTTTAGCTTTAGAGATTTATAATTACATTAGAATTGTAAAAGCTAACAAATTGGAGATTTTTAACTTTGTCTGACTGTTTTCTAAATTTATTTTCATTTAACACTCATTATAATTTTTAGTAGCACAATTTTTTTTTTTGCACAAGATGTAGCAATATTACTATATGCTGTTCATTTTATAGGTGAGGTAACTTAAATCGAAGGATGAGGTTCTCTGCCTGAGATTATATTATCAGAGATGAAATAAGAATGAGAACAGAGACTTTCATTTTTATCTTATTAGAGAAGGAGAGGAGGGCAGAGAGAGAGAATTTCAAGCAGGCTCCAACCCCAGCATTGAGCCCTGCACTGGGTTCAATCTCACAACCCTGAGATCATGACCTGAGCTGGAATCTAGAGTTGGCCACTTAACTTAGCCACCCAGGGGCCCCACAGAACGGAAGCTTTTAAACTAGTGTTTATAGTCTGTATATAGTCCAATGCTTAGTGCTTGGCTCTAATAGTTCCAAAAATTTAAATCCTGTATATTTAATCGAAGGCACACCAAAAGGTTTATTGTACTTAGACAAATAGTTAAATCTTACTTTTTAAAAAAGTATTTATTGGGGCGCCCGGGTGGCTCAGGTGGTTAAGCGGCTGCCTTCGGCTCGGGTCATGATTCCAGGATCCTGGGATCGAGCCCAGCATCGGGCTCCCTACTCAGCGTAGAGCCTGCTTCTCTCTCTCCCCCTCTCCCTGCCGCTCTGCTTACTTGTGCTCTCTCTCTAGCTCTCTGTCAAATAAACAAATAAAATATTTTTTAAAAAGTAGTTATTATATTTGCTACAGGCTTCAGGAATAATCACAAATTCATAGATTATCATTATATTTCAAATATTAATCCTACAGAAATATCTTTCCTGCTAGATAAGTAAGAGATGGGAGGGGGTAAAAAAGCGAGCAAGAAAAAAAGATGAATATAAAGAATTCATTCAAAAACAATTATAAGGAAGTCTTAATATGTATCTGCATATGTGTTTAATACAAAAGGTAACTTTTTGTTTACTTTATTCACAATATTTCTCTATTCATATATTTTTTTAAACTGTCAATTTTTTTTAAGATTTTATTTATTTATTTGACAGAGAGAAATCACAAGTAGATGGAGAGGCAGGCAGAGAGAGAGGGAAGCAGGCTCCCTGCTGAGCAGAGAGCCCGATGCGGGACTCGATCCCAGGACCCTGAGATCATGACCTGAACCGAAGGCAGTGGCTTAACCCACTGAGCCACCCAGGCGCCCCTCTATTCATATTTTTAACTCAAATTCTGGAAGGACACTCAAGAGAATGAAATGGTTACTGTATTTTTTCTTTTCTTTTTGTTACATATGAATTTTTTTTTAATTTATTTATTTGACAGAGAGAGATCACAAGCAGGCAGAGAGAGAGAGAGGAGGAAGCAGGCTCCCTGCTGAGCAGAGAGCCCGATGCAGGACTCGATCCCAGGACCCTGAGATCATGACCTGAGCCGAAGGCAGCGGCTTAACCCACTGAGCCACCCAGGCGCCCTACATATGAATTTTTAATCACTGTTTGATTACATAGATACCATGATGTCCTAAGGAATTTTGTTCCTGATGTCTACTACTTTATGGAATGAAAATCCCCACACACTTATGAAGGATTCCATGGCTTATATTTCCCTGGGTAAAAAAAATTACCATTTATATTCAGTTTTGTTTAATGTAAATAATACTATCTTAATGATGTCTTTTATCTTCAAAAGAAATAGTTTTGAAAAAAGAATTCACACAAGGAAGAAAATATTATCTGAAAAGAAAAATGTTAGGTCAACAATTTAGATAAAAAATGACGGTTAAGAATTAAATTGAATATAAACTGGCAAAGCCATGGTTAGAACAATCTTCAGTTTGTGTTATGGTTCAGTTATATTTTAGATAAAGTTACTATAACAAATAGACTCAAAATGCGTATTGGCTTAAATATAATACATATTAATTTTTTACGGATATTGCCATTTAGTTTTGGTATTACTGATCAGTAGATGGCTCTATTACACATGTTGACTCATACATGGATATAGATTTTCTCCACGCAGTTTTTTATTCCCCAGGGCCTTATTATCAGCATATTGCTATGGAGAAGAGACACAGCTGTCCCCTAAAAGTTTTACACTGGAAGAGCACATTATGACTTCTATTCATATTACAGTGATAAGAACTACTCACATGGGACAGGACTAGCCATGAGAAATGTAAGCTTGTTAATGTAGTCCTTGGCTGAACAGCCAATTTTTAGCTACAAACGTATACCATGAATGGAAGACTGCAAATTGATAGATAACAAGACACCTCTGCCATTACAAAATATATATATATATACCAAGATATGTGTGATAATTGCAAACAACCCTTAACAAAAATTTACTTTTTTACTAATTATACTGTATTTAAATTCTAAAAAGCTTAATTGAAACTAAGAAGCATTTTTGTTTTAATTTCAGATTATCAGATAGTAATAACATCTACCTAAAGTGCATATACATATGAATCCTAGCATATCCGGATAAAGTAGAAGCTATTGATTATTCTTTTAAATAGTGCTTAAATGGACTTATATGTTACCTCTCCAGCCTCATTTTTCTTTACCATGGACCCTCACCCTTCTCTGAACCGGCCATTACTCTCTCACACATACACAGGATGATAGAATGAATTCATTTTCTTTACTTGATAAACTCTAAATTCCCCTTAAGTAGACCACTCAACTATTACCTACTCTAAAACATTCAATGACATTAGATAGACCGAACGCATTTCTACACGGCTCCTACAGCACAAAGCATAATTAACTAGCGGCAAAACCTCAGAGAAATTAACCTCTTAAAACACCTCATTCTAAGGAATACTCCTTAGTACTATTCACTGAGGCTGATTATGTTTTTCAAAAATGGCCACAGGAACATTGCGATCTTACATGATCTTACAGAATCCATTTCCCTTTGAATCTGTGCAGAATTCTGTGCCTCAAGAAAAACACAGAGATGAAGTGGTATTACCTTCTAGTTTGGGTCATAAAGATGGTACGGCTACTCGCTCTCTCACTCTCTCTTGCTCTCTCCCTCTCCTTCCTTTACTCTCTTGATCTCTCTCAGGCCATCTGTCCCTGGGGAATAGCTACCATTCTGAGAGAAAGCACAAAGTAGCCCTCTCAAATAGAACACGTGGAAAGAGAAGCTAGACCTCCAGCCATCAGCAACCATACCTGGAACTGCGGGTCAGTTTGAAGCCACATGACTGCAGCTTCCAGGCTTTAAATCTTCAGTCTCTGCCCCCAGACCTTGTAGAACAGAGACTAGCAATTTTGCTGTCCTCTGTCTGAACTAATTCCCTCAAAAATCTGAACATAATAAAAGCTGGTATTATGCCACTAAGTTTTGGAATAATTTGCTAAATAGTCAGAAAGGCCGATATACCCATTTTAGACACAAAAAGCCAGGTAGGCTGACATACTTTAGATACTTATTAAATATCAAGAAGAGATTAGAGATATCATGGGATCAATAAAGAGTGTAGTTGAGAATGACTAACACATAAGATGGACTTGGGCTTGAAACACATTACAATATCGATAATACAAGCATAAACATATCCAATTCAAAAACTGTGTGTCCTGGGATACCTGGGTGGCTCAGTCCCTTAAGTGTCTGACTTCAGTCCAGATCACTTTCCCAGGGTCCTGGGATTGAGCCTCACATTAGGCTCTCTGTTCAGCCAGCTTAGCCTGCTTTTCCCTCTCCCTCTGCCTGCTGTTCCCACCGCTGTGTTCTCTCTCTCTCTCTCTCTCTCCTGTCAAATAAATAAATAAAATCTTAAAAAAAAATCTTTGTGTTCCAATAATAATTTATAATTATCTTCTCAATAAGGAATCAGCAAAGAATTCCCTAATGTACACCAAAGGAAAATGTCTTTATTCTGATCACATTCAAATACTTTTGTTTTGTTCTTTTTCTTATCTTCATTCTTTGATTTTTTTTTTTTTGACCACATGTAAATTTATACTGGGTTATCCCTCCAATGTCTAAGACCCATGTTCTCAGTCTTTGTTACTAAACATCACAAAATTCACTAAAAATACAGTTTCAATCAATTAATTACAAACAGACTGACTGCCTCCAACACTTTCTGTGAAAGAGCTGGCCACTTACTACCAGTTAGCTTTGGAGCGGCTCTCCTTTGTATCTTTGTGACCTGGCAGCTTTCCGATGATCTTAGTTCTAAGCCCAGGGTCAGAATACTGTGTCCTGCCTGTGCTGTGGCCGATGGTCGGGATTAACTCTCATTCTGGTGAGCCACGACACGTACTTCCCTGTGTTAGAAGCTAATGACTGACTTTCCCAATTGGACAGCACAGAAATGCTGACCCTGGCATTGTTACATACCCGCTCTGGCAGAGGCAGCTTGGGAGCACTCTCGTTCACTCAGCCACCTCTGCAGTAGGGACTATCAAACCCAATTATTCCTTTTTTTTTTTTTTTTATTTTACTGTTATCCACCTGGCTAGAATCTCAGCTCCGTAAGAACAGAAAACCTGTCCCATCTTCATTTCTACAATCCTAAAAACATTTCTCATGTAGGGGTGATGCTCAATAAATGTTATTGAGTGTATCTTTTACATAGAAATCTTAAAATTAGAATCTGGCAATAACACTGCTCTTTGCCATCTTACCAATTTTTCACTCTACAGTGGTTCTTTAGCTTTTTCAGACATCTGGTTTTTAACTCCTCTCCTTTCTCTCAAACTGTAAGCCATGCCATGTGTTCTTTTTTAAATATAGGCTGTTCTCCACGTGGGCCCCTTCAACCAGGCCCCTATCTATACCCACAACCTCAATATGGGAAACTACAAGGACAGAGTAACCAAGATATATACCATTTTCACCCCTTACTAAGGGAGCTAAACCTGAGGGGAGAAACATGTCGTTGAATATGTAATGAATTGTTAGCTCCAAAAATTCTCAGTCTCCAATTTTCATGGCCCTTTAGAGCTACGAGACAATCACTCGGTTTTCCCAATAAATCCAATCTCCCATTATTTCCAAGGCTACTTCAAACCTTCTTCACTTAATTCCCTGCGCACATTACATTTCTACTCACTCTGGATGATTCCCTACTGACTAAAAAGACTCTATCACACAGTTCGTCATTCCTCTGTGCTCCTGTGGTCTGTGGGACCTTGTCCCTATCCTTCATCCCTCTGTCCACACATCCTTTATTCATACCTAACAGATGAAAATGTGTCTCCCACCATTTGCTCCAGATAGAACCTACTGTCTATGCCAGCTCTTCAATACCAAAATCTGAGAAATTATTCCAACTGTCTTATTCTTCAACCTTTCACTTTTTGTTGGCTCCTCACGTCAACATTTAAACACAAAATTTCTTGCAAATTTTGTGAAAAAACATTCTTCCTCTCGAAGTACCACCTATCTCTGTCTCCTTTCAGAAATTATCTTCTTTACCTCAGGTTTCTACTTCCACACTTCTAATGGACTCCACAAATGCCGCTTCCAGTCGGCGACGAGAGAAGAATCAGGCACAAACAAGTCAGGGGCAAGAGATTGGGAGCAGGGGACAACCGTCGAAAAGGACTGCAGCCCCGAGCAACTCCACAGTCTCACTTTTATTGCATAGAAAACAATAGCCAACAGAAGGATTGATGAAGGTCAAACGTTAGTCATGTCTTGCAGGCAAGCAAGGAGGAGGATAAAGTTTATAGTTAAACAAGCACATTCAAAGGACTCATCTAACTAACAACGGGCGCTTCGGGGAAGAGAAAGGAGCGATTGCTGATAAGGGAAGCAGGTGGTTTTCGGTCCACCCTGAGTTGACCTGGCGTTCCCGGGTGCTCAGCTCCTCTGAAGCAGGTGGCCTTCCGCCCTGGGCGGGCCGGGCATCCCCAGCTGCCCAGCTTCACGGTCGTACGTCGTCCTTCTCCCCAAAGACCTGTTGCCAGTATATGTATGTCCTAGGCCATATTTTTTTTTTTTTAAGATTTTATTTATTTATTTGACAGAGAGAAATCACAAGTAGACAGACGGAGAGGCAGGCAGAGAGAGGGAAGCAGGCTCCCTGCCGAGCAGAGAGCCCGACGCGGGACTTGATCCCAGGACCCTGAGATCATGACCCCAGCCGAAGGCAGCGGCTTAACCCACTGAGCCACCCAGGCGCCCTCTTAGGCCATATTTAAATGTAATTGGTAACTAGTAAAATCCTCCAGGGGTTACAGTTTAAGTAACAAATTGTTCCGAAGGGCAGCAGCACACAAATACTTCTTCTCTTTCTTTACTTCATTCTCCTTCCAACCACCTCTTCATTGAAAAAGTCACTTACTTATGGTAAATGTGATTGTCATTAATGTGTGTGTGTGTGCATAAAATTTATATAAAATGTAATTCATATATATTTTTAAAGATTTATTTGTTGGAGAGAGAGAGAGTGGGTGCACATGTGTGAGCAGAGGGAGGGTCAGAGGGAGAAGGAGAGAGAGTATCCCAAGAAAACTCCCTGATGTAAGCAGAGCCCCACAGGGGCTTCCATCCCAGGATGCTGAGAGCATGACCTGAGCCTAAATCAGGAGTTGGAGGGTTAACCGACTTTGCCACCCAGGCATTCCAGTATTTTTATATTTTATCACCAGACCAGATTCTTGCTTTTGATAATTTTAATTTTGCCTTGATGTTTTCACTTCCATTTATTCCATTTACAAGACTGTTTTTCCTGTTTTTTTCCTCCAAGCGCTTCTTAATTTTCTTAATGTTTGTTTTCTCTTACCACATTTTCAGTGCTTGTGTGTTTCTTTGTGTAAAATACTCTTTTTCCTCTGTTCATGTTATATCATTTCTCTGGGTGATATTGTCTGTCTCTTGTTTTAATTATTATATCTGAATGCTGTTAAATTCTAAATACACTTAATATATAAGATTTATTTAATGGGTTCCAGATCTATATATCCTACTACCTAACGGACATCTACACTTGGGTTTTCCATAGTCCTTACAATTCATCTCTGTTCTTATAAGTTCCAGTTATTACAAATACTAAAGTGACCTCATAATTTACATATCTCTTAAATTATGTTCATGCCTGTGTACCTTAAATAGTTAAAGCAAATAAAAGACTTTCTTGTGCTTTTGATATTTCTAAACCAGACTTAACCACAGGAAATTTTGACAAAATCATGCAAAATTCATTCTCTACATATGTTGCCAGGAATCAGGGCACGTACTTCCCTCGCTGCCCTAAGAAGTTGCTGATCTTGGACCAACTTTCAATTAGTAAGAACCTTTAGTTCTTACTTCTCAATTCTCAAAAGAATCCACTAGCAATTCCTTCACTATACACCTGGGATCTCTAGCATAATTCCAATGGTGTTTCACAAAATGCAGAAAGTTTCTTAAAAGCATCTTTTTGTTCAGTCCTACCATAGATTGCAGAAGAAATAATCTTGGTGAGGAAGAATCCAAAAAGGAGAAAATAGAGGCGGACTAAGTAAAATGTAATTTAACTTTTTTTTTTTTTTTTAAGATTTTATTTATTTATTTGACAGAGAGAGCAAGGGAGCACAAACAAGGGGAGGAGCAGAGGGGGAGGGAGAAGCAGAATCTCCACTGAGCAGGAGCCTGATGCAGGGCTCGATCCCAGACCCCTGGGATCATGACCTGAGCTGAAGGCAGATGCTTAACTGACTGAGCCACCCAGGCACCCCTAGTTTAACATTTTAATTGTCTTGTCATATTTACACAAACAATATTTTAATAAAAATATTTTAAGTTAACATGGAAAGTCTACAATAATCTTATTGTTTCTCTAAAAGGATCTTCTAATCACTGATGTGTGAAAAATATAAATATACTTTCTACTTCTCTCTCATGAAAGGTTGTGGGGAAGGACTATAAATCATCAAAGACAGACTCTAGACCTCACTAATCTCCCACTCCAGGGCACATGAGCGAACTGCTTCTGTAGATTTGCTTTTCTAAGTCCATAAACCATTGTCCAAACCACATACAGAGAGATGTTTTGGAACTCAGGATTTTTTTTGTTTTGTTTTGTTTTGTTTTCCCAGATTTTACGAAAGTAACATGGTACATGCACTAAATATTTTTGCTAAACAACTCTGGGGCACCTGGGTGGCTCAGTGGGTTAAGGCCTCTGCCTTCAGCTCAGGTCATGATCCCAGGGTCCTGGGATTGAGCCCCGCATCGGGCTCTCTGCTCAGTGGGGAGCCTGCTTCCTCCTCTCTCTCTCTGCCTGACTCTCTGCCTACTTGTGATCTGTCTGTCAAATGAATAAATAATAAATCTTAAAAAAAAATCTTAAAAAAAAAAAGAGAGATTTAAACAACTCTGACAATCTCTGAAAAAACACTCCATAATCATAAACATTCATATGACTTCAATCAAGGTAAGTGAAGACTTAAAGAGTCATATGTAAACGTAGGTCAGGTTTTCTAACTAATTAGACTTACACTGAACTCAAGCACGATGCCTGTTACATTTTTCGAGACTTTTAGATTTTGAGACTGCCGGGGGAAAATGTGAATCTGTATATCTTGAGAGTCAGATTGCAATGAACAATAATGAAAACTGAAGATCAAGAACTTCAACAGATAATTGGAAATATAAGTATATAATCCCTGGACTGCATAAAGTGTGTTAAATCAAAATAATTTACTTTGCTGGAATTTACTTTTAAGATCACAAGAAAATGGAACAAAGAAAAATGGAAGGGAAAAATGACTAGCTAGAGTACATTCATAAAATTTCAAACCTCTTAGTTCTTGAGTATTATCCTGGTTTAGATAAAGTAATCAGCTATTTAGTGTTTCACATGTCCAGTCTTAAAATGGAAAACTATCCCTGTTCTCTCTTACCTTGAAGAAAAATGCTCAAATTTCAATGTGTAATAGACTGTGAAGTTCATGGACTAAGGATAACATTTTTTGTGATGATTCTGAAATATTTAATTAAAATATATTTCAGTACTTATTTGAAAGGAATTAAGTGTTAATGAGTTTATAATAAAAATAATTAAGAAATTCTACTTCTCATGGAACATAATTGTTTTTATTAAAATATAGCATTAAAATGTTCTAAAATAAACACTTCTCTACATTTTTTAAAATTTTAGAGTATTTTTTTAATTTTAGAATTTTATTTTTTCAGTGTTCCAAGATTCATTGTTTATGCACCACACCCAGTGCTCCATGTAATATGTGCCATCCTTAGTACTGACCACCATGCCCTCCCAACCCTCATCCCTCCTCCCCTCCAAAACCCTCAGTTACTCAATTATCATATGGTTTCACTTCTCTACATTTTTAAATGTTTAGAAATGTTCAAAAGTTACAATGCCACCCAAGGCTTAAAAGACTAATGAACACGACTAGCTTAAGTAATGCTATCCATTTAGTTTTATATAGAAGAATTCGATTTAAAATGTCAAACTGATGTCTTTTTCACAGAATATTAAAAAGATTTTAGTGGAGTTTTTTTTTCTTTTGTTTCCTCGATGAAACTATTGGACATCTCACCAATTTGTACATTAATTGAATGATAATTCCATTTCAATTCAAGATTTTACATGCCTTCATAAATTTTGCCCTACGTTCCACATGTTCTTTGTAGTTTGAAACATTAGAGGTGCACTTTTATACATCTTATTTTACCTCTAAAATAATCCTTAGGTCTGTTTTCATTTCTTCATTCAGTCCTCCATTGCCATAGCACATGTCTTACCTCCTGTCATTGGATTGCTGTGACCTTTACTGATTGAAGTATTCTATAATTCTTAAAGACTTTTGCCTATGGAAAGAAATAACAACCCAAATGTGTGTTTTACTTAACATTCAATGATCAAAAATATTCATCCAAAAACAAAACTTTGTATATTTGTCAGGGTTCTTCAGAGAAATAGAATCAATAGGGTGTTTTTAGAAATATATTTATAAGGGGAGGTTTACCATAGGAATTGGTTCATGAAGTTACAAAGGTTATGACATCCCACAATCTGCAGTCAGCCAGCCAGACAGGAAATGTGGTATAACTGTCTGAGTCTGAAGGCTTGAAAATCAGGGAAACCAATGCTTTATATCCCACTCCTGTGCTGAAGGTCTAAGGGCCAGCAGTTCTGATAGCTGAGCACAGAAAAGATAGAAATCCCAGCTCAAGAAGACAGAGAGAATTTGCCTCTTCTTTGCATTTTTGTTCTCTTCAGACCCCCAGTGGACTAGGTGATTCAGGTCTACATTGGTGAGGGAACATCTCTTCATTCATTCAAAGGAATCAAATGATCATCTGCTAGAAATACCCTCACATGCACACAGAAATAATGTCTTACCAGCTCTCTACACATCTCCTACACATCTCTTGGCCCAGTAACGTTCACACACAAAATTAAGCAACACAGTTTGAAAATTAAAAAAGAAAAAGATTTATTTTGCTTTAAAATATTAAAATAAATTTGAATTTTAAAATATGAAAAATTTAATAAATTAAATTCCAATCAGATTCGTCTGAAATTGTAAATTCATTCAGGTGATTATTTTGGGTGGCTCAAACACAAGAAAAAATTGTTAATATCCAAAAAAAAGTGCATCATCACAAGAGAACCTACAAATGCTAACATGTTAATAAGGCAATATTATTATATTTATTTCAATAATTTTGACAAACTAGAACAAAGCTTATAGACCAAATGTGCCCACTGCCTATTTTTATACAGCTTATGAGCTAATTTGAAATGATTGAAATATAACCTACAGAAGAATAATATTTGACTCATGAAAATTACATGAAATTCCCATTACGTTGCCCATACATGCAGTTTCATGGAACTTAGCCACACATGTCCAGCTATGTATTGTTTATGGCTACTTTTATGCTATAATGGCAGAGTTGAGTAGATGCTACAAAAAACATATATGATGCTCCCATTTTGTGCTCTTCTACGCAACACAAATTGTAGGGAAACCTACAATTTGCCACTTTATAGTGTTTCAAGTCAAACTACAATTAGGTGAAATATAATCTTCCGGAAAAGACTTTAATACTTCTCATTAGTCAATTGTGTTAAAAAGGTAGTAGATCTGTATTACAAAATAATAACATATCAATAATATATTTTGAATTTTTTTCTTGTTATGAGAGTATTTAAGTACCTTGATGTTGAGTCTTGGCCTACACAGCCTAAAATATTTAAGATCTGACCCTAGAGAAAAAAATGTTGACTTCTGACAAAGATGAAATAAATTACTTGAAATATACCTATTACCCAAACAAGTGTAACACATATAAAATTGGAATAGACTTCTATAAATTAAATGAATTTATAATTTAAAAATTTTCCACAGAGAAAACTTCAGGCACAGATGGCTTCACTGATAAAAATTCCATGAAACACTTAAGGAAAAATACATGTATTTAAGAAAAAAACACATGTTTGTGTAGAATCATCTACGCAAACTCTCATGAATTAAAAAAAGGGGATCACTTCCCAACTCATGTTATGAGGTAGTAACTCTCTGGCCAAAATATCACAAGAAAGGAAAACTACAGAAAATAGCCTTCATAAACCTCAACAAAGAAATCAAAATTGGCAAGCCATATATAAATGGATCAGATATGATGATCAAGTGGGGTTTATTTAAGGAAAGCAAGTTTGGGTTAACTTAAAAAAAATTAAAGTAATTCATCGTACTAAAAAATCTAAATAAAAACCTATGCCCATATCAATAAATGAAAAAATCTTGATTAATTTAGTCCTTGTTCATTATAAAATCTCAGCAAACTAGGAATAAAAGAGAGATTCTCAGCCTCATTAATGATGATTATACATGAAAATCTACCTTCATGCTGAATGTTGAAAGGGTGAATGCTTTCTCCTTAAGATAGAAAATAAATGAGAAAAGCCCACTCACACTTCTATGTGTTCTGATCTGTTGTATACATTTATATGATTGTCTTAATATCAGTAAAACACTGCCTTGGTTGCTATACCTGTCTATGGTATGCTTTCAAGTCAAGTATTATGAATCCTCAAATTTGTTATTTTGTTGAGAGAGAGAGGGAAAGGACGCACATACACAGGGTTAGAGTCAAGAGGGAGAAACAGACTCCCTGCTAAGAGCAAAGTCCTATGCCAGGTTCCTTGCAGCGCTGTCTCTGACTGGGGGCTGATCCTAAAAACCCGAGATCGTGACCTGAGTTGAAGTCAGATGCTTAACCACCTGAGCCACCCAGGTCCTAAGATTCTTTGCCTTTCTATCTACATAAATCCTAGAATAAGATGGTTAACTGCTTAGAGGAAGAAGAAGAAAAAGAAGAAGAAGAAGAAGGAGGAGGAGGAGGAGAAGGAGGAGGAGGAGGAGAAGGAGGAGGAGGAGGAGGAGGAGAAGGAGGAGGAGGAAGAAGCCTATTGGAATTTTTACTGATGTTGTGTTAAATCTGTAGATGCATTTGGGGAAAACTGGCATCGTAACATTATTGAGTCTTCTGATTCATGAAAGTAACATCTCTTTCCCCATCTTTTTCTGGCTTTTAAAAGATATAATTCAGAAATATACAGTGTTCAGTATATAAGTCTTGCACATATTTTGTAAAAAATTAACTTTAAATATTTCATGTTTGGGCATTGCTGATGGTATGTTTGTTTTATGTTTCATTTGCCAAATTTTTCATTGCTACTATATAGAAATTGTGACCTTTGTGTAATAACCTTGCATTTTGCAGCCATGCTAAATTCACTTGTTATTCTAGAGGCATTTTTTTAAGGTTAGTTAAGATTTTCTAAATGTAAAATTATATCCTCAGTGAAAAAAAACAAACAAACAGATTTTTACCTTGTTCCAATCTAATATTTTCATTTATTTTGGTGTCTTATTGCATTGTCTATGCTGATCATATAGCACATAGCAATACTGCATTCTACCTGTATTTCCTTCTTTAATGCTCCATATAACATGCAAAATATTTTCTTATGTTTTTGGACTGCTGATCTCTAATCTGATCCCACCTACTTCCTCATTGTTTACTATTTTTACTTCTTATTTTAATGACAATGCATACAATTAAGGAAGATTTGAATTCTCAGATTTTGTAATAGTACTCGTCACAAACTTGCCAGGCACTCTCCTCATTCTGCGTCTTCCCCTTCTCTGTTCCTTCTGCTTAGGACAAACTTACCCCAAATAGCTGTAGAGCACATTCCCTTGTTTCTTTCAGGTCTCTACTCCTGTTTCCTTATCAGTGAAATCTACCCTGACTTCTTATATAAACATAACAATCCCTTTCCAGAAGCTCACTTAGAGACCCCTGCCATGCCTTATTTTTCTAAATGCCACTTATTAACATTTAGTGTGTTATTATATTATTTTCTCTCCATATCAGAATTTGAGCCTCCTAATAGGGACAAAGTATATTTTGTTCTGTGGCATCCTCATCAGTTATAACAGTGTCTGGGGCACCTGGGTGACTCAGTGGGTTAAGCTTCTGCCTTCCCCTCGGGTCATGATCTCAGGGTCCTGGGATCGAGCCCCACATCGGGTTCTCTGCTCAGCAGGGAGCCTGCTTCTCTCTCTGCCTGCCTCTCTGCCTACTTGTGATCTCTCTCTGTCAAATAAATTAAAAAAAAAATAATAACAGTATCTGACAAATTATGGGTGCTCAATAAATACTTTGTGGAGGAATGATTGAAGGAATAATGAATAACTCCAATGGGATCTCAAAATGTTTTATGTGTGTTTGTTCAATATATTAACAAGTACTAGTTATTGTCAGTGCAAGGACAAGATAATTTGAGATTTATAGAAACATTTAAATATATATATATTTTGGTGAACATTAAACATGTCAGAAAGTATATAAACAAAATGTGGCATAGAACACTTATTTTAAAAGTGGAATGAATAGCATGTGTTTCATGAATTAGTAGAGGAAAACATGACCAAAGAAATTAGTTGTTTCCTGGGTCCTTCATGAAGCTCAAAGCTATTGCTTTCTATGGGCCAGATTTTGACATAGAAGAAATCATATTCCATATTTTCCAACATTACATAAATATTTATCTTACCTTTTCTAAACCGGAAAGAAAAAGACTCAATTCTCTCAGTGAACAGTTGAATATGATACATCCCATTTTCATTTTTTACAATCCAGTTTAATTTAGAGACTGCAAAATGACCAGAGTCTCTAAACCATTGAAGTGATTATCTACATGGTCATCAGCAGTGGTGGGGTAAGGATAGAAGGATACAAATGATTTAAAGGAACCAGCATTGCTTCATGGGGATGGAGCCACTCAGTGGGAAACAATGCTGTACAGCCCTAGTCAGAGATGCATTTTGCATGTCCCCCAAGGTTTTTACAAGATCATACAGCTGCTGCATGCTGTGTGGTGAATTCTCTCCAAGCCCCAACATGAGATCTGGCTGTGTCATTGCCCTTTTATCAGAATTTTGGAAAAATTGACACTAAAAATCTATATAATACTTTTCAAATAAAATGTTAATGAGAGTAGGAGCTTATCAGCAAGGACACATATTTTTCCCTGGGCATGGGAAGGAAGAGTGAGAAGAGCAGAGGCAAAATGCAAATATCCCAAAATAGATTCCTTATCTTCTGTTTCATAGGATCCAAGAAAATCTACTTCCAAATAAAACATGTAAACCTACAAGGAGAAAGACACTGTAAATGATGGACCAACAGGAAGGTCTATGCATATATGTTTGCCTAGGTAAATATTAAAATAGGACATGTTAAAAATTTAAAAATAGAAAAAGTTTTGTTTCATTTCTGTTTATATTTCAGAAAGAATGAGCCTTATTAAAGGAAAAAGAAGCAAAAAGAAAGCAAGCTGTGAAATTTCTTACCACTGTTATTATGCTCGTTCTGACACCACAATTATTTTGCCACTCTGCATATAAATAAATATTATAAATTATATAATTATAAAATATTATATAATCATATATAAATTTATATATTTTATATGTCTATTAATATAAATTTATGTAAATGTATAATTATAATTTTATATTTATTATATATGTATATTTTGAGTAAGAAAAACATATAAATACATGTATATCCATGTGCACACATATTTACCAATATACAGTGGGTAAGAATATACAACAGAAGGTAAATTATTTTTTCTAAAAACTGTGGAATTATTTAGCAAGTTGGAAAGTTCATTTATCATTTTCAAATAAAATTACAGCTTTTTCTGTGAGTCAATCCACATGCTATTATTCAGTGTTGCCTATACTAACATTATTCAGCACTTTTCTGGGTAAATATGTAAACAGAGTACTTTTTTATTACAGGTTTTCTAGAATTTAGAATTCTCTCAATTAACCAAATTTTGTCTCATTTTTGATACTTTTTTTTCATTGAGAAGTTCTAGCAATTCCAGGTTGGAACTGAGTAAAAACTAACTAAAACTGAAAATAAAAGTTAAATGTCAGACTGACAAGTGTCTGGCTTTCAAGAAATAAGTATTTTCAGGGAATTCAGGAAACATTTTTCTGAAGAGCACCTGAATGAAATTATCTAGTATTAAAAGACATTAATACAATTTTATGTAAATGTATTTTATCTTTACAAATAAACCCAAGGCTTTGACATAATTATTATATTCTTATAACACCAATAGTATATTTTTATGATTAACAGTATTTGTGAACTAGTTTGTGGAAATTAGGAAGACTAGAAAAATAGAGATAAATCTCAATGAAGAAGTGAGTAAATGCAGAAGCAGAAATATAAAGGTCAAAATTAGCATTTCTGGCTAGATATATTAAGATATTTTATTCTTTTACTCAGTTTGTTTAAATATTTTCATGTTAAAAAGTCAGAGTGATTCATATTAAAATTTTATAGTGGAGTTTGCTTCTGCAAGCATGGGCTAACAAATCACCTAAACCGTAGAGAGTAACCAGAGTTGACAATGAAATTAGATTTTGTAAATCGACTATGACATGTTCATCTTTGATATTCTAGACTTAAATTTCAAGGAGCAGTCTCAAATGCCCAGTATGGTAGGCATATTAATGGCCTCTCAGAGATATCCACATCCAAATCCCTGGAACCTATAAATGTTACCTTACATGACAAAGGAAGAATATGGTATCAGATAGAATTAAGGGTGCTAATCAATTGCTATACACAGGGAAATTGTCCCTGTGGATCCAATATAATTTAAGGGTCTTTATTGTGAAAAAGGATGGAAGAAGTTTCAGTGTTTGAATAATGCTATAGGAGAAAAACTCCATCAGATATTATTGACTTTGGTGCTAGAAAGGGATCATGTACCAAAGATATGTGAGCAGCCTCTAAAACCTGGAAAATACAAGGAACTGATTCTTTCCTATATTTTCCACGGTGAAATGTAGCCCTCCTGACACCTTGAGTTTAGCTCAGTAAAAAAGACCCATTTCAGGTTTCTAACCTACATAAATATAAGTTAATGAGGATAATAAATTTGTTATTAAGTTTATGATAACTTGTTATAACAGAAGAAACTAATACATTTACCAAACACAGATGTTAAAGAAAAGAAAAAAATGTTTGCTATGAGTTAAATTTATATTCTAATGTTATTTTTGTATAAATTAATATAATAGGGCGCCTGGGTGGCTCAGTGGGTTAAGCCGCTGCCTTCGGCTCAGGTCATGATCTCGGGGGTCCTGGGATCGAGTCCCGCATCGGGGTCTCTGATCAGCAGGGAGCCTGCTTCCTCCTCTATCTCTCTCTGCCTGTCTCTCTGCCTACTTGTGATCTCTCTCTGTCAAATAAATAAATTTAAAAAATTAATATAATAAAGTATAAAATATTAAATCAGGTTACTCCCAAATGTATTTTTATATCTAGTCATGTTTTAAGACTGACCTTCTCTATCAGACCGTTCTTGAAAAACTCAAGATAAACCTACTATTTCACATTTTCTAGTTTACATGAAAGTGAAAAGAAAATTTTGAGGTATAATACAAAACATCAGCATAAATAATCACATAAATCTTAAGTGAACATTCAATCAATTCCTAAATTTTGAGTCATTTAGAGCATAAACTGTGTTTTTAGAATCTCAACTAGATTTAGAATATTATCAGCAAACTCAGAAATCTTTTACATTCTTCTTCCCAGGAGATACGCTTGCCAAATGTAAATAATATTCTGAATAGTACCTTTGATTTGTTTTTTGATAGATTTTGAGCCTTATTTTTTTTAAGATTTTATTTATTTATTTATTTTTTAATTTTAGAGAGAGTGTGAGTATAGGTGAGCTGGGGAGGGGCAGAGGAAGGAGAGAGAATCTCAAGTAGACTCCACGCTGAGCACAGAGCCTAAAGGGGAGCTTGAGCCCACGACCCTGAGATCATGACTTCAGCCGAAATCAAGAGTCCAACATTCACTAACTGAGCCACCCAGGTACCACAGTTTTGAACCTTATTTATGTAAACAGAATCATATAGTATGTACTTTCTTTTTTTTTTTTTTTAACCTGGGATGTTTTATTCAATATTCTATCTGTATTAATCACCCATTCTGTGTTTCCTGTAGTTCATTCTTTTTGGTCATTGTATATTATTTTGACATTTGTTTATGCCAGGTGCAGATGGAATTAAAGCTGCTAATCAATTAACTTTAACACAGAAAGATTATCCCAAATTATCCAGGTGAGCCCAGGGTAATCATGAGAGTCTTTAACCGTGGAAGAGGAAACACACACACACGGTTTATTGAGATAATTATTAATGAATTAATGAATCAAATCTTTAGAACATTTTGGGGAGAACTGACCTCTTCACAATATTGAGTTTTCTATTATGTTCTTTCTAATCTAGGAAAGTCTCTAACCTCTAATTATTTGGGGTTTTAATTGATCTTAAGTAACTTTTATATGTTTTTTTGTGCCTACTGTTCATAAGAAGGAAACACAAAGACAAAAATTCATACTTAGAGATGACACCAATGTCTTGGACTTAAAGATTATTTTTATTTGGATTGATGGTATTCTGTCAAATTCTGTCAAATACTATTCCCTGAGGTAATAAGAAAACTACAAATAAACTACAGTTGAGCAAATATCTATTTACTTATCTATCTCTCAAGTGGCAAATTAATCTTTTGTGAAATCCTTCTTTAAATGTAAAGGAAAAATAAATTATAGTATAAATTACGTTTTCCCTTCTAGACTGTCTCAAACATCTACAACGTAAAGTTCAACTTCTATGTTTGTAACTGATGCTTGGCAAATAATGCCAACTTACTAAATATATTCTTGTTATATTAAATAATATAATAAAAAGATAAACAGTATAGGTTACTTGCTTTTTGCTTTCTGTTTTTGTTTTTCTAATTATGTATATGTGTATATATACCTTTTATGGAAAAATATGTCAAGGATATTAATATTCATTTCTGAACTGATCTTTCCATTCTCATATTTTTTTCTGGGAGGTAATAATCAAATAATCCATTTACTTAATTATTATCAATTACTATTTTTTCCCTTAGTTTGCTGCATCAGCTTTTCAAATATATAGATATAACTTACTTTTTCACAAATGCATAAATTTATCAGATAATCTCTCAGTTGCAAGGCCCATATGTCCTATTGTAATCTGCAACAGGAAATAGATTTACAAGTCTGATACTAAATTATGGTTCTGGGACTCCTATCTACTATTCATCTGTATTGGATGCTTATTTCTTTTTAAATGCAATGTCCTAATTTTTTTCTTGGTTTCATGCTTTATTTTCTGAATGACTCCTTCAGTTGATTCACAAAGGAAGACTACATAGGATACGAAATTGTTAGTCTTTTTACACCTTAAAAATATTTTTATTCAACTCTTGCTATTCATTAATTGTTTAGCCCAATATGTCAGTTTATGAAATATATTTCTATTACATTCACTATATATTAAATATAGTAAGTATCTTTATTTTGTTTTTTGTTTTCTGTTTATGTTCCTGTAGGTCTTTTGTGTTTTTCTCTTGTTTATTTTCCATGTGTTTGATTCCTTGCTCTGTTATCTTTGAACCCTTCTGCTACTTTTACTTCCAAATTGTGGTTATCATATTTTAAATCTTTAAAGGTGTTTCTTATCCTCAAAACCTTCATCATAGCATGACTTCATGTCTTATAGCAGCAATATATCTTATCTCTGAATATGTTCAGTACATTAAGTTTTGCTCTGCTCCCTGCGCCTGCCTTCTTCCTTCCGAATGTGTGGTTTTTCTCTTTATTTTAGTTTGTTCTTCATCCCTAAGATCTGCTTAAATATCTGGTGAAGTTTGACCCTCATTGTTTAAGATGAGGCAACAAGAGGTGAAGGAGCTCGGACCTTGTCTGTGAAAGAGTGTGTGAAGGACACGTTCACGATTTTACATGTGATTCCGTCTTCTCATTTGGAGATTCCCTTGTCTCAGATATGACAGACTTTTTCCTGGGGCAGTTCAGTTTTCAGCAAGATTTGGGGATGGGGACCATGAACTACCTATGTCTGTCTACTTTCGTTAAGAATGTAAAATAGAGAAGAGGATGATGAAAGTTAATAGCAACATTTGTATTGTATCTTTAACTATAGCTTCAAATCCTATGTCCCATGCCTGTATGGTTGGTGTCCTGTGATGTCTGGAGCCCTTTGGTTCAATTTCCCCTGTGAGAAAGACCTCTGTTTTCTTACAGGGCATGGAAATTTAGGTATCTGGTTACTTGGTACGTGCTAATCTGTTTTAAGTTTTGAATATCTCAGGGATTCTATACAGAAACTGATTTTTATGTTAGTCTCTCCCTTTTCCTGCTTAGACTCTAAATTCTTTGGCTCCCAAAAGTCACTTCACATTCTTTTTCCTGGTTTTTATTTTTCAAGGAATTTTAAATATTTTATTCACTTTTTCCCTCTCTCCAGTCTCTGTCTTTGCAGTGTAACACTTTTATTCCTCTAATACCACTTTATAAAACTGGAGAAAGAAGAACATATAAAATAGGTTTTCCTGGAAGTCTTTCTTTCTGTTCTCCTTACAGAGAGAACCCAACTTTATTACATTATTACAACTTTAAAATTGTAGATATGCTGCTAACTGCAAAACAGTCACTTTATTTATAACATAAATATTTGTAATATTTATATTATATATTGATGATGGTGAGTGTGTATAGGCATAATATATAAATATATATTATTTATAAAATATTTATAACATAAATAACAGCCTTCAATGTCTGTGGTGTACCTGACATCTCATTGAATGGTTTATTGCCACTACAAATGTTATCAACTTTGACAAAAATTTATTAATTCTCCAACTTACCCCTCCTGTTCATGTTTCTCCACATTAATGGACATTTGAGTTGTTTTGAATGAGTAGTATTACTATAAATATTTTTGTACATGTGTTTTGTGAGATATATATTTAATATCTTAGGAACTTACTTAAGTGTGAGATCACTGATTTAAATGTGTTGTTTGGTTATTGCTGCTGTCTTTAGATTGTTTCTAGAATCATCTAAAGTTATAACTGAACCAGAAATTGAAAATGACTCAATCCCATAACGGACAGTTAATGTTGTTTGTCAGTTGGGAGTTACTTCAATAAGTCATTTACTCATTGCTTTTGTTGTTTGGGATTCTCGAAAATGGAGAGTGGCGTCTATGAGGGAGTGTCAAAGGTGAGCATTCCAGGAAATCCAACAGGATGTTGCAAGACTTCTGATGGCCAAGACTGGATATCTCAAAATACCACATCTGCCTTATTTAATTGCTTAATTGCCAGTTGCAAAGGGCAGACTGATTGAAAAAACAGTAAAGATAACGTTGGAATACTAG
Organism: Neogale vison; assembly: GCF_020171115.1. NCBI lineage: Eukaryota > Metazoa > Chordata > Mammalia > Carnivora > Mustelidae > Neogale > Neogale vison. Next base: position 29,107,700 of record NC_058091.1, read on the forward strand.
GATTGAGAGGCCATCTTTGGAGACCAGCTACCAAATATATTACATTTTATAAACATCCAAACAATTTTCCAAAACAGATGCATCAATACAGGGGTCCTCCAGATTCTCCATACCTCATTACTACTTCAAACTTTTAGTACTTTTAACCGTAGTCATTTTGGTGAGTGTGTATAGGCATATTATTGAGATTTTAATTTACATTTTCAAATGAGTATGTTGCTGAAGAATTCCAAATCTGATCACTTGAATGTTCTCTGGTATAAAGTGACTACTTAAATTTGTGCCTGTCTTTTATCATGTTAATTTACTTATTTTTCTTATTTGTAGGAAATTATTTAAATATTTGAAATACAGGGGTGCCTGGGTGGTTCAGTGGGTTAAAGCCTCTGCCTTTGGCTCAGGTCATGATCCCAAGGTCCTGGCATCGAGCCCCGCATCGGGCTCTCTGCTCAGCAGGGAGCCTGCTTCCCTTGCTCTCTCTCTGCCTGCCTTTCTGCCTACTTGTGATCTCTGTCTGTCAAATAAATACATTTAAAAAAATTTTTGAAATACATATTCAATGTCAAATGTATTTGTCATTCATACACTCTTATATGTGGTTTGTCTTAGCATCCTGATAATGTCCATTTTTTAAGAAGACCTGAATTACAATAAAATCCAAAATATTTTTTCTTTTCTATCTAGTGTTTTTATATTCTAAGAAGTTTTGTCTACTCCAAGGTCATACAAATATTTTAGAGTTTAATTCTAGAAGCCATTATATTTTGTGTTTATTTTATGAGGGTCTATAATCTACTTAAACTATGTTTTCTATTTAATTTGAGGTAGGAATAAAATTTCATGCAAATCTTTAACTGATCCAAATTTCAGGGGAACTTCTGTCATAAATCTGGTGACTATGTATGTTCCGGTCTATTTCTAAAGTTTCAATTATCTTTCCCTAGTCTATTTATCTATATGTTTTGTACATGTTTTGTTATATTGTATTTTTTCCTAGGTACCTATGTTGTTGGTATTTTAACCTCTAAGGAAAGTATAGATGATAAAGTCTAAGTAATTTGCACAAAATTAATAGTTCACAAGTGATAGAAGAAGGCTTCATGTCCCTGCCTGTTTGCCTAAATAATTTGTGTTATTGATACTTCATTATACAAATGTCTATGATAATAATATTACTTTCACATAGAAGTACGGTGCAAATCAAAGAGAATAACAAAAGTGAATCCTCTTTACTAGCTGGAAAGCACTAAAAAAAAAAATAAATTATTAAGAGATATATGTATTCTTTTTTTTTTTTTTAAGATTTTATTTATTTATTTGACAGACAGAGATCACAAGTAGGCAGAGAGAGAGAGGAGGAAGCAGGCTCCCTGCTGAGCAGAGAGCCTGATGCGGGGCTTGATCCCAGGACTCTGGGATCATGACCTGAGCTGAAGGCAGAGGCTTTAACCCACTGAGCCACCCAGGTGCCCTGAGATAGATGTATTTTTTATTGGCTCCAAAGACATCAGTTGTGAGTCTTGTCTATCTTAGTTATATGGCATTGTATAAGGTACTTACACTTCCTGTGACATGCCTTCAAACTATCTCAAATCCCTGGCATAAAATTAGACTACACATTTTCTAACATCCTTCATAGTTACTTAGACTATGTGGTTAAATTTTGGCCAATGAAATATGGTGAGTGAGGCTCTTGGGTGGCTTGGGCAGCTGCCTTCAGCTCAGGTCATGATCCCAGGGTCCTGGATCAAACCACCCTCCTCCTGGGTGATGCTCACTCTTGCAATCTCTGTAGCTCTCTCTCAAATAAATAAATAAAGTCTTAAAAAACAACCACGACAAAAAAACATGGACAGCAGTGATGTACAAGCTCTTCCAGTGCTACCCAGTAAATCTTCCCATGCATTTTCCTTCATCATCTACCTTGCCTAATGTCCTAATTGGAGATTAACACACACAACAAATTCAGAAACCAAAGCTAAAAGAGGCAGAGCTTTCATCAGCTTGCATTCCAGAATGTCTATGTGAACCAGAAAACTTCCCCTCATATTGAATTCTTGCAAGCCTCTATCATGAGTAAACAGTGTCTGTCAAATTAACTCTCTTGGATTTCAGAGTTTACCTATTTTATAGTATATACTGTATAGTATTCACATTTAATCTGCATGGTATTTTGCATTTGGTTTGGCACCCATATAAAATAATTTTGTAATATTTTTTAAAATGTAAAATTACCCTTTTGTGTAAATTTGTTTTTTTTCTTGTACTAGTTACAACATTTATAAACAATATATTATAGCAGTAGCCAAACCCCCCCAAAAAACAAAATAAAACCCTACAGCACTGACACTATCTTTGTATCACAAAGAGAAAAACAAGCTCTTTTAATAAACAAGTAGGTGCTTGTAGTAAATTTTAGACAAAATGCATATTGAAAAATACTCTCTCATCTCTAAGTCTATTGCCTTTTATTATATGCTGTAAATCCTAAAATTAATTAGAACTGCACAAATGGTAAAAATAAAATCCCCAAACTACAAACATTGGTTTCGGTGCCAATCCAGGTATCCAGATTCACTAATATGAAATTTTATATTGCACTTTCAAGCTGAGAATAGCTTCTCTAGGACACGTATAATAGAGTTTTATATCAGGGCTCTTTTCTGGAATAAAAATATATATTGTTTATGGAAGCATTCATGTGTAAAACGTAGTTCAGGAAATATTCTATAAACTTAATCAAGCATACAATTTTCCATCTTAAAGTGACTGGCCCTTTTTTTTTTTTAACTTTGTGGAATAGTTAAATACAAGTATTCAAAAAAGACTAAGAAAATTAGCATGTTAATATTTTATTTATTTGCATCATTTTTTTCTTCTTTCTCACCATTAGTATCAGTCATAAAAAATAAAAAAGTAGCATATAAGACATAGTTCTGTAGCTGTTACATCTCTCTCTTCAGGAGTACAATTGACAGTGGTGCCAACATCCCAGCCTTTGCCTGGGGGCCTGTCAAAGATTCATCTGTTGAAGGACAAACTGTCTTTAATACATTGCTCTCTCATAATCTTTTAGATTTCTGTGATATTACATTATATTACAACTCCTACTTCAAAGATCTCAGTGTTTCACAGATGTCATGTTTTTCAATCTCAAACTCCCTCCAAGGTCAAATCTACAAACAAACAAACAAAATTCTCCTTTTTTGTGGTGGGGTTTCTCTAAACATGCAACAATCATAATGAAGTGTTCAGCATAAATAACTCTCAACCTGCAATTGCAATTACATGGAAGAATATGCAAAAGTAAAAGTAATCATAAGATAACTGAATTTTTAGTTGTAACAAATCTTCCAATTTAAATTGTATCAGCATGATTAACATAACTGATGAGAAAAATTTACAAAACCTTCGTTATTCAGTTATATGCATCCTTTAAAATTAATTCTTATAAAATAATTTTGCTATTCTTTTTTTTAAAAAAACAAGGCAGTATGTTCTCCTGAAAAATATATTTTATTTGTTTTGAAATGAATCAGTTTTCTATTTTGATTCTGACACTAGCTAACTTCAATATGGGGATCATCAACTAAATATTGAGAATTTTGTGCACTGTAAACTATTACTGAAATTAATCCAATCCAATGGATAAAATGTGAGATAGGAAAATATTTGTGTATACATGTATATATTTTTATTTAAAATTGCAGAAAATTAAGTACAATATATAATAACTAACTTTTTTTAATAACTAACTTTTGAAGAGCATCTACTATGCATCAAAAAAATGAATAAACCTTATTCACTAGCAAAAACAAAAGTAGTATTTTGTAGGTCAGGATATTGAGAATCACGTGGGCTAGTGACTTTCAGATTCATCTAATAAATGGATTAGCTTAAATGTGAATCAAAGAGCACTAACCTTTGAATTTTCTGTGATACTCCTAATGATATCTGTTATGCAGTGACTATCTCATATAGTTTAAGGGAGAAAGCCAGAAATATATATAAAATTACCTTCAAAACTAATGGGCATATATTCTGAAATGTCCACTATTCTCCACCACCAATAGTAGCCTTGGTCTTGGACAAATGTTCACACTCTTGGGACAAAGTAGACCAGGTCCATTTAGCTTTAACGAAACACAGACGACAGCCAACAGAGCACACACAATAGAATAGCAGATTCTCCTGACTTTCAGGGCAGCTTCTGATTGTCTTCATTACTTGGTACTGAGACACACGTACTGAGACACATGTGATCAAAACGGACTCAGCCAAGTAGATAAGGAACTCCTCAGTTTAAGGAATTGTCTCTGGCATTCTTTTAGGTCTTACTTTGCGGGTCACACAGCCTTCTGGGAATGACATGTGTAGCCCCGCTCTCTAGCTTAACCACATTGCATCATCTAATGGTTACTAACCAATTCTATATTATAAATTATCAATCTGAGCAGGCAGCTGGCTACATGGCAACCTCAGCAGGATTATCATTTATTCTGTATCTGATACCTTCCAATATATTGCATGAGTAAGGAATACAAGAAAGATTATACAGAAAGTCAAATTCTCAGGCCTTCTTGAAGTTAGAGGGAAGACTACAGGACAGTTGTTTAACCATTCCTTTTCAGATCCTATCAGACTTATGCACTTGACTTAATTGGAAATACATAAAGCCAATTCCTTTCTGACAAGGGCTCCAATAGGTGCTGCTTCTAATTTTCTATTGAGGTGTTAGATTGTTTTCTCTTCATTCAAGGTCTATTCCCACATATGTCTAATCTCTCTTTTCAGGTTGGAAAATGTTCTGAGGGTAAAGATCTCATTCAAAAGAAAAAAAACAATAATAAAGTTAGAGACAGAGAACCTATGGTCTAGTCTTTCTATTCCTTAACTTTAGGACATCAAGGAAGTAGGTTGAACTCTCTGATTCTTAATGGGTACAATAAGTGGGATTGCCTAGATGATATCAAAACCTATTTACAAATCAAATACTTAAAAAAAAAAAAGATTTATTTATTTATTTATTTGAGAGAGAGAGGACAAGCAGGAGTGGCAGAGGGAAATGGAGAAAGAATCTCAAGCAGACTCTGAACTAAGTGTAAAGCCCTAAGTGGGGCCCGATTGCATGACGCCGAGATCATGACCTGAGCCGAAAACAAAGAGTCGGGTGTTCAACCAACTGTGTCATCCAGGCGCCCTACAAATCAAATATTCTGTATATCTCTGAGTCTACCAAAATAACTGACACAGAGTATAACATTAGTTCGGAGGGACATTTGGGATGCATTCCATATAGTGGTGTATATTTTTTGCTGAATAAGAGAAAGGGAAAATCTGGAAACAAGAGAGGCAGCTAGCTTATATTTTTACTTTCTGTTACTTTCATTCTGAGACTCTGTAATGATTGCACAACACTGCCCATTGTCACTTGCAGCAGTCTCCTGTGGAAAGAGTTGTCCTTGCCTCCTTTGTTGTGCAGCTTGGCCACATGAATTTTTCTGGAGGAAGAATCTGAGTGGAAGTGACATGACAGTTTTGAGAAGAACCTTGAACAGTCACTACATTCTTCAGTAGCTTCCTTGAACTTTTCCATCTGTTCAAAGCCAGCATGTTTTAGTCATGTTGATCCCATTGAAGACACAGAGCACAAAATCACAGCAAACTTGTAGCTTACATGTAATGAGAGAATATACATCTTTGTTTTGAAAGTCACTGAGACTAGAGTTGTTATCAATTCATGAATTCCAGATGGCTCAATAAGCAATATCAGAAACCAGATTTCTACATAGCAACAATCTAAATAATTTATATCTCAAAGGAGACTCGTGTGTATCGCCTTTTGTGGAAATGTTTAAGCCTATGTAATTTAACCTCCCACAAAATATATGTTTGCATGTATCTGAACATAATAAACTAATCCAGCCTGATGAAAGAACATAAAGTAAAATTAATATTTGATATTTTAATACATCAGATGAAAGTAAGATGCACCAGCTGACTGTAATTAAATTTATACTACTTATCTATTTGGGCTTGGTGATCATCAAAATATCACATACTAAAGTGTTAAAATTGGATGGTTGAAATAAACTCATTTGACAATTTCTTTACTTCATAAGCTCCTTCATATAATCTCCCCAAATTATCATTAGCATTGTGATTGTCAGTGATTCGTGATAAGAATTGATCAGTAGTAGATTGTACTAAAAAATAAATGATACATTGAGTAATCAATTTCAGAATTCTTTCTATGACTTTAAACCTTACTCAGATGAAACATAGAAAGTAACTGAGAAATATTAACAGTGATTTTGAAATCACTTAAAATTCATTTTCGGATATTTTTCCAGATTGGTTAGAAAAATATATGACCAAAATACTATTCTCGATGAGCTCTATAGATGTAGATTTAACCATTGTATTCATTTGCCTTATATAAAGAGAATTAATATAAGAAACATTGAAATATTGCTCATTAAAAAAAAAAAGAAAAAAAAAAAAGAAATATTGCTCATTAGATTGGGCTCTGGCTTCAGCTCAGTGGAGGGTGAGGTGGCCAGGACAGCAGATTCCACCCTGTGCCATGCAGGCCATCGAGTGTGTAGTGGTGGTAGACAGAAATGTAGGTAAAACCTGCCTATTGATCAGTTACACAACCAGGAATTTCCTAGAGAATATATCCCCCCTGTGTTTGACGACTACTCTGCCAATGTTGTGGCAGATGGGAAACTGGTCAATCTGGGTTTGGGGGATACAGCTGGACAAGAAAAGTAACATATTTCATAGCCTGTCCCATTCGCAAATAGATGTATTCTTAATTTGCTTTTCTCTTGTGAGTCCTGCACCGTTTGAAAACATTGGAGCAAAGTGGTACCCTGAAGTAGGACACCAATGTCCCAAACCCTCATCATGTTAGTGGCGACTAAACTTGGTCTCAGGGAGAATGAAGCCTCAATCAAGAAACTGAAGGAGAAGAATCTGACTCCCATCACCTCGACGCAGGGTTTGGCCATGGTAAGGAAGTCGGTGATTTAAAATGCCTGGATCGCTCCCTTATCACACAGGGAGGGCTCAACACAGTGATGAAGGTGTTACAGGAGTTCTCTGCTCCACTCTCATCAAGAGGAGGAAAAGAAAATGTCTACTGTTTAAATGTCTGGGGCCCTCTCCTGCCCAGTGCCCGTTGGAACCTTTGTACACTTTGCTCAAAAATGGTGGAACCTGTGCACTCAATTTCAAGTTTTTGTGACAGATTAGTTTTTTCATAACACTACTTTGAACCAGTTAGTAATTTTTAGGTTTTATTTGTTTAAAGTGTAAAACCTCAGTCTTACCCATTATATTCAAATTTAGCTCTAAAATGACAAGGTTTCTTAAAGCCATATTTTTCAAAGAGCTCCTATTCTTGCTCACACTAAGCGTTGCCAAAATACTTTGTGAACTAAGTTGCATTTTGCTGAGAACAGTAAGGCCCAAACCACTCAAGACCTTTGTATTTAAGAAGAGTCTGCAGTGTCTCTTTGGAAATACAGACACTTCCAAAGAAGTTTCTGATATGGAAAGCAGCACAGCCTCCTTCCTGAAACGTTGCTATCTAACGCACCTCTAGTTTATCAACCCCTATCTGTTCCCTAACACTGTACTGAATGTCATAACGGGATGAGTGTAATGGCTCAACTCTTTGGATCAATATTTTTTTAATTTTGTAGTGAGATTTAAACAAACAAACAAACAAAAAACAGTGTATTCGCTTTTGCTGAGAGTTTGAACACACCTCTTACTCCTGTGTCCCTCTGACAAAGTGTCTGTTCTAACCGTGTGCAGCAGGTGTCGTGATCCGAGGTTGAAGAGACTATTTTGACAAAACCTGGGGATTATTTATACCATATTGTACATGCCATAATTAAAATGAGTGAAAGTGTCATGGGTGAAATTTTAAAAGGTTAATCACTAATGCAGTAAATGATGAAGAAAGGTCAGTGTTACCACTAAGTAGTTTTAAACTTTACCTTTATTCTCAGACTTGCCTTCCTTCCTAAAATTGGGCATTTAATTCATTTTTGAACTGGTCATGCCCATAGTTGCTAACTTCGTGCTTTTCTTATAGAACCCCTTCTTAGGGAGCAATATACCTCCTTGTATTATAAAATCTTTCTGATAATGCATTAGACATTTTTTTTGTAGGTTAGTTAAAGTGCATTCTTCTTTCTTTGTTACTTTATTCAATGCTAATAAGTGCTTTCTTTAGTTTTCTAGGAAACAGGTATAAAAATCACATGTGGCTGCTTTATAGTTTTTGAAATATTTTAGATATTCCTAAAGTATAAACTTTCTTAACATCACTGTCTTGCCAGATTACCAACCATGTGCCTTGACTAATGCTGACCCTCCTCTTGGCTTAACCCGGATGGACACGCCCTTCCTATTGCTCTGCCTAACCATGTTCCTCTGGATCTATGAGGTTATGTAAGGCCCTGCTCAGGCTAACAAATTTTTGTACAACTTACTCACTGACAAAAAGACACCTTTCAACCAACAAAATTCTTAAAATTGACAGTTATAGAATTGAGGGGTGTCTTTACATTGATCTTTTGCTAATGCAATTAGCAGTATGTTTTGCATGTATGACTTAATAAATCCTTGATTCATAAAAAATTATTGCTAATTTTAAAAATCCTAAGTCAACCTTTATTCTTAGTAGTCTTTTAAATAGAAAAAATATATATTTAATATCTTAAAAATTTGGCAATGTTTTAAAGTTTTATAGGGATAATACAATCTTTCCTTTTTTTTTTTTTTTAAAGATTTTATTTATTTGACAGAGAGAGACACAGTGAGAGAGGGAACACAAGCAGGGGGAGTAGAAGTGGAAGAAGTAGGCTTCCTGCCTCGCAGGAAGCCCAATGTGGGGCTCAACCCCAGAACCCTGGGATCATGACCTGAGTTGAAAGCAGACCCTTAACGACTGATCCACCCAGCACCTGGGACAACACAATCTTTCCCCCATGTGTTGTTGCCATATCAAAGTATATTCTTCAAATATATTTCTAGTTTTTTTTTATTCTTGCATGAAAGAAATTTATGGAAAAGATAAATACTTACATTATTTATTATAGTAGTTAAAAATAATACCTTTTCCTTAAAGATGTCTCCTTAAAGATTCCTAGAATCTGTGAATATGTTAGGTTATTTGGCAAAGTTTAATTAAGGCCGTAGGTGGAAGTAAAGTTGCTAATCAACTAATCTTAAAATAGAGGTTATCTTGAATTATCTACGTGGGCTCAATGTAATCACAAGAGCCCTTAAAAGTAGAAGAAGGAATTAGAAGAAGAGTCAGAAAGACAGCAGTATGAAAACTGGCCCAGTGTAGCTAACTTTGATGATGGAAGGACAGGGCCATGAACCAAGGAAAATGGAATCATGAGAACAATAATAACAAAGACAAAGAAATGGATACTAGGGCCTCCCTCCAGAAAGTAGTACATCATGACAATGCCTTAGGCTTAGCCAGTTAGATCTATATCAGACTTCTGATGTATAGAACTATAAAATAATAACTTTGTGTTGCTTTAAGATACTGAATTTTTATAACTTATCACAATGACTATAGAAAGTTAGTACATCTATCCAATAAATCTTATTATAATTCTTTTTTTTTTAATTAAAAGATTTTATTTATTTATTTGACAGAGAGAGAGAGATCACAAGTAGGCAGAGAGTCAGGCGGCAGGGGGGGAAGCAGGCTCTCTGCTCAGCAGGGATGCTGAGGCAGATGCGGGGCTCGATCCCAGGACCCTGAGATCATGACCTGAGCCAAAGTCAGCGGCTTAATCCACTGAGCCACCAGGTACCCCCTCATTATAGTTCTTGAGCAGTCTGTAATCGTATTATATTCAAATTAGGTTAGGAATGAAAATAGGAAAAGAAGAAAATGGAGAGAAAAAAACTGAGAAATGAATTCATTCACTCATTCAACACATATCTGTTTGGTAGTATAGATATATGATAGCATGTATCTATAAACAGCATGTCTATAGCATATCTCTATATCTGCCTACATAGAATAAATGTATCAATAGCAATAATACAGAGAATCAGTTGTTGTGAGGAACAGCCAAGACAGATACAAGAAACTGGTTAGGAGGCTGTTTTTCCAAAGAAAGGAAAATACATAAAGATCCATGCTTCTTTATTAGTGCATTTTTAAGTAGTGATGAGGGTAAATAATGTGTTTAGATATCTGCAACATATGCGTTGTGACATCAAAATACCTGGGATTTCTATTGGTGACAAAGTGGTTAGGTTTTAAAAATACTGCTGTAGCTTGTAACCATCACAATGAAGTACTAAAATTTTGTTAGAAGTTAGTGAAAATAAAAATATTATTTTCTCCAACTGTGTTCAAGGATCTTTCAAGTTCTGTATATAGATATCTTTGGCTCAGTTCTAGGTCTAATGATCCAGGATTAACTTTCCTTAAATGCCTGCTAGAAGCAAATATAATTTTTTTTTTCCTCTGGAGGAATATAATATTATTCTTAGGTATCAAATCATGCGGGAAATTTTCCCTATTGAAAGTCTGAACAGAGGCGCCTGTGTGGCTCAGTGGGTTAAAGTCTCTGTCTTTGGCTCAGGTCATGATCCCAGGGTCCTGGTCTCTCTGCTCAGATGGGAATATGCTTCCTCCTCTCTTTCTCTCTCTGCCTGCCTCGCTGCCTACTTGTGATCTCTGTCTGTCAAATAAATAAATAAAATCCTAAAAAAAAAGTCTGAACAAACAAAAAGAGAGTTCTTCAGCCAACAGTTAGTAGAATACAAATTCTTCTCATGTGCACATGGGATACGCACCAAGATAAGCTATATTCTGAGCTATAAAATAAGCCTGAACAAATTTAAAAGAATATAGGTCATATCAAACATTTCTCAAGATATAATTTAATTAAACTATAAACCAGTATCAGAAAGATACTGGAAACTTTCTAAGTAATGGAAAATTAAATGATACACATCTAAATAGTTCATGCACTCAAGGCAGAAGATTTAAAGAAAATTAAAATTATTTTAACCAAATGTAAAAAAATATAGTATCAAGTTTGTGAAATGTAGCTAAAGCAGTGACTTAAGTGAATAAAAATAGTATTAGAAAACAGGACACATCTGAAAAAAGAGAAACAAAATGAAAAGCAAGTAGAAGGAAGAAAACAATAATAAAATAATAAGAAATCAATGAAAATGAAAACACAGAAACAATATAGAAAGTCAATGGAAGCAGAATCTAATTTTTTAAAAATAACTAAATTGATCATTTCTAGCCAGACTAACCAAGAAAAACAGATAGAAAATAAAAATACCAAGATCAAGAATGAAAGAAGTATATTACTACTAATCTCAAAGTCATTCAAAAGATGATAGGAAATACAGTTAACAAATCTATGCTCATCAATTTGAGCATTTAGCTATAATGAACCAATTCCTTGAAAAGTGCAAACTATCAAAACTCACAAAAAAGAAGTGAATAAACTGAGTAGTTCCATATCTATTAAAGAAATTTTATTTTATCTATAATAATCTAAAAAAGATAACTTCAGTCTCAGATAACTGCACTGAGAAATAATGTTAAATATTTAAAAAATAAATAATACAAACTTTACATATTTTTCCTGAAAGCAGATTAATATCAAAAGCAGATAAAATCACTAGAAGAAAACTACAGAACAATAACTTTTGTAAATATAGATACAAAAATCCTTCACAAAGTACTAGCAGAATAACTTATTTTTAATAGATTGATATGAAAAACAAATATACATAGATATTTGTATATTTGCATACAATGAATGTGCATGTATGTATACATGAATATATATATATATAGACATATATATATATATGTATATGTCTGTATATATGATAGCTTTTTCTCTTGAGAAAGCCTCCAACAAGCAGTGACAACATAATAGAAATGAACACATTGAACACACCTAGCTTTAAGATCTTGGTTTCTAAATGTTATTTTCCAGCAAAAAGAACCAGGATTCCTTGACAAAATGACTGACTCTAGTTAGGAAAAGGAAAGGACAAGATGAACATGGAGCATCTTGTACTGTCATAAGGAAGTGTTTGAAAAGATAAATAAATAAAAAAGATTGGTGGCATATCATCAAAAGGACACAGGAAGCAATCTGGAAAGAACTCCCCATTGCCAAAGTTGGAACAACTAGAGCAGCAAAATAAATGAAGTTCATTATAACTCAAAGAATCAAATAAATACACATATATTCATGTGTTCAAAATAATAACATACACCATTGAAAAATAAAGAAAGTGGAGAAAAGGGAAACTCTTCATTACAGAGAACTTTCAAGTAAATATGGAAGTTATGTGGTCATAGAAAATCAGTATGTGTACTTTATAGTAATGAGTACTGCAAGTATGATCCACTGATGAATGCTATATTAGCAAGCCTAAGAAGAGATTTCCATTGCCTCAAATAATCTTAAAATATTTATTAATTGGTGCAATTTTAACATGTATTTACAAATTTATTAATGCTCTTCTTTCCGGAGACAAATTTTCAATATCTTTTCTTTGAATATTGGCCGGATTTGGTGAATTGCTCTAATAAGTAAAGTATAAAAGGGAAAAATTGTAACTTTAAAAAGGAAAAATCTGGAAGACACCATCTTTTTTAATTTTTTATTTCAGTATGATTGACACACAATGTTAGATTAGTTTTAGGTGTTCAACTTGGTGATTTGACAAGTTTATACATTTCACTCTAAGTGTAGCTACCATCTGTCCAATTACCTTACCATGACTGTATCACTGACTGTATTCCTTATGATCCATTTTTTATTTTTATGACTTACTCATTCTATAACTGGTTGCTTGTATATGTCTCTCCCTTTCACTCATTTGGCTCAACCCCCATCCCCCACATGTAATCATCATGTGCAGACTTCAGAGTAAGTATGGTTAAGATAACCAAGGAAATAAAGGACAATATAAAAATGTCACCAAAGGAGGGGCGCCTGGCTGGCTCAGTTGGTTAAGCGTCTGCTTTTGGCTCAGGTCATGATCCCAGTATCCTGGGATAGAATCCCGCATCTGTCTCCCTGCTCTGCAGGGAGTCTGCTTCTCCTTCTGCCCCTCCCTCCCACTCTCTCTCTCTCTCTCTCTCTCTCTGTCAAAAAAAAAAAAAAAAAGAAAAGAAAAAAAAATTTAAAATCTCTAAAAAAAAAAAAAAATTTCACCAAAGGACTGGAAAGTATAAAAGAAGAACCAAATGTATATTTTAGAACTTGAAGCTACAGTAACTGAAATTAAAATCATCAAAGACCACAACATCACTTTATTGACAAGATACTTCTCCATTCCTATTTTATTTGAGTTTCCTGAGTATTTAAAATTGTTTGCCAAATGTCTCTTTTAGTTCTTACTGCTTCTTGATAATTTTTCTCCAAGCGTTCTTTGTCTGATCAGTTTCTAGTCTTGCTTCCTAAGATTTCTAGGTTTGTGTTTTATGTCATCCTATACAATTTCTTATCAATTGTCTTTGAAAGTGACAAATACTTACTTATCAGCATTTTTCTTTACTTTCTAAAAAATTATTTGTTTTCCTGGAAAGAAATTAAGCTCTTTGTATTTGTTTCTTTGAAACCCTAAAGTGTTTAATGTTGTGATTTGCACATAGTAGACACTAAAAATATATTAACAAATACAACTTTTATGAGGATCCTTATTATAGTTTAGTGTCACATTATTACAGTTCTAGAACAAATGCAAATATTCTTAGTGTTTATGGCGTATCAGGCTTTCAAAATTAATCTTTAATAATCTTTTTCGTTATGATGACATCATTTAACTTGTTAATGTTTTAGAAATGACTTACTTGGAAAACTAAAATGTCATTTTTAAAAATACTCTACGCAAAGCAGAATTTCTTTATTTATGGTTCTTAATTTTGAAGCTAAATAGATTATTTTTCTCATCTTATTACACTTCACCATTTTATTTTACTTTATTTTTTTTTTACACTTCACCATTTTAATTATTAAATGGGCTAAAAGATGAAAATGACTATGAAATGAAATGCCTTTTTTTTTCCACAAGCAGCACTTACTGATTATTTTGTTCTAACAGGTACTTTGGGAATGAAACACTGTTATTCTGTGCTTACAGCCTATTTGTCTTCTGAATTACCAGAATAGTCACTAGGCATCCACTTCCACAGCAGAGGAACTAATATTCCTGATGAAGGCAATATATAAGACAATCTGTGTTTCTAGTACAGAATGTGTATAAGCAAAACACAAAAACTAATCAAGCTAACTAGACTGTGCATTGATGAAATGAGTGAGGTGTATGAGTTCACTTATTAACTGGGAAAGGAAGACACAAATGTAAAATAATAGAAGCATAATTATTCTCATAACTTCTGTTTAATGGCTTGTTGAATTGAAAAACATATACAAATTTCTTATTAGATGTTATACATTGATAATAACTTTAAAAATATTTCACATGAGAAGAATTGAAGAAAAATGGCAGTTTAGAACATTTAGTGTCTCAAAGCCAAAAAAAAGAAAAAAGTGGAGGAAGAGAGAATAAAGAAGGAGGGAAGGGGTAATTCCCGCACAGGATAGTATAGCTAAAGATGGAAAGCAAACTAGCAAAAAAAATATTTCATTTATCATTATTATTTTTATTATTAGATACAGCAGTCAGTTGAGCTCTGATGAGCTTAATATAAATACATGTATTCTGTACGAGTCCAGTGTACCACCACACTCTAATCAACCACATCACATTTCTTCATTGAAGGATGAACAGCATTTTCAGAGCTGTTTAAATTCTGGAAAAGAGGATGCAATGTTATAGATTGGTAATTCTTTATTCAGGATCATTAATTCAGAAGAAATCTTTTGAATATACCTTGAGATCTGTGTTTGAGATTAGGTTTTGATGTGGTTGAGGGTCAACTGGCATGTTTTGGAGAAATTGATCCAAAATGCAGGTGCTTTACTGTTATTTTCTCCAGGTAAATTTCCCTGCATTCACTTCCATCAGATTGTTGATCTCTGTGTAGGCAGCTACTCATCAATAGTTCTTTAAACAATATGATTATAGGAAATATATCAGTTTAAAACAGGTCAATACAACTTTAATTTTCTCCACACATCACTCCTCCATTCATGTTGTTACACAGTATTTAAGAATCCCAAAACCTTGTTTTATAATATGACCCAACTCAAAAGTACACAATGGATAAATGCATTCCCTACTCTTACATCAAGATTTTGCATGTTAGTCCTGATACTTGTTCATTACTTTATAATAGAGATCATGACAACAACAATTTTACTTTTATTTTCCTGGTGGTCTTCAAAGTTTGAAGCATTACAAAAACATATGAAACATTATTATTTCAACAGTCTATTTTCTCCCTTCACCCAGATATTCTAAGATTTGTACATCCAAACTATTTTTTATGTTAATGTAGTGAATATATTTCAGCCATTTTAATAATATTTATTTGGGACTGGGGTCTAAAGTAAATACATCCAGCCGAAACAGCCCAAATATTGTATGTTACCATCGTCCTCAAACTTGTTCTTTTTTCATGTTTTAATTTTGAAGAATCATTTCTCTTTGCACTTACTGGAACTTTAGCTTTTTTTTTTTTTTTTAAAGCTTTTATTTATTTATTTGACAGGAAAGAAAGAGAGAATACAAACAAGGGGAGGTGCTGGCAGATATAGAGGGAGAAGCAGGCTGCCCACTGAGCAGGGAGCCCTCCTCAGACACCAGTCTCAGGACCCTGGGATCATGACCTGAGCCCAAGGCAGATGCATACGCAACTGAGCCACCAAGATGCCCCTAGCTTTTTTTTTTTTTTTTTTTTTTTTTTTTAATATTAGTGATCTGTATGAGTGTTAAGGGGTGGAACAGAGACACAATGTCCAATCGGAAAAGAGCCATACACTTGGAGTGAAACGTGTTTGCCTTTTAACTGTGAAATTTAACCACATTAACTTATTTAATATACTTAAATTCTAAAAAACTCAACTTCCTTAATAAGTTTACTTATCTATAAACTATAATATAGTTTACATGTAAAAAATGTAATTATGACTTCTGTATAATCACTACTGTAATAAGCACATAAGGTTTACACAAGAAGGCATTTTCAATTATAAAAGCCTAAAAGTACATAAAATAATATTTTAATTGACTAGGTTGTGGGCAATACATTTATATGTCCACAGTTTGTGCATTAAAATTAAAGTGGATAAAATTGGGCATTAAATGTTGAAATGATAAAATAGTTAAGACTCATAAATTAGTTCATACTGAATTCACTGATAGACAATAAGCATATTAACCAAATTCCGTTGTTTTAAGAGTACTAACCACCTTGCCAAGAGCTTTATTTTTAATTTGTAGTTAAAATAATGCAACTTTGCAGAATTTTATTTGAAATGTGAAGCAAGATACAATTAACAGGGGAAATGCAAATGCAAATTAATGGTTGTTTTCATAAGGGATTTAATCTTCTTGCTCATTTAACAGTAGGTGATTATTGTGTGTTTAAAATTTTACTGTGATAAAATATTCGTCCTAGGTGTAAAATAAAGAATTCATACTGTTTAAACTAAAATATTATGATTTGTTTTTACATTGACACTCTTCCATATTATATTCTCTGACTTTTGTGTGAAAAAGTGAAAATTCATTTCAGGCTTAAAAAAATTCATGTGGTATTAAATACAATTTTAATATGTTCTAATATATGTTCTAGGTAGATTTGATTTAAAAAGAAACAAATATTTAGAGAATTAAGGAAATACATGGAGTTGATACACAGACACTGCATCAAAATTAATTCCGTATAGTTACTGAATATTAAATATACATATTTACTGAACATAATATACTGAATATTAAAAATACATAGAGAAAAAGAGGAATAAATTGAGATATGTGTAAATATCCCAGGTTAACTTACAGTAAATGTTGACTCTAAAAATGTCTCTAAATAACTTTCTCTGGCTGTACCATTTGATTTCAATCTACAAAAATTAAAGACAATAACATGATTAATTTAGAGGAGATAGCATAGTCTGTCAAAATACATTAGAAGATAAAAGCACCTACTATTGTGAAGCAAACTTCTTTCTCAACAACAACAAACAAGTCAGTAACGTCAATATTTTAAATGGTAGTTTTTAAATATTTGCTTTCGCTAAAACAGTACAAAGATACACATGTGATGTTGCTTCACTTGGAATGATTCCAATAAATTAAATTAGTCTCTGACCTCTTTCTCATAACATTTCTAAGGTTATTAATAACTCTTGTTAATATGGTAAAAGTTTAGAAACTATTACATATTGGTAAATTCATCACTTAAACGTAATGGATGACATTTAAAATTATATGACATAATAAATTACCTGAATATTCTTTTTCACTGTAAACTAACTTTAAGCACACATTTTAAAGCATAAATATTTTATCACATTGCCATCAATGGAAGAGCCTCTTGGTGTTGAAACAACTATTCGATGGCTATGGAAGATAGGAATACCACAGCATTCCCCATGGAGTAGGACATCAACTTTTTTTTTTTTTAAAGAACCAAATTATTTTTAATTTCTTGTATTCATATACATAGAATAATGATGACTGATAAGTCAGGAGAGCAAAATCAGTTTTCCTAATTCAGAGCACATTCTATAGATGCATATAACATCTCTATTTAGAAGGAGAAGTTACTTAAACAGTAAGACAAAAATATTCCTGTGCAACCTCCTGTTACAGTATCATAAGTAAAACCTTGATGAGAAAGTTTGGTAGAGAAAATGATTAGTGGATTGATAGGTAGATGTGGTAGAGATTTATCTTCCATATTTTAGGTTATTTAAGGAGTATTTCCTATATATAGAAATACTGGATAAATATATATGAAATATCTTAAATCTCTTCATAAAATAATTTTAGAAGAGACATTTGAAGATTATCTCATGAAGAACACAACTAAAAAATAAAAACACTCAGACAATCAGAGAGAAATAATGAAATCCAGGGTGACACAGTGTACATATTCCTAAAACAATAAAGAATTTCCACAGGGCATGAGATAAGAAAACATAAGTCAGCTTAGGATACCATTTTTAAAGAACACAGAATTGGAATATAATAAGTAAGAACAACCCTCATACATTTCAAGGATGAACATCCTTCAGCATTGAGGTAGAGGGTCAATACTTAATATAAATTTCTCTTCAAATGTCGTCTTGGAAGATTCTCTTCAGCATTACATCTTGTCCTATTTCTTCTCATTTTGATGCAGTCCACTGTTGACGTTGTTGCTGATCACTGCCTAGAATGGTAGACTTCACCCCTCATAGGATTTTACTCCTCTCCACAAGGGTCTGAGAGAAGACTGTGAAAGGTAGTTTTCTATTTTTTGTTCTTTTCCAAACTTTCTCAATCTTCTGTTTATTTTTTCC
Source organism: Neogale vison (assembly GCF_020171115.1). Taxonomy (NCBI): domain Eukaryota; kingdom Metazoa; phylum Chordata; class Mammalia; order Carnivora; family Mustelidae; genus Neogale; species Neogale vison. The sequence goes on from NC_058091.1 coordinate 29,126,218, forward strand.
AAATAATTTTATTTTTTATTCAAGATTTCATATGCATATTCATCATTTTTCCCCTGACATTCCTTGTTTTCTCCCACAGAAGTATTATTAATCTATAAACAAAAAAATAATAATTACCCAAAACTTATTTCCTCTCACCAGTGTAGGTAATGGCACCAAATTTATCTGTGTATACTGACTTGCTAAGATTTCCTTCTAATTTTATTTTTGTTGTTGTTCTTGTTGTTGTTTATGAAGATTTTATTTATTTATTTGACAGAGAGAGATACAGCTGGAGAGGGAAAACAAGCAGGGGGAGTGGGAAAAGGAGAAGCAGGCTTCCTGCCAAGCAGGGACCCCAATGCGGGGCTCCATCCCAGGACCCTGGGATCATGTCCTGAACCAAAAGCAGATGCATAAGGATTGAGCCACTTAGGTGCCCTCTAATTTTAAAATAATAACAAAACATTATCTCACTGTAACTAGGAAAGTGAACTTGACTTATAATCACAAATTTAAATATGAGATCCTTATTTCTGATGAAAGCAATATTGAAAGATTCAAAAAATTTTCTAAGAAAACTAGTAAGTTTACATGCAGTTCCACATAAAGAGAACATGTTCTCTAAAAAGAAAAGAAATGTTTAAGTACAATCAGTAAGAACCACTAATGTCTCAGGAAAAATGAAGCATTTAATTTTTTTTCCTCTACACACTTAAGAAAGAAGAAGAATTTGGACTCTGGATGTTGTCCATTAATAAAATAAAAATGTAGAACACTGATATAAAACTTTGGCTATTTAAATAAAATAAAATTGTAAAATTTCTAAATATTTCAAAAAGCATTATATTATATAATTTTGAAAGTATAATGTATAAAAAACATATGTATCTGTATGAGAAACTAAAGTGGTTGAAATTTCTGAAAAGCAAATTAACATGGAAATACCATCTGGCTGAGTGATGATGTACTTCCTGTAATATGAATTCTAGAAAAATTAGAAAAGCTGACACTAAAATACGCATAATGAAATATTGTTTTGAATAATGACATTAGAAATGATAGTTAACACATTTTGACTGCTTTTTATATAGTGGGAACTGGCTAAGTGTTTTTATATGTAAGTATTGGAAATCAGAAGATTTTAGATTCAAACTTCACATGTGCCATTTATTATATGAATTGAGGCAATAACTTAATCCTTGTGAAATACATCTCTAAAGTGTGGTGATAATAGAAAATAGCTAGAAGTGTGGTGTCTAAATTAAATGACACAATACACATGGAAGTATCTGGTAAAAAATATGTTCTGTTTAATTAGAATTTCTAATTTTCAGGAATAGGTTGAATTCTGGTTAATTTTTAAAATTCAATAGTTTCAATATTTATATTTATTTTAAAATTTTCTGCTAGTTAAAACTAAAATAGATTTCAAAAAAAGAAAGCCAATTGCTAAAGTTTATCCAAAGGAAAATTATATAAGCAACGTTATTAGTTTATAGCTGTGCTACACATATTCAGTCAATACTGAATGCCCACCTAAAGAGAAAAAAATAGCTGAATCTCAAAAAAAAGTCTCTTGTGATTAGGAATGTTCAAGACATAGATAAAACACTTCAAAAAGAAGTGAAGGCTGCAATTTCAAGTCTTTTTTCTTTTTTCTTGATTCTCCAAAGATTAGGCACTGGAAAAATGAAACTTCATAACATGGGAAAATATAATTGAGACAACAGGTTTAGAAAAATATATAGAAAAAAGAAAAGATGGTTTAGGTCAAATATAATTCTCTCTCTTGAGTAAGTAAGGTGGTTTAAGAACAGAAAGTTTGTGTGTGGAAACTCTAACAGAGAAAATAAAAGGAAAAACCCTCTTTTAATTCATTATATCACTTTAATACTGCATCCAGACAAGAAAAATACAAGGAAGCAGTTCTAATGGCAGTAACAGATATTATTTATTTCAGTTTCTGGCTTAAAAATCATCCCCAAATTAGTGGCATAAAATAACCACCATTTTATTGTGTGGGGCAGGAATTGTGATAGTGCACATTTGGGAAGACATCTCTACTTCAGACCTGGGACCTCAGGTGGAGAGACCCGAAAGGCTGTGGATGACTTGTACAACAGAGGGCAAGAGTTACCGTAATGCTTCATTCACATTTCTGTCATTTAGGCTGAGATGATCTACAGATCACAGTCAACTAGAAATGGTGACGCACATGTGGCTTCTCCCTGTGACTTGAGTTTCCTCGCAGCATGGTGACTGAGGGCTCCAAGAGTGGGTATTCATGCAAGCAAGGCAAAGACTAAAATTTCAGGTAAAAGGGACATAGAACGTACCCCTTCTTAGAAAGAGAATAAAAGATGTAGTCATATGTTGGGCACCTGGGTGGTTCAGTCGGTAAGGTATCTATCTTCGCTCAGGTCATGATCCCGGGGTCCTGGGATAGAACCCCTTGTCAGGCTCCCTGCTCAGTGGGGAGCCTGATTCTCCTTCTCTTTCTGCCCCTTTCCCCTGTTTATGCTCTCTCTGTCTCTCTCACATAAATATGTTAAAAAGTAAAAAATAAAATAAAATATTGTTAAACATTTCAACATTTTATTTTTAAGCATTGAATCAAACAAAAAATAATAACTTAATTAAAAGTCACTATTAGCTATTGGTCAAATATGAAACATAAGTTTTATAATATATATTGAAAAATAAAAAAAAATCCTAAGAGTGCAATATATTATTTTAAATATTAAAAAGATCTACATCAAAATTACTATCAACATGATACAGCCTAATATATAGATTTTGACATAAGCTAAGGAAACTGACACTAAGAGAAGTTTAAGCTTTTTTATTTCCAAATGCCTTGGTAATAATATAGAAATTTTATGCTAAAACCATAAGTATTTTGAAAGACTTTCTGGCAGTGTTTTCCTCCCGAGTTGCTTTTTAAAATAATGTATAATAGAGGTGGGATAATATCCCTCAATAACAAAAGAAATTCTGGACACCTAAGCTACTCCAATATTATTTCTGCATCTGGATCATTGATTTCATTTCTGTTGGCTTCTTAGGTTGTTACTATTACTGACATTTTAATACCATCCTTTGTTGAGAGAAAATTTAGGTAATGAGAGTTTTGCATTTAATTAGCTCTCATGGATTTTATAGTCTGGATGACAAATCAATTCCCTTAATACACAAAACTAAATGAAAAACAAACACTACCTCGTTTAGTCTATTGATTTCCCCCATGTTTTTGCTGTCTCGCTTTTATTTATTTATTTTTAATATTTTTCTTGTCATGCTTGAATCGAAACCTAAGCTTCCAGGCACAGGTGCTACCGTTCAAGCTCTTCCTAAAAGTGAAATGAAGTCCGCTCCTCTCGCTGACCTTCCTGGCCTTAGCTTAGAGTGAGATCACATATTCCCTCTCTTAGTCCCTTCCTGAAAAGCTGCTCCGTCCATAATCATTAGATAAGGCATAAAGTACTGGGTGCTAAGGAATGCTTTTCTAGCACAGAGAGCTTGCTCACTGCTTATGTCTCAGCTCAGGGGACAAAAGAATGCTTAAGAAGTCTTCTATTTGTTCTGAGATCTTAGTTTATTCTGCCAAGAACTACAAACGGTTTTATACTCCTCTATAGTTTTTGATGATGAGTCTACAAAGGAAATAATTTATATGGCTTCCTTCTTGATACAGTTCCTCTTACCGAAAAGAAATCCACTTTAAAATAGTTGACAAAATTAAAGTAAACACTCAAATACACTCACAGATTCTAGCCTCTGCTTTGTAGATGGACTCTGTCAGGATTCTATGGTGGGACAAGAGAAATAAATATTATTTTCTAAATTGATACTGAAACAAATGAGACGGCTATTGTCATTTTTCTTTTGTCATATCGTATTAGTCCACACTGAGGAATAGCGGCACAGCTATTCGAAAACGTTCCCATGTTGTCAACCCACGTAATGATTGTAAAATGAAAACCTTTCCTGTAATCATAAACATTTACCGACATATGCTTTGGATTCTGTGATATGTATATGCATTTAGTTTTACATTTATATTTGAAAGACCTTTTGGGTCAAGCATGTCTTCATTTATTTAGGTCTGAATTGACAGGCCACTCTTACATTCTGAATGCCATTTTCTAGAGGCAATGTATCCGAGTGTTAAGGATTTGGATGTTGTTGTGGCCATTTCTTTTGGAAAATACAATTTGTGACAACGTAGAATATTCTCTTAATCTTGACACATTTTACTACTCTTAAATTCTGTTGTTTCCCAAAAGGATATTGTTGATTCTTCCTTAGTTATTAATACATTCAGAATGTATAAGACAAAGGTGATTTTTAACATATATTGAACATTTTTTTATTATGAAAGGTAATAATGTTGACAAACGATTTGAAAATGAGAGAAACTCATGAAAGTTCAATGTTATTAAGGAACATGATGACTTTTAAAAATGTGATAATAAAATAAATAAAATACAGAAGTCACTTTGCCATTAACTTCTTTGGCATAATTTGTTAAGCTTTATAATTTTTCTTATAACCAAATAATAAAGGAGACTTCCTTGAAATCTTTAATCGTCCATATTGAAGTTAATTACTTCAAACTAAGGATTAGCCGTGAGCTGGGTAAATGGTTTCAGAAGATAATAATATTATGAAACCACATAGTCACGGGAAGAGATACTTAAGATATTAAAGAAATTAATATGGTCTGTTCTTAGTGAATTAATAGAGATTCAAAGGATTTGAGTAATAAACACTTATATACTTGGAAACTTTACAAGATGGTAAAAGGAGCTGTGGCATACAAAATTAGACTTCTGGGTCAAAATGTTACTATGTGATGTAGTCCTTTTGAAATTGATAATTAAACAACCATATTTTCCCAGATGACGCAGGCACATTTTCTAGATGATGAAAGTTTATCTAGCTGTGAATTTTAACTGGAAATAATGAAAAAATAATATGTTCTAATTGTTTAGAATGGTGTTTTATTTTAAATGGCTTAATGATTTCCCTCTCTAAACTAAAAACAGAAAGTTCTGGGTATACAGGCTGGCTCGCTGTGGAAAAGTTGTAACTTTGTCTTACATAGTATGGAAAAACACAGCAGCAACAAAAAAGGAGATGCTTGCCTTTTATGATAGTTGAAACCCACCAGTGGGAAGAAACTGATTATAGATACCAAAGTTTAGAGCTGGGTAATGTGAGAAGTTGAACAGATGCCAGAGGTTTAAAAAATAAGTTAAAAAGGCTGGAGAGATCATTTATTCTGAGAAAATTTAATAGTCTTTGAGAGCCTTTAAAGCTCAGAATCAGCAGCAAAGGTGTACTAATAAGTTACTTAATACCTTTATTCCAACTGTTAGCTGAGTATAAGCAAAAACAATGGCTAGAAAAGGAGAATGGGCTGACATTTATCACGGGTAATAGAAAAGATTTTTTAAAAACCCACAAAAATAAGCAATAAAAGAGATTAAACGGGAGTGAGTACTCTGGCTAATACAGTTCTTCAATTTCAAATTAGATTTGTGTTTCTTTCCTGCTTAATTCTAACATCATTCATCAGTTGTTTAAAAACATAATTAAACAAGTAAGGAGACATTACCTAAAGAAAGGTTGGTATTTTTATGTATTAAAAAGCACGATTAAATAAGCAAACTCATATTTAATTAAGTTAGGTATCTCTCATTTCCACTTCTACCCGAGTTGGTATACATTCTTCTACTCATCCTAATTATTTACCTCTGACAGGACTGTTCAACTACTGGCAAATTACAGAACCAAGCAGAGAAAGTAAAAGAATTTGTCATTTGTGCCAGTAGCCAATGTTAGGTGTTTGGGAAACCTTCCTTACCCTACTTCCACATGCATAGCTGGTTCTGTGAATTATCATGGAATTTATCACACAATAACAAATAAATAAATATGTAAGTGTTTGTTACTTTCATATCACAGATTATTTTTAAATATAGCAACCTCGAGAGCTAGAAAGGAAAACAGCACAAGGCAACAGTTTCATGAACTAGGTTCAAAAAATCCATAATCTCTTACATTATTACAGGCATGTAACAACACACAGGAAAGGTTCTTAGGCTCTGCTGAATGCCATTACAAGTTTTTTGAGTAGGTATATCATATGTCCCCTATAGCTGATCAGTTTGTGGTTCCAGTAAGGGTTGCCTTAATTGTCCATCCCTAAACCTCCCAGCTATTTTAAGGCCTTTGGCCTCTCCTTTCCTCACACTGTGGCTTGTTAGAAATGAGGATGAGGATGAGGTAGAAAAACAGATCACAGTAATTGCATATGCCTCGAGCAGTTCCGTAGACCTTCTCACACACCTCGGTGCCGCTTGCTCTAATTTCCCTACAGATTCTCCTGTCTAGTAAAGAAGTGGAATGTCCCACTCCTGATTTTTTAGACCTGTGATTTAACAATGCTGTCAGCTGTAGACAACTGAAAAAGCAAACAATCCAAAAAACACCCTACCTTTGTAAAATCCACTAATTTTAGGTGGTTACATCTGCAGGTAATGCAAAAAATTAGCAATTCCTTTGCTTCCTTCCTCCCTTCCTTCCTCCCTCCCTCTTTCTTTCTCCCTTTCTTTCTCTCTTTCTTTCTTTCTTTTTTTCTTTCTCTCTTTTACTACTACACTCCTCTTTCTTAGGACATATAAGTTAGTAGAACTCCATTTTTTTCCCTACAACTATGCATCTGACGAACATGGCATATTTTTCTTTTTATCGATGACTCACCATTTAATAATTTAATGACAAGTGTCTGAGGTTCTGTGTGTGTGGAGTGGGCTGGTGGAGAGTATGAGAAATAGATGTGTAGAAGGAAAACAACTTTCAAAAGACCGTTTTCTTATCTCCAGAGAATGTGGAATGGTTGAAAAATTCACCTCACCACCACTACCACCACCATCACGATGATTCTGATAAAGGTCCTTGGCTTGGACTCACGGATGAAAGGCAATGGCAGAAGCATGAGGAGGGAGTTTTGAACCATCAGGAGGCTTCATGCTCACCTTATGCAATATCTACAGCTGCATTTGGCCTGATTCCTGTATGACACACAAATCATCTTCTGTCCTATGTCCTGCTGCCTTTCACTGAAATTTGACTTCTATTGCCCTTCTCCAGTCTGTCTGTTTGTATGTCAAACCAACTGTTCAATGAGAACATTTGACCAGATGCCCATTGAAATGTTTCAAGTACCCTGACAGTTAAGAAGGCTTTGTCTGTTCAGAACAGATGGAAACTCTGGACAGGGCGAGATGGGATGTTACCTGATCCACATACTGGCACAGCTTTGAAGTCTAAACTTCAGCCAAAAAACCCTAAGAAACATTGTTACAAATATACCAGACGCTTCAAACCTTTTTAACCCCCCTTCCAAAAAAAAAAAAAAAAAAAATCCGTTAAGTCCTGGCTGAAGATCTAAAAAAGTTCTTGTATAGATGAAATCTATTTATAATTGCTGCACAGAGACTAATAAGTTGAAAAGCAACTGAAGCATCTGCTTACACTAGCTGGCCAGCTCTTTAGGGACAAGAAACAAGGTTCTATCCATTTTTATACATCCAAAATTTATCTCTCCAAAAGTTTATGTCAAATATTTAAAGAGTATTGCATTAGGCACCTTCCTGGGAGCTATTCCCTTCCATCTGGATGTAACAGTCTTCCTTCTCAAAGAAAGACAATTAAGCAACCAGTTTAATATCTTTTCATAACTACGGGGCTGGAGGTACAGACAATGTTCTGTGGCAGCACAAGGAATGTTGGTGGCAAAGTCAAAGTTTCCTGGAGAAAGCCACACTTCAGATGAGCTGTGAAGGATGCCAGAACACATACAAAGTTTACAGAAAGGAGAGATGAAGTGCCACCCAGAGAAACATAACAACAGTGTGACGAACTGGTATGTTTGGGGAAGTAAAGGTAGAAGCCAGGTTGAGCTTGAGAGAGAACACAGAAGGAAGGATTGTGTTCTTCATTCTGAAACATATGGGACCACAGAAGGATTTTAATACAGGGACTGGTATGATCATATTTGGATTTTATAAATATCCCTTTTGCAGCAGCAAAATTTATAGGAGTGGAACAGTACTGAAAGCAGAGGTACAAGTTATATTTTACTAAATATAGGATTCTTATATGGTTCAGATATTGCATCCAATACAGTTTTAAATTGGCTAAGTTTTTAAAATTTTCTTATCAAAGCCATATGATGAGTAGTTTTATTAAACTAAGCCTAGGATGGGTTTGGTACTAGCTCCAGCTCTAACACGGTCTTGTCCAGTAATATATGGGACTCATATGCAATGATGAGGCCTTGCATTTACACATGGTAAAATCAGAAAAACAGCCCTTCTCTCTTACCCCTACACTTGTGACTCAGCGTAAATCTACCTATTTCAAGAGCAGCTAGCAGGGCACACACTAATAAGCACAAAAGGAATTCAAATCTGAGCAGATAGCAAGGACTTAGTGGTTGAATGAGTGGGAGATGGTGGTGGGAGAGGCCCCTTCACCCCTTGGTGGGACAGTAAGTTGTATGAGAGTGTCCAGTGACTTAAACTGCATGTGGTTCGCCACTCGCCAGGCCTGGCTTCCAGGGAGTCACTAGGGAATGTAGAAAGTTATCCTAGAAGTACATGAAATATGTGCAGGAAATATAGACTGACGTTCCCTATCTGTACTATCAAGTATTTAAGCATATGGGGAGAACTACAGTATGGAATTCTTATATTTAATTGGGTAAGTAAGGTACATTAGACTATGAGTTTCAACACCTGAATTTGGCAAATTCTTTAAGAGAAGCATATATTAACAATTTGATTGTTTTGTTTCACAAAAAATATTTGTTGAAGAAAGCACTCTGGTTCTATCTATTTGTGTCTTTTACGACAAAAATATCCTGGTTGTGCAAACATAAGATCTGAAATATTTATACACGTTAAAGAAACATCTTAAACTGAGACTATCTTCCATTCTGCAGCACTGGCTCTGAGCTTATCAGGTGAACTTCCAACAAAAAAAACAAAAGGAAGAAGCATGCCAATGCCTTAAATCCACTTTCCTAAAAACAGAGGCTGTTCTTGAGAAAGGGATTGATTGAGGGAGGGCTCTCAGGAGAGGAGAGTAGAAGGCAGGGAAAGATCACAGGAAGAAAGGGAAACAAAGACTTTGTCTTGGCAGGGGATTAACTTCAGCTTGGCCCTAGGGGAAACTCAAATCACAGGGAAGAATCTGTCCCATGTAATGCTGGGGAGCTAGATATTTTAATTCCTTTGGTGGAGAGGGTGATGTTCTCCAGCAAGACAGGCAGAGCTATTCTCTGCCTGTTGAGAGCTATTCTCTAGAAGGATGGAGCCGCTAACAGTCTGAGCAGCAAGAAGCACCAGAACCCCCAGGACCCCTTAGATAATCATCCCGCTGAGAGGATGGGGAGGAGGAGCATGAAGAGATCCCTTAAACAGCAACCAGATTTGTGCATTTATAAGTTAATTTTCTGTTCATTACATATGAATCTTCCAGAATTTTACTTATACTGTACATGTGCTGCTGCATTTAAAAATATATCAGATCTTCAAATGGTAGCTTAAAAATTACGAAAATACCTTCTTATTCCTAACTGGCTCATCGGTCTAAATTACTCCGTAATTTTTCTAATTTAATTGGAAAAAATACACAGCTACCCTTTAAACATTAAATGCCAATTTTCAAATTTTCATAGTACGATTTAAAATCCTTGAAAAATAGGGGTTACAGTGGAAGTGCCAAGACAGCCTTAATTACAGCACTGGGAAAAGTAATGCTCTAATAGCTAAATAGTGGATTGTATTTCAAGTGAAGAAACAATAAAATTGTAAACCATGAAGCACAAGTGGGAGGATGAGACATATGTCTCATGGATTCACCCTCAACTAAAGTGACAATTTTGAGACCCAGTTGGATTCTTAATCAGATAACTTTATCAGGTGCAAAGAGCTGTCATTCTCACTGGCCATTAAAAAATAGCTTTTAAAATGGTGTTGAAAGTGGATCCCTGTTTCTTTCCTTCAGTCACATGCACTAGGGTCGGCCAGCTGCATATACGTGCTCACTTCTAAGAGCCTAACTCATCTCATTTAGGTCTTTTACATTTTTTTCTTGGAAATAATAAAATGCTAAACACTACAGAGTATAACCAGACAGCATCCACACCAAAAGAAATAACTAAAACATTTTCACATTAGCCGTGATTTTTCTTTGAGGACTAAGTCACAAGTTCTTCCTGAAAGGGATAATCTTGAAATTTCGATAAGGGTGGAAAGGCTTCTGAACAAAAGGTGAGGGAACCTATTTGTCCAGCATGGTTAAAACACTTTAGCTAAAACAACTATATAAAACTATTTCAACCTATTATATTCAGTGAAAAGTTTCCTCTAAAAATGAAATAAAATGCAAACATAAGAACAATAACAAAAAAAATACTCCTAAATAGATTACCCTTCCCTTTGGAAATAACACTTTTAGGAAAACTATCATATTTATTATTCTTGTAGGCTTGTGGGAAAGATTCTCCTGTGGGAGAATCCTGTGGCTTCTGAGAAAAGGGCTTGTGGGCTTGTGGGAAAGATTGAATGATGAGTAAAGAGTGACATATGTGAGATTTGGTCTCTTAATTCCCCAGCTCTTGTTCAAGTTGAGCTTTTAATTCCTGTTACATGGCTTCCTATTTCCAAAATAAGATTGAAAGGAGGAAGCTTAAAAAAGAATGAATGACAGAATGAAGGAATATATATTTGTGTAGGTAACATCCATGTATATACATCCATATGTACATAGATATCACATACTCACACACACACACCATTTTATACAAAACTTATTACCAACCACAGAAATCTGTTAACAGCGTGTCCTCACTCTTCACAATGAAATCCAAATTTATTTTCATAATCACGTTCTATTCCCCCAATATTTACTAATTTTTTTCAATGTAATAAAGTATGATAGGAAATAGTACATTAAATAAAGTTACACAAAGAGTGTTTCATGTCTGAGGCTTCCAGGGGCGAGATGAATTGCTTACATCACATAGCCTGAAGTAGAAGAACTGGGTTTGCATTGCAGAGATCCTAGCCTTTCTATCACACAGAATTATTACACACTCAAGGGCAGGGAAAGAACCTGAGACTTTTGGTAGGAGTTGCGACATGGTGCCTGGGTGTGGGGGGGTTAGGGAACATCCCAAACCCTCCACTGCACTGACCAACTATGAGGGAGTGGGGATGTAGCAAATAGAGGTGGGCAACATAAGGCTCTGGAAAACAATGATAAAAGCAAATATAAATATGAAAGTGAATATAAACACAATAAAGATAAATATAACAAATTGCATTTATTAGAATTATTTCACAATTTAATATACATGAAGGCCGATAAGGAGAATAAAAAATAAAGCCAAGCCTAATTGATATAGAGCATCTGTGTTTGGATTATTGGTCCTCAGTCACATCAATATGTGTATAGACTGACTATGCACATTCTTAGAAGCATGCTGATAAGAATTGCTATGGTCATTAAGAAGCTTGTAGTTCCTTCGACGTTTGAATTCATACTAAAAAAAAAATTCTTTCCAGGAAAAAGCAATTGGCTACTAAGAGGCAGCCATACCTAGCTACCAACTCCAAAGGACCAGTTCCTGTTTTTCTTAAAGAATGGGTTTCTGTTAATTCACCCGTTTCTGACTGCATATATGATTTTATATCTAAAATCTGTACAGATAAACATTTTCATTCTTAAAAAAGAATACCAGTGATTTTCTAATTTATGATGTGAAAAAATAAAATACATTTATGAAGATTACAGATTATGATAAAAATCTGCAATGCAAGGTCTTTCTTTTAGGGATTTTTTTTAAAGATCAAAGGAGATTAAAGCTATAAAACAGGGAAAACAATGAGTTAGCAACCCACAGAATACTATTACAATTTGCATTATTCTTAAAACATTTAGAATTTAGTGAAGTAGAAAATGAGAAAAAAATAGTAAAGCAGCCCACACGAAAACCAAATAACGTAGGAAATTAAACTATTCATAAATGTGGCAAAGCTTGATATAAGCCAAGTGGGAATTGACTTTTAAAGCTCAATCTTCTGAAAAATTAAATATGGCTTAAAAAATGGGTATCAATATGCACCATACACCAGTAGCTTTTCTTATTTACTCTGTTGCATTTGTCAATAGTCCCTTCATATTCAATAAATATTAACATATTGGAAGGAACTCTAAACACCTTATTTTTCCTAAGTAATTGTATAGTAAACCTAAATGTGAATGCTTACATGTTTAATTCTTTCAATAAAAGGACAAACTTTTTAAAAATATTTTTTAAAAAGTTCACTCATAGGGGTGCCTGGGTGGCTCAGTGGGTTAAAGCCTCTGCCTTTGGCTCAGGTCATGATCCCAGGGTTCTGGGATCGAGCCCCGCATCGGGCTCTCTGCTCTGCAGGGAGCCTGCTTCTTCCTCTCTCTCTGCCTGCCTCTCTGCCTACTTGTGATCTGTCTGTCAAATAAATAAATAAAATCTTAAAAAAAAAAAAAAGTTCACTCATAGAAAAAAGATGGGATCAGTAGGGAGACAAACCTAAGAGACCCTTAATCTCGCAAAACAGAGGGTTGCGGGGTGGGGAGGGTGGGGTTATGGACATTGGGGAGGGTGTGTGCTGTGGTGAGTGCTGGGAAGTGTGTGAACCTCACGATTCACAGACCTGTACCCCTGGGGCTAATAATACATTATATGTTTATAAAAAAATATTTAAAAAGTTCACTCGTAGAATCTGAGTGAAAAACTTTTTGAAGGAAAATAAGGGGATACGGTTATGGTTCAGTTTTGTGATTCACAGATTATAAAAATTGCCTGTTAGGAAATATCCCACAGTATTATGCACAGATACTTATTTGGAACTAATTACATTATGTTGTTATTAATTCTTTATAAGTTTGTTTTATATAGGAGTCTCCATTAATATGCAGAGGAACATTTTGTACAAGGAGATGGCCAATTTCTTAGACCAGATGAAGGAAGTACTTTCAGAAGAACAAAAAAATATATAAAACATTCAGAATTCTGAGAAGAGTAGATTGGTGAGTTTATAATTATCACAACGAAAATGCTATTTCTCTCTCCCTCTCCTTTTTTTCTCATTCTATTTATGGAAACAGAATAGCTTATTTAAGCAGTTATGTAGTACTACCAAAGTTACATAGTAGTTACATAGTCCTCTAAATACTTATATGTTAAATACTTAACCTAAACACAGACATTTAATTTCAAAATGTAACTGGTTAATTTCAAATTTTTGCATGCTTCCAAAAGTTAATTATTTTGATGTTTAATACATTTTAAAGGAAAGTGCAAATCATAACCTATTTGAAAATATTATAGATATAATCTTATTTAGATTATTTGAAGTTTATGTCTATGTTAAATATCAAATGACAGCACAATAGAATTAATTTTAAAAAGGAAGAGTATTTCAATATTCCTTCCTTTGGCATTATATTTTTCTCAGTTGAGGTCAAATTAAAAACATGAATACTAGCAAATCAGATTTTTCTACTAAGAAATATAAATAGGTCAGTTCTTCTATACAATGTCTATATGGTGAATCTCTGGTTCTGCAATTTGTATTTTAATTATTTTTTTCTTTCTGAATATAATTTTTGCCACTTGACTTTATACTTAGTTATTGCATGATGACTATAACTGAGAAAATAATCATATCAATATCTCTAGAAAATTCATTCATTTTCCCAAATTGAAACTCTGATTATAATTTAATCAGCCAATGACAATAATAAATCTATTGCAAAGAATATATCATTTGCCATTGATTCTGAGACTATGCTTCTTATATGTTACAGTACTATATTAGAAATACTGGAATACTGAGCTAAAAGAATACTTCTTCAATTCAAGTAAAGTACTCAGAATACTAATCAGTTTTATTATATGATCAGTATTACAGTTTTGAACTTAGAACATCATCCATTAACTCATTTTGTTTTTATGGCTTCCTTCAGATTATTAAGCAGTGACTCAATTCCAGAAAGTCACTAATATTTTTGTTAAAAATTATTGAAAAAAAAAGGAAGATTCCACTTAATTTTAGCAAAAAGAAAATCTTTCCAAGGATAAACAATTATATCAACATAAAATATTAGAAAATTCTAATTCATAATTGAAGATAAAAATAATACAATTAATTAAAATAGCTTAATTTTAATTAATTTAATTAATTTAATCCCTAGCAATTTATTTTTAAATCAATTTGAGGATCTCCATTGCCAGCAGGAAATGGTGCTTCAATGACCACATTCAATAAAAGGTGCCAAGAATTCTACAACCTTCTCAAGCTATAAGTCAGCCCCCAACTAGTGTTTCAGATTTGGACTGAATGCATGACTGCACATGTAGTACTGCTCCATTCAGTCTTAGTAGGAATATTTCTAATTAATTAGAAGAAATTTTTCCATTCCTAGCTGCCTTCATTTAGCCATATCAATTCCAGGTGAATTCTTAAGTTCAAGTTTGCTCAAGAATCGCACAGTGAAAAGGAAAAAGTATAATGCTAATTATCTCAAATCAACTTTTTAATATCTTATCATATATATAATGATATAATATGTAATGTATAATACATGATTTATGATCTTACTATATGTAACTATATATATATGTGTGTATATATATATATATATATGATCCAAAAATATACAACACAATCTTTCTTCTTGGTTTTCTGTTCTGTCTGTTCTGTCAAGAGAAAAAGCAGAAGGAATCATTTTCCATTACACATGCACACAAAATATATTAGAGTAGGTAGATAAAATACTCTTTTCAGAATAATAGGGAAGTGTTAAGGTGACATTTAATATCTTTGCTCCAATAATCACCTAACAATACTTACAGATAACTCAAGATTTTAGAAGTCAAAGGTTTTAAAAATTAGACAGAAGCCTCAAGCAGATGTGTGAATAGACTTTATTAACGTCTCAAAGTTTGAAAAATCTTTTAAAGGTTTTTAGTAAAAGTACTTACATGGTGTTTGAATTTCTTCTAATAGATTCCCACCATGTGGTTGCACTGACAGTCTGAAAATCTGTGACAGAGAAGCCATCATCCCTGAGGCAGCCTAGTCCATCAAGACTACTATAAAGTTCATCTTTAGAAGCCAACATTTGCCTTCTTATAGTTTTCAGTAATTATACCTCATTGCACCATATAAACCAACATTTCACTTGAATATGTTATATAATTGTAAGCATTATAGGTCCACATGTTTCTTCACTTCTTTTCCTCACCACTGTTTTATGAACTTCATGAATTAGTTGATGCCTTAGTTGTAATTTGATAATCTTTGTATTCCTAGCCCTTAATATGGAGTTATGCATGTAGAGAATATGTAGAATAAATGATTGTTAAATGAATGAATTATATCTGAAATATAAGCTCATCTCAAGAACAAGACACACTATTTTGTCATAAAACTTATGGGCATTGCGAGAAATATAAGGAAAAAGTTAATTAAAGGACAGCTACCAAGAATAATGGTCAATATTTCTAACATTTCCCAGGTACTTAAATCCAAAGCAAAGTCTGGGATCCATACTATTTTACTTGGACACAAGAAACACTGATGGTATCCAAGCAGGAAAGAATGTTTTTAACATGTGTTAGTGTGTGTTTCAAGAAAAGTAATAATCACAAATATGACATTTTAATATTATTCGTTTACATCACTGGAAAACTATAATCCTTTCAAAATCTAGTAATATTCAACATTATCTGTCTTTGGGAACACAGAATAAAATTTTAAATGTCAAAAATTTCTTAAAATACATTCAAAAATATTTTTTAAAAATGGTCTATAAAGAATACCAATGGAAAGATATCTTGTGTTCGTGGATTGGAAGGATTAATAGTGTTAGCATATCTAAAGTGATCTACAGACTCAGTGCAATTCCTATCAAAATTCCAATGGCATTTTTCAAAGAAATAGAAAATAAAATCTTAAAATTTGAATGGAACCACCAGACTTTAAATAGTCAAGGCAATCATAAGAAAGGAATTAAATTCTTGATTTTAAAATATGTTACAAACCTCTGGTCATCAAAATAATATGTATTGGCATAAAAACAGACACACAAGGCAAAGGAAGAGAAATAAACCCACCCACCCATATACAGATGTTTGACAAGGGAATCAAGAGCATACAATGGAGATGGCAAAGTCTTTTCAATAAAGGGTATCTGGTAAACTGGATATCCACATGCAGAAAAATGAAACGGAACCCCTATCTTATACCAATTCCAAATATGAACTTGAAATGGATTAAAAACTTAAATGTAAGCCATGACACAATAAACCTCTTAAAAAAGATAATGATCTTGGCAATGATTTCTGGATATGACACTAAAAGTACAGGCAACAAAAGCAAAAGTAAATAACTTGGGATTGCATCAAACTAAAAAGCTCTGCAGAGCAAAAGAATCCATCAACAAATTGGGGGAAAAAAAAAAAAACACCTACGGATTAGGTGAAAATATTTGCAAACCCATGTATCTGATAAGGGGTTAATAGCTAAAATACATAAGGAACACATACAAAAATTAGGTTAAAAATAGGTAGAAGGGGTTCCTGAGTGGCTCAGTTGGTTTATTGACTGCCTTCAGCTCAGGTCATGATCCTGGAGTCCCGGAATCAAGGCCTACATCTGGCTTCCTGCTCAGCAGGGGGTCTGTTTCTCTCTCTGACCTTCCCCTTCTCATGCTCACTCTCTCTCATTCTCTCTCTCTCTTAAATAAAAAAATAAAATCTTAAAAAAAAAATGGGCAAAGAATCTGAATAGACATTTTTCTAAAGGAAACACCTAAATGGCCAACAAGGTGCCTGGAAAGATAATCAACATCACTAATTATCAGGGAAATGCAAGTCAAAACCACAAATGAGATATCACCTTACATGTATTAGAATGGTTGTTATCAAAAAGAAGTGTTGGTGAGGTTGTGGAGAAAAAGGAACCCTTGAACAAGGCCAGTGGAAACACGAATTGGTATAGTCATTATGGAAAACAGCATGGAATTTTCTCAAGAAATTAAAAACAAAATTACCACATGATCCAGTAATCCCACTTTTGAGTATATACCTAAAGAAAACTCTATACCTAATGAAAACTCTGAGTGTATACCTAATGAAAACTCTAAATTGAAAAGATACAGGTATCCATATGTTCCTTGCAGCATTATTTACAATAACCAAGATATGGAAACAACTTAAGTGTCCACCAATGGATGAATAGACACAGAAAATGCGGTTTTATTCAACCATAAGAAAAAAAGAAAATCCTGTGACAACATGGATAAATCGGGTGTAGGGGGACATTATACTAAATGAATAAGCCAGACAAAAAAAGACAAATACCGGGGGTGCCTGGGTGGCTCAGAGGGTTAAGCCTCTGCCTTCAGTGCAGGTCATGATCTCAGGGCCCTGGGACCGAGCCCCGCATCGGGCTCTCTGCTCAGTGAGAGCCTGCTTCTTCCTCTCTCTCTCTACCTGCCTCTCTGCCTACTTGTGATCTCTGTCTATCAAATAAATAAATAAAATCTTTAAAAAAAAAAGACAAATACTGTATAATCTTACTCATATGTGGAATCTTAAAAAAAATAGGATTAAAAGAAACAGAGTAGAATGGAAATTGCTACTGGCTGAAGCATGGGGGAAATGGGAAGATCTTGGTTAAAGAGAAAAAACTTTCAATTATAGCATGAATATATTCTTGGGATCTAATGGACAGCGTGTGACTATAGTTAACAATACTGCATTGTATACTTGAAATTGGCTATGAGAGTGGATCTTAATTGTTCCCACAACACTTGCCAAAAAAACATGGTAACTCTTTGAGGTGATGTATGAGTAAAATAAATTTAATTATAGTAATCATTTCACAATGTATACAAAAGCAAATATGTTGTACACTTAAAATGTATACAACATTGTCAGTTATAACTCAATAAAGCTGGAAAAAGAAATATATGCAAAATACAAAAAAGACCCACAAAATAAAGTCACTACATGACATATAACTAAAATTTTTAAAATCTTTTTAGACACGATCCTTGAAAAATGGACCAGAATTCTTTATCACACATACTTGCACACACACTTTTAAATTTTTATTTAAAAAATATTTTACTGAGGCACCTGGGTGGCTTGGTGGGTTAAAGCCTCTGCCTTTGGCTCAGGTCATGATTCCAGGGTCCTCCAATGGAGTCCCGTATGGGGCTCTCTGCTCAGCAGGGAGCCTGCTTCCTCCTCTTTCTCTCTGCCTGTCTCTCTGCCTACTTGTGATCTCTGTCTGTCAAATAAATAAATAAAATCTTAAAAAATTGTTTACTGTTTTAATTTTTAATTGAAATATAGTTAACATACAGTATTAGTATCACAGGTACACGATAGTGATTGATAATTCTATACATTACACTCGCTCACATTCGTTTTTCTTTTGATGCTGCCACAATTCTTTAAATACCTCCTGTTATACCCCTGGCAGAAAAGGACATGCCTCTGTGATAGCCAGTGCTCCAAACCAGTGGTTGTCGACTGCCATGACACCATACACAGGTGTGCAGTGGAGGCTAAAAAGAAGAGGAGAGTTAGAACTGGCACAGCACGGCCTGTGTCCGTCATGTTCTCCCTGCTCCATCTGCTATCTCAGCAGTGCGCACCAGCCTCTGAGAGTAAGCTGTGCATTCCACACCACGCTGTAAGTATCAACATTCACATGGCTGATTCAGACATACCTTCCCTTCACCGCCATGGAAATGGATTTAACAATTTGAGCAAAGGTGCTAATGTCTTTGTTACTTCTCAGTTCTCATGCCCTCAGTTGCCATTAAATAAAATTGTGTGGTCTTCTTACTCAGTGCTTGTTTTAAAAAGATTGAAGGAATTTTAATAAACTAAACTAAACTAAAATAAAATTTAAAGTAAATTTTAAAATAAAATAAACAATAATCTGCTTCAAAACAAGAGTAAGGAAACATATCCACCTTTCTCCAGGTGAATAAATAAACCAACCAACAAACTAATAACTTCTTGTAACAACAAGAAATGTTACGAACAGGGAAAAGTCCTGCAACACAACACATATTGGGGGAAAAGGCCATCAGTAGACTTCTCCACATAGATGACATATCAGATCATCACACTGATGGGTAAATTAATATTTGAAATTAGGTGGGAGAAAAGGGGGAAAGCAGTTTTTTTCGTAAGGGAAACACAAACGTGCTGTGTTCACAATATGCAGTCTTTCTAAAATTGACGTTCAGAATAAGTAGGTTCTCGAACCTGCTTGCCTTTTCCCCCACCAAAGCATTTCAAAATGAGGATTATAAGGCACTATTCCTTTTCTTACAGTATGCCTTCTATTTGTAGAGAGACAGATTGGAGATTCACAGTTACAAAGAAAACACTTACTAGCTGTATATTAATGACATATCCCTTACTTATATTTGGAGAAGCAAGACGAATGAAAAAATAAGCATATCTAGGCATGTTTTGGTGAGATTTTGGGTAATTAAAATGAAGATTAGAGTCTAATAGATTCCAGAGAGGAAAATACAGAACCATGTGCATCAGCAACACTGTGCAAAAGAGAGAGAAAGCACACATGCAAATGTCACTTACATTTATGGGGAAAAATATCTCCAAGCTTGAATTCTATACCATGCAAAATTAAATGAAAGGGCATTTTTAGATGTAAAATATCCCAGAGATTTTCAGAAATATGTTAGAAAATGTGCACTAGGGTCTTGCACAAAATATATCACGGATTTTCTGAAACCCTCATTAAATAAAATACTCCGGCAGTATAATACGGAATACACAAAAAGGTATTTTGAAAATCCTAAAAACCAGGGCACCTGGGTGACTCAGTGGGTTAGGCCTCTGCCTTCAGCTCAGGTCATGGTCTCAGGGTCCTGGGATCAAGCCCCACATTGGGTCCCCTGCCCAGAAAAGCCTGCTTTCCCCCTCTCTCTGCCTGCCTTTCTGCCTAATTGTGATCCCTCTCTCTGTCAAATAAAAAAATATATTTATTAAAAAAAGAAAATCCTAAAAACCATGGTAGTAATATATATATAATATATGGTATACATATATATTATATACTCGATATGTTATATAATAAATATATTTAATCAGTATATATGTCATATAGATGTTACTAATATGACAGAGATAGATAAAGATAAAAATCCAGCCTAGGAAAAAATAGAGATTATTTAAAAACAAAAGAGAACTTTGAACAAATTCTAATTAATATACTCAGTGTCACATAAAAGCTTGCTTTAGGCCCCTGAGTTTTTCAATAATTAGATTTGTATAAATAGTATTGGAACATTCATTGTAAGGTAATAAACCACAGGTTTCCCCCACTATCCAAAAGTAGGATGTTTCTACAGAAACTTTCATAAGTAAATCATATAAAGCAAACAAGAAATTACCATTAATTTATATGGAAGATTTTTCAGCGCTGCCAGACCTAAAAATACAACCTCTCTTAGGTTTTTTTTGATACCCTAGGATACATCTTCCTAATGGATGAACAAAGCAAATCAAGATAAAGCACATACATAGTGACATATATAGTGATTTATATGGGTAATACATCAGCTGATTCTGGTAATATCACCAAGGTTATGAAATAAAGATAGTGAGAAAGAGAGTGGAATTGGGCTTCCTTCCTCTGCTGTTGAATGACTGAAGAGTGCTTTTTTAAAATTAAGTAATTAATTATTTTTTAAAATTATGTTCAATTAGCCAGCATATATTTGTTCTATCTCCCAGCTGGTACCTCTCCTTAGGACATAGTCTGAGTGATAAACACAGGAGCAGATTTTGTGTAACTGCTGTGTTCACGTGACATTAGGTGATCTTGGGATATGTTGTAAGGTCTTCAAATGCTGGGAAAGATGAACCTTGTTCTGAGGACTTCATAGTCACAATAGAGCCACTTCTATAGAAAATTGTCTGTTTTTCTTTTACATAAAGGACATACAGATTTGGTCAGATGGTAAGTCTTGTATTAGCTCTCCTATGCGGAGGAGATTTACGATGGCCAAGAAGCACAGTTATAGCATAAATAGAACTTGAAGCAACTTTCCTGAGCCAGTCCACTTCTCATCCTCACTTTCAGTTGTTTCTACTGATGTTGGAAAAAATCACTGGGATTATGACTACCATAATTCTTTTTGCTACTG
Organism: Neogale vison; assembly: GCF_020171115.1. Taxonomy (NCBI): domain Eukaryota; kingdom Metazoa; phylum Chordata; class Mammalia; order Carnivora; family Mustelidae; genus Neogale; species Neogale vison. The sequence goes on from NC_058091.1 coordinate 29,147,527, forward strand.
CAAAATAATTTACCTCTTATTTTATTTAATAATACAGATTCTTACCATGAAAATGTAAATATACACTCTCTTGTCTAGACCGTATAACTCTGACCACATTTGGATGAATTTCTAATTAACTACTCCTTCCTATACCTATGGAAGTTAAAAAAAGAAAAAAAATTAATTCTTGATGATAAGTATTTTACCCATTCAAATTCTGAGGCTAAGGATCACATTTTTATTAATATCTTTGATCATTTTAATAAAAATATGCTATAGTGTAATTGATATTTTCAGTATATTAAGCTAATATAATTCCTTTACCTTCAGGATAAATATTTTAGAATGGACTTCAAAATATATGTCTAATCGTTTGAGTAGTGAAGTACTATTTTTATCTACGTCAGAGCATAGATGGATTTTAGTTTGCTATAAATGTTTAACATGCTGGTTATTTTATAATCGCTTCACCTCCAGATCAATATGGTTTTTAAAACTTAACAATATCATTTGAAAATTAATTTAAAATAAGAACTACTTTGTCCAAGTAATTTGAAACTCTAATACAATCAAACTTAATAATGACCTCTGAAGTAATCTCAAAAATGCCCTGATTCTCATTTTCTGACGATTAAAAACTGTGGTGATACTATATTTCTTAAAACTACGTACTAACTATTCATTTAATTTGATTTGAATGTGCTTTTTTGTGATTTTTGTTGTTGTTTTTTTGTACAACATGTAGTTTGTCAATCTGAACCCAACCAACTAAAGTTTTTGGTATAGCAGAGGGGATATTTCACCAAGCAAGATTTTGTTTCATAGTTACCACCTTTGTTCCAAGCGTAAAATAACACAGACTTGTTTGTGCAAACATTACACAAAATCAAACAAAATAAAACAAAATATAACACGTGTGCACAAATCCACACACACACGAAATATTATCATTTTAAAATATCAAATTCTTTTATGTTACTTGTAAGTATTTAATTGCTAAGTTCCACTAAATCTTTTGAAAATTGCAAAATGTAAGTTAAATCCACATTTATCCAAGACCAAGTCCATAGTAAAAGATATAAACTTTCTAAACAGCTTTGCTTTTAAAAGGGGACACCTGGATGGCTCAGTCAGTTGAACATCCCACTCTTAGTTTCAGCTCAGGTCATGATCTCAGGGTCCTGAGAGCAAGCCCCATGTCCAGCTCCCCTCTTAAAGGGGAATCTGCTAGATGGCCTCTCCATCTGCCCCTTAACCAACATGTGCGCACACGTGTGCACACATTCTCTCTCTCAAATAAATAAATAAATCTTTAAAGAAATAGGAAAGTAGCATACTTAGTAAACTTAGGCAAAAATTTTTGTCATCTAATGTTAGTTTTCAGTCTATATACACTTCTATGCTTTTGCAAAGTAATAAAATGTCTCATGTTTATTAGGCTAGCACTCATGATGCCAAAAAAAGGTGATAATTTACAAAGAAAAAGCCATAAGATATAATTAGCAGAAGTGTTAAATAAATAACTTATATGTTTGAATGAAATTTCATCTTAAACTAGGCATCTATGTTCTAATCTACATAGTTTAAGTGTATCTTATTTTTTAAACTCTTATTCATTGGTCCACATATAAATTAAATATTCCTTATGAATACTCACCAAATTACAAGAGATTCAAATATAAATTTGATATTTAAGTGATTTATTTGCATAGAAAAGACATTTGAAAGTAAGACTAGTTAACTGCTAAGTTAATCTCTAGTAGAAGACAATTCAAATAGAGGGATTTTGAGCTTAGTGCATTTGGCCCAGAATTAATTCAGAATTTAAAAAAGGAAGAACCTATAATAAAAGTTCAAATTATCGAAAAATAAAATTAAAATATTTAGTCAATCAAAAATTTAGAAATAGGATTTCAGAATTAGATGTTCATTTCACAGAATTCAATTTTCTAAATTTCTCAAATTACTTCAAAAGCTTAAAGTTATGTATTTAGGAACAGATGTTGTATTAAATTATATGCTCTTGTGCCTGTATGAAACAAGAATTATAAGATATATAATAGGATTTTCATTTTCCAGATAATTAAGTCTGCCATGGGCCACAAGACAAAGCATTTTAGATTGCTGAATTCATTCACATGGAGTTTCAAAAGATGAAAATGGAAGTATTTCATTTATAAGGAGGAAAATTCATTTATTTTGAGGATTATAATATTATCAGAAACATAGGTTTTATAATGCCACAACAGTTGTTTTGCAAGTTTAGGAACCCCAGGAAACATTCCTTAGACTATAAATAAAGAACAATTTTAGGTTTAACCAATATCTGAAATCACCCTCAGATAAAAGAGTAACTATATTTCTTCTATGCTCACTTTAAATTAGGAACATTTGAAGGAATTTTAGATATTCTGTGTTTCTTGGTGTCTTATTAACATTAAGTCATTCTGACTTTTTAGCAATGAAGTACTAAAGCAGACTCCTATTATATCTGAGAGCTGATTTTTTTGTTTTGTTTTGTTGTTTTGCTTCATTTTGGGAACTGATTGTTAGTGTTCAGGAATCTTGTAAGCATGTGAGTAGTTTGGAATGAGCCGTGGTACGGGTATTTACACCACAGACTTGGCAAATGCAACAAATCAAGTTTTCTTTGTTCATTTCTTTCTTTCTTTCTTTTTCTTTTTCCTGTTTTTTCCCTGGAGAAGAGTTGTTAAACTTTTACTAGCAGAGTAGTGGTTTTATCATTCCCAATGCTCATACATGTGAGAAAATTTTTAAATAGTCCTAGCTATAAATACAATGACTAGTGGATTTCTTTGTGAATGAACCATTGGTTTCTCAGAAAATTCTACTCTTGCTTCTCTACTCCTGTCACTCTGTAGAAGGCCAATTTCCACATCCCAAAATATTATTCTTCACAGAGCCATCAAATACGTATTCCCGGATTTTCATTATATTATTATACAAATTTTAGTCTTGTATTATAAATTATATAATTTCAGTATATAATTTTTTGTTCCTTTAACTGATATTTCTGTTTATCTTAACCCCTTCCTGAAACTCTATTCTATGTTCTGTTTCTTTGCAGCCCGCTCCGTACTCAATCAAATGGGTCAGCTTGCCAGTGTTATCCTTTTTGTTTTCTCTTTTCTTTGAAAGTTCTTTATGTTGTCTGAATTTTTGAAATTCTACTCATTCTTCAAAACCCACGTCTAGTGTTTTTCAATTTGAAGGAAGGAATATCAATATGATAGAAGTGTAGTACTGCAAATCTAACTTCTTGCATAGTGGTTAACCAAGGTGTTATGGAATAAACCATATATGATGCAGGAGGTACTTGTTAAGAAAAGAATGCAAATTTTAAATATTAATATGAGGTTATGGTGAACATGAAAACACACTGCTCAGCTATTCTGTTGCAGGAAGCACAGATGATCTCAAAGGGCAGCAAAGAAATTGTGTACCAAAATACCGGCAAGAATTAACTCTATTTAATGACAGAAGCTAGGGAAAGATCCTGGGATTAAATTATGTGGGTGTTAATTTAAAAGTGATGTTTTAAATTTAAGAGTGGATAAGGAAGGCATTGTTTTAAGGATACTTTTTCATGGCATGAGGTTAAATATTCTGGCAAGAATCCCAAGAGATGAGGCAAACTCACCACCAGGGTGACTCTTAGAAACCACCCAGGCTGAGAAAGTAATGGTGAATGCTGAGCAAAATAGAATGCCCAAGTTGCCCTGGAAGATGACATGGGAATGAATAAGGGGACATGCACATACTGTAATGGACATATGATGTCATGTCAGAGGACCCAAGAGGGAATTACGTTCCATGAGAGGGACCGTGGACATGACACAAAGGCCATTAGGAATGAGTTGGTGGAAGTTTTATTAAACCATAAAAAGTTCCATCATGTCTCTTCTCTGCAGTAGACTGATGACTAAAGGACAAGCAGTCACAGTGCTGGGCTTTTTAGTATCTCAGGGGATGACAGAATCCTGAAGTAATAGAGACCATAAGCATCACTGAACCACCAGAAGCTAGGAGACCATAATTGCAATAATATGGCTAATTCAAAGGGGAAGAGAAGGGAGCTGGGTCTAGAGGAGTTTTCAGATACAGTTAACAGAGTCTGGTACCCTTAAAACAAATTAGATGAACAGAGAATAAGGATGCTACTTAAGATTCATAACCAGGAAATAAGAACAAAGGAGCAAATCAAAAAAGCAAAGGCTGAGAGCAATCATCCCAATAAAATTTCATGAATCCCTTGTTCACGTCCTAGATTTGAAACAGTTTTTAGATTTGAAAAATGTTGATTGAAGAAAATGCCCAGGAAAAAAGGAGTCTTGCAACAGCAGAGTAACAATATAAAGTATTGCCCCCCCCACCCCAAAAGGGGTCTATGACTACTGGGTGACTCTATACTCAAAGGAAAGGCAAATACTCAGAAGGGTATATAACAGACTATGGGACACAGCAACTGAGCTGACACCAAAAACTCAACCACTCTCATGGCCTACCTGGCAGAGTGGGGACTTACAGGCACCAAACAATACATGCATTTTCTGTCAAAGTCCGTCTCATTCGGCCCACTTGTTCCATGAACTTGCTCTATGATCATTTTCTCAGTACCTGAGTATAAAACTGGAACGGATGTACTTGGCAATTTGAGTGGACACTACATTGTTTCATTGACCTTTGGGTATAAGCTTGATAGTAGGAAAGGTCAAATGAAAAACCTCTGAGACAAAATTAAAACTAAAATTACATTCCAGGAGGATGGGTCAAATCAGCACCACCTTTAAAGACTTAAAGCATTTGGGATCAATGGCTCCTATTATGTGGCTGTTTTAACTTGCCATTCTGGTCCCTGCAGAAATAGAATGAAGCTTGGAGAATCACTGTAGCCTATGACAGGCTCAACCAAGTGGAAACATGGACTGCAACCACTGTGCCAGTTATAGCATCATAGTTAGAAAGATTACTAAGGTACATGGTATACATAGGTGCAGGGCATACAGCCATTGATTTGGTCACTGCATTGTCGCTATTCCATGTACCAAAGAGAATCAGAAATACCTTTCATTCATAAGGAGTGGGAAATAATAGCCATTTACTGATTATATCACCTATTTTGCCTTCTATGATAATATAGTCTGGAAATATCTGTACAAACTGGGTATCACATAAAGCATCACACTAATCCATTATATTTATCAATATCATGTTGATATGATATGTAATACATAAGGTACACTGGAGAATTTGGTGAGATACTACCATCCAGAAGACACATGATAAGTCTACAAAGTTTAGGAAGCGTTCCAATTCTGCCGGTTTTTAGGAGTACAATATTCAAGGGCATGCCAGATGGATATCTTTTTTATATAAAAACCAAATTAATAAGTGCTGCATTCTCTATTACAAATAAGAAAACACTTCAAAAATAGCATGATAAGTACATGAAAGAGTGACCACACTCACAGAGATAAAGATTATGTATAGAACCAGCTCCAACTTACCAATACTGACATAACTACTGCCTATGAATGACCAAATTGGGAGCAACAGAGATGAATACTGAGCCCCCAATACAAAATTATTCAACTTGTAACTGTCTAAATTGAGTCTCTTCCAACTTGGAAGGCCAAAAGTCTGTCTTCATAAGGATAAATATCTATTCTAAGTATAGGTTTTCATTCTGGTCTCCAGAGACTTACCAGGCAACCATCTAGGGTGCTTACAGATCACCTAATTCACAGGTGCAGGCGTAGCATCTAAGTAGGCTTCTGACTTAACAGTGAAGGATGTGTGGGAGTCAGCCACAACCCACGAGCTCTTCCCTCCAGAAGCAGCCAGCCACATAGAACCTTAGAATGACCTACTCAAGGCATAACTGAAGTGACAGTTTGAAGACAATGCTCTGAAAGGAAAAAGTGTCCCTTTTCAAGATGTTGTGCATTCATTAAATCAGAGATCTTTATATGGTGTTTTGTCCTTAGTAGGAATAAGACACTGGCCCAAGAACAAAGGGCTGAATGCCTAAGTATCTTCTCTTACCATCCCTTCCTTTGAACCCATAGGAGAAATTTTGAGAAAATTCCAATCCTCATAACTCTGAACTCTGCAGGGTTGTAGTTTTGCCTCCAAAAGGGGAAAACTTCCTCCACAGAATATAGCAAGGAACTTACATTAAACTAGAAGCTACAGCAACTACCAGGATACTTTGGATTTCTGAAATCCAGACCAGCAGATAGATAACAAAGTTGCCATCTTTGAAGGAGCAATTTATCTTGAACATCAAGAGGTAATAGAGCTGCTTTTATACAATGGGTACACAGAAGAATATGTGAGGAGCTCATGTGATTTATTTAGGTACCTCCTGGTTCTTACTTTTCCCATGTATCTATAAGTAGACAAGTCCAGAGTCTCCAGCCTGAGAGGGTACAATTTGCCTCAGGCTTCCCAGGAATGTTGGTTTGGATCACATTACCAGTGACAGCAAAAGTTTGGAGTAATTTTGAATGCATAGTCATGGAGGAAGATGATGAGTACCAGTTGTACCCCAATGTCAACTACAGTATTAAGATCTACAATTCTTCCTATTAAACTCCCTCTTTTAAATTTCCACTGAGTAAGAGAGGTTCATGAGAAAATGCAGGAGCTATTCTTCAAACTCACATTGAACAGGAAATTCTGCCATGTATGCTGTAGATGATAGTGTCCATAGAGTTGTGCCAATAAGACCTACTACTTTGGAGAGTATAGTTGGCTAATAGCTCCAATTCCCATCCCTCTAATTTACCACTTCATTTATGCTGAGGACACACTTTCCCTCGGATGGTCCTAGTCAGTGACAGAGCTTGGCAGAGGTCTGACCCCTTCCAAAAGGACTCCTCTCATGGACAATTTCAGCATATATAATTTTTATTAGAATTTTTATACTAATTTTAGAAAATCTTTATCAAGTTTCTTTCATTCACAAACTGTTACATAGAGAATAAACTTCTATCATAAGACTGCTACTGTTTGGTGCTCTAAAAACACAAGAATTATTTTCAATTTTGTATTACCTACCAATAAATAGAAAAGTATATGAAAATGCAACATATTTATAGCTTTTATGCTACATTATCGAGTGAATTCTTGACATGAAAAGTGATACATTTTAATTAGACATCAGTAAGAACAGAATTTTCAAATCACTATGTTGTATACCTGAAACTAATATATGTCAACTGTACTTTAACTAAAAATTTTTAAAAATCCCTGAATCCCCCATTTATAATTTTATTTATCCCATAACTGGACAAACTTTCCATAGATTATCCTCTGACTCAGTACATCTCAAACCCTGTTTCTTCTTCATGACTATTTATTGTTGGTGCCAAAGAACATAAACTAGTATAGTTAGTATAAGAGAGTCTTAATTCTATGAGTTTAGGTCACATTGTGCACAGTGTACAGTAGAAGTATCTCTGGAAGTTGTTTCTGCAAGAGGATGGTTAATGGCAAGTTTACCTGAACATAGAAGGTTTCAAATACAGAAGTGTCACAAATCCCACTAAAAACAAAGAGTATCTCCAACTCGAATTCTCCTTGGCCAAATCTCAATAATCTTCCAGGCTGTTCAATATGTGAGCACAAAAAGAAGCCAAGAAGAAGTGTGATTGAGGGGAAGTTTGAGTTCAAAGAGATACCAATTGCAACTAATTCAGACCTAAGTAAACAAGCAAATCTTACAAAAATAAGAAATTAAAAAAAAAAAACACTTTATATTCCTGTGAATACATTATTGCTAAGACCATTACCTAGTGTCTTGGGGAGGGTCTGGGAAAATATGTGGTGTTGAAGTTTATAGCTCATTAATTTCATTTACCTTATTCTTTTGCTTCCAACAAGCCATTAAATGCACTTCTACTTTTGTATTGTTTATCTTAGTTAATACAATTATCTCAAGTTCAAGGTAGACCCTCAAACCCATCTTTGATTTCTACCTGTCATTTTTGTCTTTCACCCAGGCTGTCACAGAAGGATCCCAAATCTCCCACAAATATTTTATAAACTTTCTTCTTATCCATTCTTTTTGTACAGCTGTATTCTAGGTCTTTCTCTTGTTTGGGCTGTTACAAAATTGCCCCACCTTCACAATCTCTCATGTTAATGCTAGTGTCATCTGTCATAAAGGTAGAGGTGTGCACATCACTCCCTTACAGAGAGTGGAAAGAGAATGAAGATCAAACTATTCTGCAACAAGTACAAAAAGCATCCCGTGTCTCCACTTACATCTCCAGCTGCTTTGCCAAATGTGGCAGAGTAGCGTCTTTCAAATACCTGGGTCCTTTGTTCACTTATCCATCCACATAAAGTATTCTTTGACTTTCCCTTCATTTGACAAATGCCCAGACGTCTATCAAGAGCTAGATCTTAATGTCAACATCTGCTTTGTGAACACCAATCATTTCTCCTCTTCTTAGTAACAGAACTTAATCATTTTCCTAGGATGTGAATCCTCTGAATTCAGGTACTGCCTGGTTCACTTTTATGTTTGAAGTAGCAAGTGAAAACTGAATTAAATATGTATTTAATTTGTCACTTTGAATGCCATTCAGTTTGTCTATTGCTTGAATCATCTTGCCAATCAGATCCCCATTTTGTGTCTATGTCTGTTAAAATGTTCTGACCAAGCAAGTTTTTGTATCCCCATAGTTTTGGACTTGTTGCCATTTCTGCCTTTCTATTTCATCACTAAAGAAACAAGCACACAAGCAACTATAATAGGAATTAATAGAAGTTGGACACTCAAAAGGATGAATAAAGTGTACTAAATAACATTTGATATTAATTACCTTATAGATCTATATGTAAGAAATTATTATTCCTCAACTTATTGTATAGTAAAAGTCTAAAATTACTTTATCACCTTTGATATGAAAAATAGGTCCAGTCTCATTAGACAAAAGGGACCACATTTTATTTAACAGTGTATTTCCAGTAGTTGTTATAGAACTGTTTTCAAAGGTGATATTCTTTAATGACATCAAAAAAAAAGGGAAATATTTTAAGTTACAAAAGATGCTAGTATAGATAATAAAAAATGAAAATAAGCAGGAGGGTCTAGCGAGAGATGACAAATAATAAATATATACGGGGAGGTAGGGAAAAGAAGATAATGACAAATATTTGAGAGATAAATTAGAGGGGAAATAATGCAATACTCCACAATGGATCTGATGTAGTGTTGATATAGACAGAAACATAGAAAGGTAAATGTCACTGCCAAAGGACTCATTTTACTATTTATAAAAGAGTGGAATTTAAGACAAAACACTAATGGCATCTCCAAAGAGATAAAAAATGAAATGAATAATGTGCTTTCTCAGGGGAGAAATGGTTGAAGGAGCCACTTGCCTCTGTTCCTTTCAGAGTCATACTTTCTCCTCATTGTTCTATGGACTCCCTTGTCTTCTCCGGGCTTCAAAACTCACACAATGGCCCTAGACACATCAGTATGACTTCTTTGGTTGAGATATCTTTATGCCCCTCATTTTTATGTTGTAATAATTATTATATTTGCTTTGTTAATCTGAATTGGCAAGCAGTTTCATTTTATACACGGGATAACATAAGCAAGCTGAAATATGGCATGAGTTGAGTTAGAACAGGTAAGCTATTCCAATCACGATACATTAAAAAGAATCATAAAGAAAGACTGAGTCTACAATGGTAAAGGGCCAAATGGATTGGAGGTCATGGAGATAGAAATCCGAAGATAATTGATTTTTCTTTAATAGGAACTAGAAAGAAAACAAGGGATTAATGAAAAATCACAAGTGATAAGTTTAGGAAATTATTTAAAGGGAGGACAGACAGTAGTTAACTTGGTATTGGATTCATGAATGTTAAGTGGGAAGTTCATTATCTGATAATACTGATTACACCAAAAATCTCTTTTGAGTCATCAGTAGCCATAGCATATAGAAGTAGCGTTAGTAGCATATAGAAGTAACATTAATAGGCACCTGTACTGCTCTATGTAGACTTGCTACCCAAAGTAACTATCCTGAAAGAATGACTCAGTGACACCAGAGAATTCTTTCAGGCACTGGAACAAAATACATAAACATTTTGGGAAATTTTCTGTAACCTCAGAAAAACTCTAAATCTGAGGATATGGACCGAAATATATAGCAAAGCACACATGTAATGTGGGAGGACTAAATAGAGATCAAAACATAAAGCAGAGACACATTATATGTTCCTTAACTAAGAAAGTCAAGGAGACAACAAATATAAACAAATCCCATCATATTTTACATATCCTATATAAGGAAAGGTTATGTTATGCACATTTATTGCATTTTTAAATCTCTCCAATGTAGAGATTTACCATCTACTTAATGAACAATATGATTGTGATAACTCTTTATTTCAAGTGTCAACTTGACTGGGCCAAAGGCTTCCCAGACACTTGGTCGCACATTATTCTGGGTGTGTCTGTGTGTTTCCGGATATGATTAACACCTGAATCAGGAGACTTAGTAAAACAGCTTGCCTAGCTGACAGGGATGGGCCTCATCCAATCTATTAAAGACTTAAGTACAATAAATAGGCTGAAAAGTGAACTTCTCCTGCCTGACTGACTGACGCTGGAGCATCTTTCTTTTATTGCCTTGGGTCTTAAGCCCTCTGATTTTCAGACTGGAGTTCATATCAACAGCTCTCCTGGTTCTCAGGCCTTCAGACAGACTGGAAACCACTATCAGCTCTCCTGGGTCTCTAGCCCACCAGCTGCAGGTCTTGGGGCTTCTTAATCTCCATATTGCATGAGCCAATGATTTATAATAAACCTCTTTTGATATATCTATATCTATATATCTATATCTATGTGTGTGTGTCCTATTGGTTCTCTTTCTCTAGAGAATTCTGACTAATACAATGATACTGTGTGGTTCTAAATGCTAAGTGTTCTGTAATTTTCCCTAAATCTTTCTTTTTGGCATATAGCTAGACAGATACCAAAAAATACTAAAAAAGTATGTGAATCACTTTGGTACACACAATAACAAATTGGGAGAAAAGTGGTATCTTTTTCTTAATTTGTTTTTAAATATTTATTTATTTGAGAGAGTGAGAGTGGAGAGGGGCAGAAGAAGAAGGAGAGAGAGAATCTTAAACAGGCTTTACGCTCAGGCAGATCCAGATTAGGCGCTCAATCTCAACCACTCTGAGATTGTGATCTGAGTGGAAATCAAGAGCTGGACACTTAACTGACTGTGTCACCCAGATAACCCTTATTCTTTACTTTTTAATTGCCCATGCTCCTCTTTGCTTATACTCATTGTTTTACAAAGAAAACTTATTCTTTGTAAATAAGAATAAATTTTCTGCTTCTTTTTTTGCATATATTAATTTTTATTTAAAACCACACCTATTTCACAATTCTTTATTTCATATCTCTCACAGTGAATTACTGCAAGGCTTATTGCCTGTGATTTTGTATAATGCTTAGCATTCGGAGTCATACAATGTCACATTTCTTAAGTAGATGGAAGTCTCTGTTGTGTATCTATCAACACCCATCTCTATCTCAATATACTGCAAATACAATAAATAAGAACAGTGTAACATTTTCCTCATTAAGGAATATTAAAAATAGTAAACCTCAATAATATTTTTTGTTATTTGCTCATTTTGTTTTTAATCAGAAAGCAAATAGAATATTATTCTTATTAGTTCCTCACCCAATGCCACATATTACTTATAATAATTATATATACATATTTGTACACACATACCTTTCATGACCATACATATTGTTGCATGTCATATTATAATAGTTACTTCAGTTAAGTGTTACAAATATGGATCACTAGCTATGGAAAATAATGCTGATTGGCTAATACAATTGCTATAATAACCAGCAATTTTTGCCTTGCCATTTTCTCGACTATACAGGCCAGATAATTGCTTTCCTAGCTTCTCTTATAGCTTTGGGTGCCAGTGTGATACACAATATGTAAAGAAAATTTATAATTCAATAATAAGGCAATCATTCCAATAAGGTGGTCAAAATATTTTAACACTTCATAAAAGAAGATATACAAATGGCCAATAAACACATATATTTAGCCATCTGAGAAAAGCATATTAACACTGGGGGTGCCTGGGTGACCCAGGGAGTTAAGCCTCCACTTTCGGCTCAGGTCATGATCTCAGGATCCTAGGATTGAGCCCAGCACTGGGCTCTCTGCTCAGCAAGGAGACTGCTTCCCCCTCTCTCTCTGCCTGCCTCTCTGCCTACTTGCTATCTCTCTCACTGTCAAATAAATAAATAAATCTTTAAAAAAATAAATAAATAAACACATTAACACCAGATCAAAATATCACTACACACCCACTAGAACTGAATCTACTGTGCATTGGTGAGATTGTAAGGCAGCTGGAATTTCAATTAGTGATGGGACTAAAATTTTACAACTACTTTGGTTGGCAGTTTCTTATAATGTTAAACATAGATTTAATCATATGAACCAGCAATTTTATTCATGGGTATTTTCCCAAAAGAAATGAAAACACAGGCTCAATAGAAGACTTGACTGTAAATGTTTAAGACACTTTTATTATTAATAGTTCCAAACTGGAAACAATTGAAATCCTCATCAACAAATAAACGGATAAACAAATATTGGTAGAGTCATACAATTTAAGTGAAAATGGAAAGGAATGACCTACTGACAAATACAATATGAATAAAGCCAAAAGCATTGTGTTGAGAAACAAACTGAGGGTTTTGGAGGGGAGAAGGGACAGGGGTTGGGTGAGCCTGGTCAGTGTTATATAGATATATAGGCTTACAGTGGATATAGTCAAAATGTAACTTAGTTTTGATGCAGTTATCAGAGATACCAGATTATAGCTGGGTCTTCATACTTGGAGCAGTGATTCTGATAGAAAGGGTCATGATGTGCATACGTGTAACATACAATGTGGATGTCTAGTGGAGTGTCCAGAAAAGCTTCCTTGAGATGGTGGAGGGTATTAAGGAGGGCACGTATAGCATGGAGCACTGTGTGTGGTGCATAAACAACTAATCTTGGAACACAGGAAAAAATAAAAGAAAGAAGGAAAGAAAGAAAGAAAGAAAGAAACCAACCCCAAAATAGCGCCTACTGTATGATTCCATCTCTTTTGTTTGTTTGTTTGTTTGTTTTTTTTAAAGATTTTATTTCTTTATTTGTCAGAGAGAGAGAGCACAAGCAGGGGGAGTGGCAGGCAGAGGGAGAAGCAGGCTCCCTGCTGAGAAAGGAACTGGATGTTGGACTCAATCCCAGGACCCTGGCATTATGACCTAAGCTAAAGGCAGATGTTTAACCAACTGAACCACCCAGGATCCCCATGTATAATTCCATTTCTATAAAGTTCCAAAATCCACATAACTAAAGCATGGCGATAGGAAATAGAGTAGTGGTGACTAAGACCCTGAGGTGGAAGTGGGATTGACTGCAAAGGGTCAAAAGGAATTTGCTTGGGTGATGGAAATACTCTATATTTTCATTGCATTGCTGGTTATAAAATTGTATTCATTTACCAAAATGAATCAAACTATACATTTAAAATTGATGCATTTTGTTGCAAATAAATTATAGTTCAATGAAGTCAATTTAAAAGTTTAAAAATAATAAACAAAACACTGTTAGTCAGATTCTCTGTACTTTCCACTGAGTACGTCATAAACAAGTCATTAGGTACTAAGATATCCTCCTTTAACCGTAGTTCTAAACATATATAGATTTTAATCTCTCTAGTTAAATAGCTGTAGTCCTTATGGTTAAATGGTACCATGGAATGTGTGTGTGTGTGTGTGTGTGTGTGTGTTGATTTTCACTATTTCCACTCAGAATTCAGTCAAAGATTTTGAGGATGAATATAAATTAATTTGACTATAGATTCTCATATTTTAAATTGTGTCAAATAAGACCATTACAATCCAATATGAACTTCAAGGATATTCATTCCCCCGGAAACTTCTTAGTCTACTTCAGGAGGTGAATACCAATGCAGCAGTAATGTGATAATAATTGTGATCGAGGAGGTATGCACACTTCTGGAGCTGGGAGAAGAGTAAAATGCTTTACACTGATGCAACTACAGTAATTGGTTTGTTCTGCTCTGAGCTCAATTTAAAATGGCAATTATTTTTTGAATATGTGATTTAAATCTTTCAAGATATATTACAGTAAAAAAGAAAAAAAAAAGCTTTAGAATTGAAATGTAGACTCACACAACTAGTTATGGCAGAGGAAATTAGTGTCCATGAGATAACATTTAAATTTTATGTTGTGACTTCAATCAAGAATGAATTTGAATTTTTAGGATGTATTATAAGAGCATATGAATATATAAGACTAACCATTTAAAAATGACTTTTAAACTTACAGTTAAACCCTAATTAAAGATATTAAATGAGGCCTCATTCAAGATGACCAGCTGCACCGCCGTCTGAGTATAAGAAAATCCATCAAGTGTGTTCCATATCATCACTTTCATGTTTCCACAATTACGTGATATTATACTGCAGGTAAGTCTATCTAGGTTAAATGATCTCAGCTCACTAACTCTAAATTTTAGAACTGTTCAGGTCAAGGAATAATGGTTTACTCCTTTTCATCACAAATGCTCATCTGCAAATAAATGGTGTAGAAGTGAACATTGAGGAGTCCAGTATTTGTGATTTTACAAAACAATGAAGCCTCCTTCCAATAATTCACAATGCAGCGTAAAGCAGAAACATTATCATTATGATCAGAATTCAGTAGGCTAAGAATCTTAGGAAATAATGAATTACAGTGAAACTCGTGATAGTAAAATTACACAAATGCTACATCATTTCCATGCAAACCAGGATGACATCATTTAATTACTCAAAAACATATTGAGGAGTGTTCTTTCCTATGCATAAAAACAGGAGACTGGGGGCACCTGGGTGGCTCAGTGGGTTAAGCCGCTGCCTTCGGCTCAGGTCATGATCCCAGGGTCCTGGGATCGAGTCCCACATCGGGCTCTCCACTGGGCGGAGAGCCTGCTTTCCTCTCTCTCTCTCTGCCTACTTCTCTGCTTACTTGTGATCTCTCTCTGTCAAATAAATAAATAAAATCTTTAAAAAAAACAAAAAAAAACCAGGAGACTGGCCCAAGGAATTTCTTTACAATTATTACTGAAGAGATATCTATATTATTAATTATTATTATTCATATTATTTTTTCTTGTTGCGATGCACTAGAATTTTTAATGTTTCTCACTTTCATTTTATAGTGATGCACCCATTTTCCTATCTAGTTTACTACTAGGTGGACAAATTAAACTAATCTATGGCTGCCTTAGTACTATCAATATTACTTCATATTTATTGTATGAAAGGGGAAATGAAAATTAAAATGCAAACTTAAAGAGTAACAAGTAAACTCTTATTGGTCCCCTTTCATACAATACAAATAAAAACCCCTAGAATGATTTTTAATGAATTATTAATGCCACATTGCCAAATAGATGAGGGAATGGAAGTATAGCATGTTTACAGGAGATGGTGGCAAAGAAATTGGCATGGTGTCATTAAAGGGGTTCTAGCAAGGGAACATCTTCAAAACAAATGGGTCTTTTTTCCCAGTTAGATTTTTTTTTTCTTTTTTTTTTTCCAATTTATTTATTTTCAGAAAAACAGTATTCATTATTTTTTCACCACACCCAGTGCTCCATGCAAGCCGTGCCCTCTATAATACCCACCACCTGGTACCCCAACCTCCCACCCCCCCGCCACTTCAAACCCCTCAGATTGTTTTTCAGAGTCCATAGTCTCTCATGGTTCATCTCCCCTTCCAATTTACCCAAAAGCACATACCCTCCCCAATGTCCATAACCCTACCCCCCTTCTCCCAACCCCCCTCCCCCCAGCAACCCACAGTTTGTTACAAAAACAGGGTAGTCTGGATGGGGAGGGGCAATAATAATTCCATTTAATTCGTTTTTCTATACACTGTACTATGTATTTTATATTTATTCCATATCTCCCCCCAAATCTATTAGTTTGATTATTATTACCATCAGTTTGCTGATAAAAAAATTGAACAGAATGTTCAAATCATGAGCCAACTTGAGGATAGAAGTGAGAAGTGTGATATTTTACACATGTATACACATTTTCCAAAAAGCTTAACCAGTTTTTCAAACACATTTGATACTTTTAAAGATTTTTCACTTATTTATTTGAGAAAGAGAGAGTGAGAGAGCAGAGTAAGCAAGAACAAGAGAATGGGGAGAAGGGCAGAAGGAAAGGGAGAAGCAGGCTCCCCACTGGGCAAGGAGCCGGATGTAGGGCCATTCCAGGACCCTGGAATCATGACCTGAGCTTAAGGCAGATGCTTAACTGACTGAGTCACCCAGGAGCCACAACACATCTGATTTTTAATTTTATATTTGGAACTTCTCTATGCCACATTCTATATAATGAAACACACATTATATCTGTCAGGTACAATCTTGCAGACCCTTTGACAGAATTAGCTAAACCTTAAAAAAATATACCCAGCAATTCTAGATGAACTTCAATTGTATTAGTTTCTTGGGGCTGCCATAACCAAATATCACAGACTGAGTGCTTTAAACAACAGAAACTTATTTTCTTACAGTCCTCAAGGCTAGAAGTCCAAGATCAAAGTTTCAGCAGGTTTGATTTCTTCTGAAGCCTCTCTCTCTGACTGGGAGGTGGCCACCTCACATGGTCATCTTCCCGTGCACTTGAACACTTGTGTCTATCTCTTCTCCTAAAAATACCAGCCATATTGGATTAGGACCCACAGTAATGACCTCATTAACTTTAATTACTTCTTTAAAGGACAAACTGGGGGTTTCAGAGGGGAAGGGGGGTTTGTGTTAGCCTGGTGATGGGTATTAAGGAGGGCAGGAATTGCATGGAGCACTGGGTATTATATGCAAACAACGAATCATTGAACACAACATCAAAACTAATGGTGTGGGGTGCCTGGGTAGCTCAGATGGTTAAGTGTCTGCCTTTGGCTCAGATCATGAGCCCAGGGTCCTAGAATCAAACCCCACCTCTGCCCAGTGGGGAGCCTACTTCTCCCTTTCCCTTGCCTGTCACTCCCCCTGCTTGTGCTCTCGCACGCTCTCTCTCTCTCTGTCAAATAAATAAATAAAATCTTTAAAACAAACAAACAAAACTAATGATGTATGGTGACTAACACAACATAATAAAATTAAAAAATAAAATGAAGGCCTTTTCTCCAATGTTATTTAAATCCAAGTTACTCAGGTTTATGACTTCAACATGTGAATTTATTGGGGGTGGGGAGCAAGGTTCAACATATATACCAGCTCACCAAATTCTCTCAAGTTTTCTTATCTGATTCTCTCTCTTTAATATAGCTCAAAATTATTATTTTACACAAACATAAAGGCAATGCAATTAGTATCAAAGCAGGAAAATATTTCCAATTAGAAGATCTCTTTTTAAAATACAAATATTCAGAGAGAGAAAAAAATAATTAGTATATATTTTCACTAGATTATGAAATATATCAGATTTTTAAAATTTTATTTATTTATTTATTTATTTAGAGAACAGGTATATCAGGGGCACCTGGGTGGCTCAGAAGTTAAGCTTCTGCCTTCAGCTCAGATCATGATCCCAGGGCCCTGACATTGAGTCCCATGTGTCAGCTCCCTGCTCAGCTTCTCCTTCTGTCTGTCACTCCCCCTACTTGTGTGTGCTCTCTTTCTCTCTCTCTTTCTCTCTCTGACAAATTAAAAAAAAAAAAAAAATCTTTAAGAGAAGAGCTATATCAGATCAGTCTGTTAGAAACAGAGCTTAATTACTCTGAAAATCATTTCATTTAGAGACATTAAGAGAAGAAAGGTATTGCCTTAACTTCTTGCTACTAACTGTGTGGTTCAGGCAGGAGAAAACATCACCGGGGCGCTTACTAGAAATGCAGTCTTGTGCTCTACCCCAATCTTAGCAAATCCAAATCTGCATTTTAGCTATTCCTTGAGGTGATGATTATGAATAGTAAAATTTGAAAAGCTTTGATCTAAAATGTACCAGGTTTTTCCTAACAGCAGCATATATAAGGAATCAAAAGAGGTATAAGTGCAAATAAGGTCAGGAACAAGAGAAAATGATGCAGAAGTTTGATCTTCCTTTTGTTGTATTTTTGCTCTTAGAACTACTACACAAGATGTATATGCATAGAGAGTGTATCCAATAGTATTATTTAAAAATATTCTGTAATTTTTCCATTTGTTGCTTTGGAATAAATGTACTCCAATAATCATGCTTTCATAAGTGTTGTTATAGTAGCAACTTGAGATTAATTCCTTGAAATACTAGTACTGAAAATATTATGGAGAAGGAAAAGGCTGTGGTCAGTAACTTTGAGCAGGTTCGAATATTATATCCTTATATAATGTGCATTAATTCAGTGTGTAGTAGCATATCAGAGACTTTGAACCTTTCAGCAATAAGGCAACATGTCTAACTCTGCCCATGTGCCTAACTAATTTTACCATGGACACTTTTCATCTCAACCCCTACCAAAAGGTGAGAGGATGAGTATACTTGGTAAGTGTGCATAGACTCTGCTGTGTCCACTTCCAAATTTAAAGTCCAGCTCCATTACTTTTTGGATATAATTTTAGGCAATATTAAACACAACCAGGTCCCTTATAAGTAAACTGAGGTGTGATGATGTTCACCTATATCACAGTGTCTCGGGGCAACAAAAAGTTTAGTGTTAGCCTAAAAACAGATTAAGATACTTTCAAAGTCTCCTCTTTGAAGTCATCACTACTAGTGACCTGAAAACAAAAATAAAAATTTTCCTGGGTGCCTGGCTGGTTCATTCAGTACAGCATGCAATTTTTGATCTTGGGGTGGTAAATTTGAACCCCATATTGGGCATAGAGTTTACTTTTTAAAAAGTTGCAAAAGGGGTGCCTGGGTGGCTCAGTGGGTTAAAGCCTCTGCCTTCAGCTGAGGTCATGATCGCAGGGTCCTGGGATCGAGTCCCGCATCAGGCTCTCTGCTCAGCAGGGAGCCTGCTTCCCCCTCTTTCTATCTTTGCCTGCCTCTCTGCCTACTTGTGATGTCTTTCAAATTAAAAAAAAAGACAAAAAACAAAAAAACAAAACTAAAAAGTCACAAAAGAAAGTAGTTACACACACACACACACACATGCCCAACAATCACACAAAAAAGTCCCAAGAAAAAGTCACACACACACACAAATTTTCTTTAAGAAATACCAAAGACTATACAAAGATAATTTCTAATTAATAAGGTTTAAAAATGGAGATTTTCTCCCTGAATTCTACATGTTCCAGGCAAATATTTCATCTGACAGAAAATAGACCAACTTCATAAACATTTTATGTACGTTATTTGCTTTTTTTTTTTTTTTGAAAGGAGTTACCTCTCTGTAACATTTTAAGTTACCTTTATTTTTTTTGTATTAAAATGTTTTAATTAAATTTAGACTTATAGTAAATTGTGAATTTTGGGGGCATATGTTCATTATAAAATAAATATAGACTTCCTTTAGTTCAGAGTTTTTATCATAAAAGATTGTTGACTTTGGTCAAATGTTTTTTCTGCAGCCACTGAAAGGATTATATAATTTCTATCCTTCATTATATAAATTATACAATTCTATCCTACCCTTTTTAACAATTCTAATTTAGCTTCAACAATTGATTACAGGAATTCTCAGGAATAAACCTACTAAGTTCAATAGTATGAAAACATATGTCCAACTAAACAGAATAAATTAATTGATTTTAATAGATCTGAAATTTCTGAGAGGACCTTACCAATATCATGACTACCAAAATTGCTAAAGACTCTTTTTTTAAAACAATCTTAACTAAATTGAATATTGCAATATTAAAATGTTTTCAAAAATTGTTAATTTGTTAGACAAATAAAGGGATTTTTGGTTGTTATGTGTTTATATATTTATTTGTTTACACTGTAATTAAACATTGAAAAATATTTGGAAGGCCTTGTGTTTTTTTAAATCTAAGTGTTCTTTTGCTTTTTGCCATTTTTTTCATTTGAGCCTATATGAATATTTCTATTGATTGATATTACATTTACTTAAGCATATTGATCTGTTTTCATAGTTGTAGCAAATGTTTTTCATCTAAATTAGTTTAGCCTTTTTATTTTAAGTTTGTTGTGGTTCTATGGTTTTTGTTTTGCAGAAACTTTATGGTTTTATAGAGACAAATTTGTCAATACCTTATTTTGAGATTGATTTTGCTTTTAAACAAAACATTTCTAAATTCATATATAGTATATATTCTAAGCTTAAATCTCCCCTATCCTATATTTTGTCTGCACTTGTTTTTATGTGTATGTTTTGGCCTAATTACCTGGATATCTATTTTGTTCTGAAATTACTGACTTACTTGTTCAAAAATTATTCTCTTATTACCATGTTAAAATTTTATATGAATTAAGATTTATTTCTGGAATACTAAGCCAATCTATGCTCTCTATTACTGGACTATGACAATATATCATACTATGGGTACTTTTCTGAGAAGCTGTTTCTTTACTTCCTGTTACATAACATTGATTAGCACAGTTAGAAAGTAAAGAGGAAATGTCTTTCTTACTCAAGTATGTTTATCAATCTCTTTTTCAATATACAGAAGTCATTTCTCTTCATTTCCATTCATGTGGAAACCAAATCAGAGCAAAATGACTCCTGAAAGACCATTCGGCAGTGGATCAGTTGACTTTCCTTTACCTTCACACCATCAATCCACAGCAGAAACGTAGTCACAAGTATTCTGCTTATTTCATTTTTGTTGTTCTATAACCCCAAACTGGGCCAGATGAATATAGGGGAAGAGAGGTCAAGAGACATAGTTGAAGAATTACTATATTTATTATTTATATTATATATGTATGTACACAGTATATTTATATGCTTATATAAATATATAATTTATATTTAGAAACTCATACACTCATCTATTTGTATGTCATAAACAACTATATGTACTAAGTTACACAATTGTAAAAGTTACATTACACTATATATTACTCTCTTATACCCACAATATTATTGCCTCTACAGAATCCTCTTTTTCTCCTTTCTCTCATTTTTACTCAAATACTATATTATATAACTGTACTTAGGGAAGAAATTCATAAAAAAAATAATCAAATTTCACAGCAAAGTAGGTGATTACTTCAAAGAGAAAACGTAGGAAAAAATGTACAGAAAAACATTTTTGCTCCTTCTGTTTCCATTAGATGTAATGAATGTTGTAACCTACAAATCCAGAAAGAGAAACCTGGGGCGAATGACAAATGTTTTTCTCTCTTAGCAACAGCAGATTTGTGGCAAAATGGATCATTTTAGAGCCAATACATAAAATTGTATATTTTCCCCAGAATTGTGAGATTTTTGGTATGTTCTTTTATATCTTAAATCAATCTTTTGTCATCTTACCTTTCTGTAGTATTTTGGTCATCTGATCACGTTTTGTCTTTTGCTATTTCCCTGGTATAAGAGTTTGGCATCTTTCAGATTCTTTAACCCCAGAGATAGTGTTTTACTTATGGTCTCAGTTGTGCCATAGATAGAAGGGTCAACACCCACGAGCTTCATAATTTAATGTCTCTGTGTACTCTAGGGTGTATTTTTTTCCTCGAATATTGTTTCTTTGATTGTTTTAACAGAATCCATATCTCTTCCTAGGGCTCATCTATCACAAAACAATTTACAGTGCCTCACAAAACCCCACTACCTTGAAAAGAATGTATTTGTGTATTTTTCGCTCAGAGTGAATGACTCAGGTAGTACTATATCCCTGAGGCCTTGTTCTTTAGGTTCTTTCTGTTTAAAGAAAATGCATTTAGGTCAGATACTGAAAAAGGAACTATGTTTAGATAGCTGTGAGAACTGGTGAAAAATTGCTTGACAAGCAAACTTAGCAAAAGTTTGCTGAACTTAAGGTTTGAAGAGCCTACAGTCTTAGAGTCTTTGCAATTGCAGGAAATTTTAAATTAGTGTTAAAGATAATAACTGCAACCTTTAGTTAATAAAATAATAAGATATTGCTATGGTTTTCTATCCATGTCAATGACCATTCTCCTCCTTGATTCTAAGGCAAAATGAAATATATTGTTTTTGTTCCTTAGACAATTTTCATTGGGCTTAGCATATAGTTATATACTTGACATGCACTACTCAGTCCATAGTATGAGAATTCATTCATACACAGAACTTCAGGGAATACTTCTTTTATTTTTTACCAATATAATTTTGCCAGCCCACAGTCAGAATAATATAGTTATACAGTGCAGTGGTGTCTTTCAAGGAACTGTAAATTGTTTTATGATAAGTTGAAGCTAAGTTGGAAATATATTGCCTAGTTTTCCCTTCCTTGACCATTTCTGGATTCAGCTTGGCCCTAAGAGAAATCTGTGAGAGATCGGAAAGGGAGAAGGAAAGCTGTAGCCCGTTCCCCCGGTGATCAACACAGAGCTACAGGCATCTTGTTGCTGATCTCCTTGCTCACAGCGCAGATGCCTTGATTACGGGTCCTTCTCCTAGGCAAGATGACCTCCTTTAGTTTGGGTCCTAGCCGACACACGTGTGTGGGTTTGTGAAACGGACACATTTTTCTTGCAGATTGTGTCACCAGGGTTAAATGTGAGAGTGAAGTCCAGTCCATTCTCACAGGTCCCACTATGACTTTGTGGATTCCAGTTGGTGCTTCTGGGTTCCTGTCTGTTCCATGTTTTCTCTGTTTGGGTGGAACATTTATTCATGTTTCCCTGTTCTGCTGATCCACAACATCAGGCCAACAACCTTCTACAGACTTCTTCCCAGTGGCTCTCTGTAGTCCTTAATTAGTGTCTTTTCCCGTATCTGTTAAATGTTTCTTTCCAAGAGATTACTTTCTAACTATTCCAAAGATTGTGTAAGATTTAAATTCAATAATATACTTCTAATTCCATTTCACTCTCAGTGTTCTTTTTTTCTGAACTAACCATACTGACACATCTGGTGTCAAAAAAGGGAAACTGAGACAGAGGCAATCCTAGTTGTTTGCTAAACGTCTTTTCTCATGTTTCCAGGGCCCAAAATTAGATTATATTCCCCAGACTTCTCTGCAGCTTGGGGGGGACATGTTCGTCTAATCCTTTAAAAAATCCTGTATTTTTCTCAAGGCACTTGGGTGGCTAAGTCAGTTAAACGTCTGCCTTCGGCTCTGGTTATGATCCCAAGACCCTGGAATGGAGCCCTGCGTTAGGCTCCCTGTTCAGCGAGGAGCCTGCTTCTCTCTCTCTCCCTCTGCCTTTCCACCGGTTTGTGCTCTCTCACTTGCTCACTTGCTCTCTCAAGTAAATAAATAAAATCTTTTTTTAAAAAAAATCTGTATTATTCTCTAATACTCTCTCTTTAACTCTTCTCCCTGCTGAATGTAAAGTGTCCCAGGAAGGCTTCTGAAGACCATAAAGAAGCCTGAATCAGTAGAAGAAAGGAGACCAGGTCCCTGAGTGATGACAAAAAGCAGAGTACTGGAGCGCCTGGGTGGCTCAGTGGGTTAAGCCTCTGCCTTTGGCTCGGGTGATGATCTCACGGTCCTGGAATTGAGCTCCACATCGGGCTCTCTGCTCCGCGGGGAACCTGCTTCCCTCTCTCTCTCTGCCTGTCTCTCTGCCTACTTGTGATCTCTGTCTGTCAAATAAACAAATAAATCTTAAAAAAAAAAAAAAAAAAAAAAAAAGCAGAGTACTCCCGCTCTTCAGGGCTGCTGCCCTATGACATAGTGTGAAATAAACCTTATCTGAATAAAGCTTTGCGATTTCAGCATTGTTCATTTTTCATAAAAGCTGTTAGCCCGCCCTGACTAAAAGGTTTGGAATAAAATAAGAACAGAGCTTACAAATAGACATTTTTAAGGTACTTCTGAAGTTAAAAAAGTAGATCAGTTTCCATAATGGAGCAGAAAGAAATAGAGAATCACACAACAGAAAGAATTTCCCAATTAGCTTGCTAAAACTGAGTGACAAGTGTTTGAATATATATCCCCTGAGTAACCTGGCGACATCTGACATGGCTGGAAGTCTCAGGGAAGTCTTATTAGTGTATATACCATAGTTCACAATGCATATCACTCTTAACACTTATTATTATTGTGCTTTTTATTAGTTTTCTCAGTATTATGATTTAAATTTTTATTAATCATGGCATTTGCAATTAAAACTGATAAATCAAAAAAATTAACCATACACTTTTTGTTAACTGTATTTACCATATACCAACTTTATGCCATTATGGGACCTAGATTTTGTCCTTAAAATAACAAACAAGCTAACGTCCATGTAAATTTAAATTCTAAACTTCCAAAATATTTTCTAATAGTAAATTATTTAGAATTCTTCAATCTTCTAAAATATTTTAAAAAAGTCTAGACTTTCTGAAGGTATGGCATTTTATAAATTTTAACTCTGTATTAAAAGAAAAAGGTTTATTCAAAGCCACTGTGTTTCTGGAAGTTGAGTACCCTATGTTGTTCTTAAAATGTTTAAAGAATGCAAGTTGGTACAGCCACTTTGGAAAACAGTGTGGAGATTCCTTAAGATATTAAAAATAGAGTTTCCCTATGACCCTGCAATTGCAGTACTGGGTATTTACCCCAAAGATACAGATGTAGTGAAAAGAAGGGCCATCTGTACCCCGATGTTCATAAGCAGCAATGGCCACAGTTGCCAAACTGTGGAAAGAACCAAGATGCCCTTCAACAGATGAATGGATAAGGAAGATGTGGTCTGTATATACAATGGAGTATATGCCTCCATCAGAAAGATGAATACCAAACTTTTGTTTCAACATGGACAGGACTGGAAGAGATTATGCTGAGTGAAATAAGTCAAGCAGAGAGAGTCAATTATCATATGGTTTCACTTATTTGTGGAGCATAAGGAATAACATGGAGGAAATGGGGAGATGGAGAGGAGAAGGGAGTTGGGGGAAATTGGAAGGGGAGGTGAACCATGAGAGACTATGGACTCTGAAAAACAATCTGAGAGTTTTGGAGGGGAGGGGGATGGGAGGTTGGGTGAGCCTGGTGGTGGGTATTATGGAGGCATATATTGCATGGAATACTGGGTGTGATACATAAACAATGAATTCTGGTACACTGAAAAGAAATTTAAAAAATAAATAATTTTTAAAAATGTTTAAGATGTCTCTTCCTGTTTTGGATTATCAAGTTAAATAAGATTCTAAAAACACTGGCAGTGTCTTATAGTCAGTACTCAGTTTACCAGTTGTTTACATTAAAACTACCTTTAGTGAAATTCATGCAAATGAAAGTTTTCAAATCAGATGTGCAGTGGGTGCTTAGCCTGACACCAAAAATACCTACTGGTTGCCTGGTTTGCTCTAAGAGTAGAATATTGAATAAAAACACATGTTTTGAATTTGTCATCTCTAGAATCTGTACATGAACAGATAATTTCTCAATTTTAATCAGTGAAGAGGAAAGCAAACAAACAAAAGAACAAAAAGAAATATAAGCAAAAGAAAAAGACCTAGAAGAATAGATTTGTGGAAAATTAAGAACAAAAAAACCTTTTGAACAAGATAATTTAATGTTAAGCATATCTGTATTCTTATCTTTTGTATCTTATTGTATTTTGTCTGTATCTTATCTTTTGAAAAACATAATAATTTTTAGTAAATGTGAAATTTTTATTTTATAACTTTTAATATTTTTAATATCTCACAAATGCTCCCCTTTAGAGGATGTAGCAGCTTATTAAACTCTTAGAAAAAGTAAAGTAATACCATGAAAAGAACAATTTGAATATCATGTATTCTTTAAAGGGAATTTCAACATACTGACCATTGAAGAATTATACAATTCGAATTTAAATACTTAGGCTTCTCCATAAAAATGATTTCACATCTTTTGTATTATATTCCAGAAAGGCTATTAACACATTTTGCCTCATTTGAACCTAAAAACAAGCCAGGGAAGTATGCCAAATGAATGGTTTATTATTTGTTTTCCCTCAAATTCAACAAACAAAATTGCAAATATTTCATTTAAAAGAGTAGAGATGTACATACCGGAATAAAACTAAATAAAGAAAGTTACACAAATGTTCTGAAGGAGAAAGAATAAAGAGTTAATAATGAAATATTGACCAACATTTAAATCAAAAATTATTTTTTGTGTATATAAAGAGAGAGACAAAATTTAGCAAAATCTCCACCTTTGCATTAATTTTAAGTTTTATGACATTTTAAAAACTTACTCAGATTTTCATATCTATACTATCTTTTTTTGCAATTTTCCAAGCAATTTCCTTTTCATCATTTTCTTGACATTTGAGTTACTTTCACAAAAAAAGTTTTTGCCAAATAAAAGCTGTTTTTCCTGCCATACGAAAAAAAAAAAAATCTTTAAGACAATTTGAAAATCTGAACTGAAATAGAGTCTACCTTTTCTACTCTTTACAATGTAACTCCAATACGAGTCTCTCTCAGATACTTTACTTTCCTCACACAATGACCTTAGAGGGAATCCCTACTCCTTATTGTGTTCATCTCACTTAAGGGGGAAAAACATTCTTATATCTTCAGTGTCTACCTGAAAAACAATGACTACAATGTTTATATCTGTATTTCATCAAGATTACTGTGATATCTACAGCATTTGTTAGAGAAGAGTAAGAGACAAAGATGCAACAAGACAGGCAGAAATAGTGACTTAGACTTGGGGGGTGTTGCTGTGAAATATGGGACATATGGATTGATCTGAGGTATATTTAGAATGGACTATTTATTGGGAAATCTATGAGGTCAGTGACTGTGATGATCTGGATTTTCCACTTAACTAGACAAGGGGTGGAATCTGGAACAAATGTGTATTTGAATAGAAGAAAGACAACTTCAGTCTTGCTTCTTTAGTCATAAGTTGTTTTCAGAGATTCTAAGATGTAAGGCCAGGGAGGTTGCCGGGAGGTCTAGTCCTGCACAGTCCAATCAGTGGCCACTAACGATGTGTGACTATTTAGACAAAATAAAAAATTTAGTCTCACTAGCCACATTTCCCTTCATAGTTACACGTTGCTAGTGGCTACTGTTTTGGTCAGTACAGATATAAAACAATTCCATGAATAGTGGACTATTCTGCGGAGCTGGACTGATCTAGATAAAAATTCACTTTGTGATTTGTCTGTAAAGAAGTGTAAATACAGACATTATGAAGATTAATAGGCTGAGTGGTTACTTGCAGAATTCCACCCTCTAATCAGAGGAAAACAATGCACAGAGCTAATTACAAAGGCCAGGAAACGCTGGCATCATAAATCGAAGGGAGAGAAAGCTTCAAAATACAGAAAATTGTGGACAAGTTTGAGCTCTGTTAAGAAGCTAAGCAAGATGAGAGAAATATTTTGATTCTGGATTTAGTTACAGAGGGTTTAATAACAGAGGCCTTTGAAACAATTACTGAGACTTCCCACTTTCAGGAGAGTGTTAATGGTGAAGGCTAGAAAGGAATGGTTTCCAGAGCTAATAATGGAAGCTAGGGGGATGGGCACAGTATTATGGGTAATTCCTTAAATGCTTGGTTGTGAAACAAGGAAGACAGAATGTAGTCACTTCAAGACCATGAGAGGTCAAGAGGGAGATTGGTCCGTTTTTTGTTTTTGTTTTGGGGGTTTTTTGGTTTGTTTGTTTTTTGTTTTTAATTTTTAGAAAGAATAAAATGAATTTAACTTCAAAATCTATCTATGGTGTTGCAAAAAAGATGACCTTATTGAGAAGAAAGATAACTACAGAAGAGTGACAAAGAATAATTTATACTGTAGAATCCTGAGAAAAGAAAGAGAAATAAAGCAGAAAATGGAAAGATTAACCTGAGATAGAGTCATATGATTTACCAGAGTTCCTGTGATTTAAAAGCCTCCTTGTCATCTTTGCATTCACTGGTTTTGTTTTGGTTTTCCTATCATAAAACAATCAGAACATCTGTTTTCTAAACACAAAAAATTGTACTTACAGGTGTTTCTGGCACCATGCTGGCCTATTATTTTATTTGTTTTTCCCATAACAAGTTCACCTAAATGAGTCAATGAAGTTTAATCCTGCAAGACTCCTCTGTGTTTCTCTCCCATGGCAGTTACTTACCAAATGTTTCCCTCAGACAGGGAAAGGAACACCGTTAAGGAGTTCAATTTAACAACTCCATGGTCAGGTTTACATTTTAGGTAATTTCTTCCTCAGGTAGAGGAAGTTTCTAAGCCAAGGGAAGACTGCGGTAGGGAGAATATAATAGTAGGTGACTGCAGGTAGTAAGAGAAATTACAAGAGCCAGTGTTATCAAGGATGGGAATGAGGAACAGCAAGACAACAAGCAGTAATGGACAGACACAGAATGACCTAGAGCAGAAAGCATTCCATTGGCTCCTGTGTCATTTCTTTAATAACTTAGTTTATGATTTAATATTAATTATAGGATTACAGTATATACCAGTTCTGTCTCAAGTTTGTATTCATCAATATATTATATAGATACATAGTATATATCTAAATATTGAATATAGATTACCTGTATATTTATAGCTATATTCATAAATATATATTAACTAAATTTGTGTCAACTTTATATTCCAAATTCTCATTTCTCTGCTCTTTTAGTCAGAGGTCCTGATTCACCTATTATTTCTTTTCTATGATAATCTTGTTATATTCCACTTTACTTGACAATATTCCCTTTAAGAACAATGACGACAACAACAAAAGAGAATTGTAAGCTCAGTTCTAAGCTTGTGTAATATGTATTTCCACTATTTTCACACCCACAGTCTTCATCATGCTTTGAATACCATGTGCTCAGAAATGGAGTCTATCCTACGCTCCTACTCAGTTTTTTGGTTCATTCTCATCTCCTCCATCACCATAATAAAATAGTTATGCTTTTGGAATCTTCATGGAGGAGTAATTTCCAGGTTAGTTCTAAACCAAAAATGCCTCTCAATATCATGAACTCTGTTAAATAATCTCCTGAGCTACAGTTTCTGAGATTTTTGTTAAATAACTACTTCATGCCCACTACATTTATTTTAGCCTTCATTTTTTTCTTTAAAATTTAGCCCAGAAATTACAAAAATACATTTGTATCAGTCAAGAATAGAGCTACAAGCAGAACAACAACAACAACAAAACTCAACTAAATTATTGGAATCATAGACTATCATAACTCAAAAGAGCATGTAGGAAACTGGCCCAACATACTACCAAAATCAAGGTTTCTCTATTTTATTTCCATTTGACTTTTTTTCCTGTCATTTGACAATTCTCCAGCCATGATAAAGATATTCTACATGGCTCTGGAACACTTTTTAGAATCCTGAGTTTACATTCTAAGAGCATTACAAAAAAGATTGCTTCTTATCATCCATGCTTAGAAATATGCTAGAAGATCTTTGGTTTACTGACTTAAGTTGTACAACCACATTGATAGGCAAATTAATAGGGCTATATGTACAAGTTTTTTTATACGAAGAAAGAATCAAAAAGGCAAACAGTTACCAGCTACTCTGGTAGTTACATTAAATATGTTCTAGAATGAAAACCTGCTCAACGTGTTTTGTGGTCTTTGATTTTAAGTATTACGTTCAGTTGACACATTCAGAAAATGTGTTGTTTGAGTCTTTCATTTATGTATTATAAACAGAAAGGAAAAATAATCCCTTTCTTCTACATCTTGGTCCTCATTTAGTCCTCATAGCAGAGGAGAGAAAAGATCACCTTATTCTTCCTTATCCTTCCATAGTGACTGGAGGCCATGTTGAGCATGAATGGATATACACAGAAGGATGCTAGAGTCACCACGACACAGAATTTAAAGATGTGAGATAAAAAGTCAAACAGGCCTGATTTTAAATGCTAGCTCCACCACAAACTGAGTGTAATTAGGAAATAATAATGAAAGTATTCAGAGGTTATTTTATGGCAGGATTTGTTCTAAATGCTTCGGATATATGAGACCTAAGGGTTAACTTGTCTAAGATGGATCTTCCATAGGTAGGTTGGTCTCCTACAAATTTCCATGGAAACTCACTACTGCAGAGCTCGTAGGGAGCCAGCACTGGATGAGGTTGAAATGCGGGAGCACGATGCTGGCCTGGCATGTGATACAGATACAAACAGAAGGCTTGGAATTCAGCCCACTGACACACCATGATGGTCTCCACACTGGTATTCCTCCAACCACAGATGCTGAGCTGGGACATCTGGACTGGAGCCAAGGTTCTGCCCTTTGCAGTGTTGTTCAATCTCAGCTCCTCGTCAGGCCAGAGAGGGGAGGTCAATTTCTTATCCTTGCAGTTTAAATATCCTCACAACACAATGTGTAAGTCCTCCCAGAGACTGGGGTCCTGTTCTATTCTTGGGCTCCACCCCAGAATATAATGGGAGACAGGGGATCCACATTCTTGCCACTGATCCAGCTTCATTGTTTTTCCCAATAATTTTTGTTCCACTAGCCCTAATCTATGTGTTCTCTGACCATTTATTTGACCTCGTAGCTTGATATCATATTAATATTTGTTATGCCCAATTTTTTTTCCAATTTATTTATTTTCAAAAAAACAGTATTCATTATTTTTTCACCCCACCCAGTGCTCCATGCAAGCCGTGCCCTCTATAATACCCACCACCTGGTACCCCAACCTCCCACCCCCCCTCCACTTCAAACCCCTCAGATTGTTTTTCAGAGTCCATAGTCTCTCATGGTTCACCTCTCCTTCCAATTTACCCAAAAGCACATACCCTCCCCAATGTCCATAACCCTACCCCCCTTCTCCCAACCCCCCTCCCCCCAGCAACCCACAGTTTGTTTCGTGAGATTAAGAGTCACTTATGGTTTGTCTCCCTCCCTATCCCGTCTTGTTTCACGGATACATGGGGGCTTAAGTGGGTAGGAGAAGAATTTATGCCCAATTTTTTAATGGAAAAACAAAAATTCATTTATTTTACTTTTAAATTCCACACCACAACATTTTACTGAAAATGAAGTGATTTTTAATCTATAAGTAAAGGACTCTTTAAATGATACTCAGGATATTTTATAAGTTAGGTTTCAGGACAGATTTGAATTCACAACAGGTCTTATACACAACAATTTCAATTGGTCAGATACTCCAGAACACAATGTGGAGGCATAAGAGGTGTGTGATGACTTCTTAATAGTCCAAGGGCATAAAGACCTTTTTCAAATATGGAAAGAAATTAGTCTTTCCACAATATTAACCCCTAAAAGCTGTTTTCCTTTATAGACAATCATATTATTGTCAGTTTCATATACTTTTACTTTATAAAGAATTCCCAGAGGAAGAAATTTCTGGATGTTTTCCCAGATACATACAGCTACATTTTTCTGTTGTGCTTGAAACTGCAAAGTATGGCATGACCAGATCCAGATTCTTGTGATCAAAAGGCTTCATAATTGCCTCCTCTATATATACTCTCTGAGGTTGGTCAAATTCATAATCATTCCTGTAACAGGATCCATCTCTCCATGCATCATCACCACAACTTTATTATTGTGTTCATGGCCATTTGGATTGTTGCATTTCCCAAACAGTTTTAAGTTTTATTCATTATTCAGAGATTTGCTGTCGAGTAGGTGGGTGGCGCTGAAGGAGACGAGGTAGGACACTCAGGCCGGCAGTCCACCAAGCTCATTGTGGCTCTTGTTATTTTCATAAAACATTTCTACATGTTAACTCAACCCAGCATTATAGCTTCTTTCTGCGGCTTTACACAAACATTCACCTCTATCCAAAATATCCTTTCCCTTTGCTTAGTAAACACCTATTCCTTAGAACCCAAGTTAGAGGTCATTTTCTCTTTATGCTTTACCCTCTTTCCATGACAGAAACAGATGGTGATAATCCCTATACCTTGTAACAATTTTATGGCTTCGACATATTTCTAGAAAAGCATAATAAAAGTCATTCAAATTATTTGTCTAAAAGTTTTGGCTCCCCCAGAAAGATATGTTTTTTGAGGATAGGCAGCATTCATCTTTTTATCTGTATCTCTTAGCAACATGCCTGGACTGGAGTAGATGTATGATAAATTTGTTTAAACTGAAATTTACATTAAAAAAAACACCTCAGAATCCAATGTTATGGAAATAACCAAAATATTTAGACAATAAAGTTCAAAGCTACATTTTGAATGAAAATGATGCACCATCTGGCTCATCTCAAAGGAAAAGAACCACAAAAGTAATCTCTCAGAGTACTGATTACAAAGTCAAAATATATTTAATAACTGTTTGAGGAAATAAAACTTTACCACTAACATTCTCTTAAAAAATCACTCATCATTTCTAAATTGAACAGGGAAACTTGAACAACTCTGGTTAAATTTCCATGACAGTTGATGGAACATCTGTGCATATGGTCTCATCTGGTCACAATACCTGACCCACTGGTCAAAAAGAGAACCTGCTTTTCCTGTCACTTGTATCATTTATTTAGTGACACAGTTGTATTTTATGCTGTTTTGGGTTTTTTTTCGGAAATTGGTAGCTTAGTGACAATGATAGACTTAAAAATATAATTTTTATCCAGTCATTCTATCCAACAAAACATCTCCTGTTAATGTACCTTACAATCATTTCTTAAGTTAGTGGCTAACTTATACTGTATGCCATACATTTGATTTTTCATGAAGATTTATCTTTCTTCTATACCATACCACATTCTCTTACATCTTGATAACAATTTACAAAGATATTTAGACATTTCGTTTTCTTATTTTGGAATGTAGATATGGATGGGTTCAGGCAAACACATGGAAGTTGTCTTTTATCACACGGGGATAATTATATAAGTGGATATTCAGTGAAAATGCTTCCAGTGGGAAGAAAGCCCAGAGCAGTTGCAGAAACAATAAAAGGAAGGCAGCTGCCCAGTATTCCTGAGGGGCACTTAAACCCAGGTAATACATTCACCAAGCATTTTAAGTGTTCGCATTTTCAACAATGGAGAAGTTCTTCTTATACTGAAATTGAAATGGCACAAGAAAACAAATAAGAGAAAACCTTCATAGGGAAAACTCATTTCTGTCTGATTAATTTTGCGATGAGCATACAAATTCTCAAATGAATTTTTAAACTAAATGTCACGTGGTAGACTTTAGTTAAACTGAAAAAGTGATCAGCCTTATTACTTAAATTATAGACATCTGTATTCTTCCAAAATATTATCTAAATTGAAATTTTTCTAAAGGAATCTAAAGAGGAAGCTAAACTATAGAAATTCAAAAATGTTCCATAGATTTTCTTAAAAACAAGAAATGTGGACAAGGAAGCTAATCTCCTTTTGTATGTACTTTTCTTTATTAGAAAACAAACATGCTAATCCCACTAAACATTCGTTAAGCATGAGTTAACATAAAGGATCGAGTGAGTTGAAATCCAACTCACACAAATCAAATATTTTATTCCATTTCAAAATTTATTAATAAATTCAAGTAGATAAGCTTTTAAGAGGCACAGGTGATACAGGAAGAGTTTCAGTATTTGCAGTGTGTTTTTCTTCCCACATTGGATGTACCCTCCTGCCCAACTTAAAAGTCAAAGTCTCAAATTAGGGAAGTGTGTAATCTCCTAGATAATAATCAGGATCAAGTTCAGTTATAAAGATGCCCGTTTTTTATTCAGATAGATATATAGCGTGTGTGACATTTTTCGGGGAGCTATGCTGTATTCATCTATAGATTCCAGGATTGTTTATCATAAGCAATATTAGATCATAGGCATCCAGCATTCAATATACTTGAGGGAGCATATATTTTATGGTCATAGAGACCTTTTTGCTGGCATATATCCTTGCTTTGTTTGCCAGAAGTCCAGTTTTTACTATGTCCATAAAGAAATTACTCCAACTGCTCTCTTTCTATTTAAGTGAGCTCCCCAGCCTCAGGAATAAGAGCAAAATGGATTGCAAGTTGCTCCTCCTTAACCTCTTTCTTCCCAGCCTACATTTAACAAATGCAGTTTGAAGTAAGAGCAAACCATTAACTTTCTCTGGTCCCTCCCCTGAACTTTATTGCTTTAGCCAATACAATGTGAGTGGAAGAGCCAAAATATCATTGGATGAGTCCAGAGCAAGAGACTTATCAGTAGGAATTTCCAGGTACAAAAAAGCAGCAGTGAATCACTACAGAGTGATGTTAAACTACCAACTTTAAGGAACCAATATTGCAAATATGGTAAGGTACAAAGTATCTTTCCTTTCACTGTGAACGCCTCAAAGATTTAGCACAAAAGAAGAGCATAGTAAATGTTTATTGAATTGGATTTTTTAAACAGAGACATCTGTAAATTTTGAAACAAGAAAAACTTCAGTTTAGATATTCAACTTAGCTTTTATATATTCTAATTTAAACCTCTAAAAAGTTTTTAATCGCTTTCACATAGATAAGCTAAATTTACACATTTCAGAATGATCAAATTTTGTATTTTAGCTTTAATAAAAATGTATAAATTCTCCTTAGGTAGCAGATAAAAATAAATGAAGCTGACAGAAAAAGTAATGCTGTTTTCAAGCTTTCAGGTGTATGTTACAAAAATTAATAGTGATAGTAAAATGTATACACTGTGATAAAAAGTAAATACCCTTAACAGAAGTGTTTAGTTGATTCCTACTATCTTTTATTAAACAGCATTTAAGTTTAGCCATAATCAGTCATACTTTATACTGTTGGTTTAATTTATTAAAAAAAGCTACTGTGTTCATATTTGTTGATAGTTTAAACAAATACATACAACTTTCCTAAAAATATGCATTGTGTCTTTCAGAATTTGGCTCTTGCTTTTTAGAAACAAAAACAACAGAAACACTCATCAACCCTAGTATCTATTTT
Source organism: Neogale vison (assembly GCF_020171115.1). Lineage (NCBI taxonomy): Eukaryota > Metazoa > Chordata > Mammalia > Carnivora > Mustelidae > Neogale > Neogale vison. The sequence continues at coordinate 29,182,515 of NC_058091.1, forward strand.
AAAAAGTGAATTTCTAAAAGTTCATTGTCTTCTAAAACTAACTATTGTAAGGTGAAACTATAAAAAATAAAATGAGTATTATGAATTATGAGAATTAGATGTTTCAAATTAAATTTGAGGTCATTTGATAGAAAATATTCCCACCACTTATGAGCTAAATAAGTAAACAAAAATAAATAAATAGGTAAATATAAATAAAAATAAGTAAATACATTAAAATGAGTAAATACATGCATAATGATGACTAATATAAATTTCTACTTTACTTTTGTCTACACTAAATTTATTTAAATATCTGTACTCTCTTTGTAACCAAAGTTGTCACAATATTTGATAACTTAAGAATGAGCAAATCTTTTTGGAAATAATTTGCCATGCAAATTTGTGTAAGAAAATGTCTTAAATGATGAAATTTTCACCATTATTTCATATTTGTTCACCTTTCGATTTGAGGCTATTTCCAGGCAAACCCAGATGAAACTATAAGACAGTAGACTGTAGGCTGCTTCTATGATTTTTTTGGCACCAATTTGAGAATTTGTATTTTTCTTTGAGCTAATATATTGTGAAAATGTATCTTTTTTTAAAGATTTTATTTATTTGAGGGGCACCTGAGTGGCTCAGCGGGTTAAAGCCTCTGCCTTCGGCTCAGGTCATGCCCCACATCGGGCTCTCTGCTCGGCAGGGAGCCTGCTTCCTCCTCTCTCTCTGCCTGCCTCTCTGCCTACTTGTGATCTCTGTCTGTCAAATAAATAAATAAAATCTTAAAAAAAAAAAGATTTTATTTATTTGAGAGAGAGTGGGCAAGAAAGGGTCTTCTCTTTTTTAATTGAGGTATAATTAACGCTGAACTCTTATAAACATTCAGAGTTGAATTTGTTTTCACCAATTTGGGAGTTATAGATTGTCAAGATTGCTGAGGTTTATCTGCAACAAGAAATTGTGACCTTTTTCATCTTAATGTTGATTATTTTATATTTTTACTTGCATTTAGATCTTTGTAGATATGCTAATCTCAAATAATATATTTATCTCGTTAATAATTGCTCTCTTTCATCTTAGTTGATATGGACTAGGGAAGAAGAGTATTTATTCATATACACTAATTACTACTTACTTTAAGATATAGTATAAAAAGTTATGACAGGAATTATAAGATCATTGTACAATTTGTCTCTAATATTCTATACTGTGTTCAAAATAATTATAAAAATTACTCTAATGATGAACATGTTAACTTATCCTGTATATATGTATTGTACATTTATTTTTAATGTGTTTAATATTAGAAGACCAAAGAAACCTTTAATTTGGAATTAATTGACTCAGAGAAATTTTTTGTTCTATTCTTTAATATCAGAATAATTTTGTGATAGAAAGGCCTGTTGATCCATAAATCCAAGTGCACCCTAATTTACATTTGGAAAGTTCCAGCAGTCTTCTTTTTTTTTATTTGCTTAGCTTTGAAACTATACTATTAAAAGTCCAGATAAGAAATAATCTAAAAGGGAAAAAATTACATTCATTTTTAATATGTATATATTGAAAAAGACAATATATTTTGGCATAGCCACAATATATGCTAAGTTGTTTATTAAGACTAGTTCTAATATATACTGAAGTATACAAACAGGTCAAGAACAATGGCTCTTGTATTTTTGAGGAAGTGTTTTTCTAGAATTTCCAATTGTTTGATGTTTTAATAAATATACTTGAAAATGAGGTGATGAATTATATACATATTGATGACCATTTAAAACATTTATCAAGCTATCCAAAGAAATCCTTCCTATTTACTTACCACTGTTTGGAAACCATTGCCATAAAGAATACCAGAGGGGCTGGCACGGAGGCATGTGCAGTAGATGACCACTTACATTATCTGTTTTTCAGATGTTCTTGTGAATTAAAAAGTAATAATAATTCCAGAAACGTAATGACTAGAGATTTGTTTCTTAACCATAAGGTTTTTAACCAGATTAAAAAGAAATATACCTTAGTCAAATCACACTCAAAAAAAAAAAAAATGTTTTTTCATTGTTAAGAGTATGATTAAGTTTCTGTGGAAGAAACTAGAAAGATAGAAAGTGAAGTTTGCTGGGTGGGGAGTCTAATAATTGCACTTAGGCTTTGGTTTTGTACAAATGTTAACTTGTAAATTTGAAAATGCAGAATATTGTTTTATCATGAAGGAATTGACCCTCAAACAGACTGTGAAAGATTATATAATTTGCTTATAATTCCTCCTCCCTTTTTTACCATTGATTAGTATGATTTGCTGGGATTATAACAAAGTCCCACCTCATGGCTAGGGGTGAGTCTGTATGATTTGCTTTAGCCAATATAATGCGGGTGGAAGAGAGAAAACACTAGTAACAAACTGGGCATTTAATAAGCATCACCTGTTCCCGCTTGCCCATATAATGGTCCGCCATCACTCTAAGAACACTCGTGCTGGGAAGTCTTGGATCCAAGGGCAACAAAGACATGCTTTAGCATATACCTGAACCTAGAGACCACCCCTGCTGCTTACCAGCTCCAGAGTAAGAAAATGTTAATTTTTTTCATCAGAAGCCAATCGACTTTGGGGTCATTATTTAGCTGACTTCCAATCAGTTTCTCTTTTAAAGCAATTTGCTAGAGATGATAATATTCTCTAGCTATACTTGAACATGGATATATTTTAAAACTTAGTGAGGTGCTCACTTCGGCAGCACATATACTAAAATTGGAACAATACAGAGAAGATTAGCATGGCCCCTGTGCAAGGATGACATGCAAATTCATGAAGCATTCCATATTAAAAAAACAAAAACAAAAACAAAAAACAAAAAACCAAAACAAAACAAAACTTAGTAAGTTTATTTTTTTTTTTCCCTGTAAGGGAGAGCAGAGTGTTGGTCCATACGTTGCTCTGCTGTTCTTGCCTTCACACACTCAGAATTCCCACATCTATGATTGCAGTGTCCCAGTTACACCCTTTAAACTATTTTATAATCTATGCATACTTTTTCCCATCTTTGCACCTGGAAAACATTTTATTTAGTTGTTTGCTGTAAACTCTAACCTGACATTCAGGACTCTTCACAGAATGGTTCCAACCTATGATTCTGTGCTCATCTTTGTTCTTTCCAATACATGTAATGTAGGTCAGTCAGTTAAGAATGCCCTGATGTGTCCAAATTTCAGGCAATTGTGCCTTTATCTATATAATTTTCTCTACCTGGGAAACATTCCATGTTCTAGTTTTTGTATTCCCCACGCTAGATTCTTGCCCCAGCACCAAGAAGAAGATCTGAAAATGAACTAGTTGTAACAGTTTCTAACTGAAAAATAAAATAAAATATAAAATAAAATAAATTAAAAAATAAAACCAGCTCAGAAAATAGTATATATAAGTAAGAGTATATAAATTATCTTCCTCTTGTTTTCTTTCGTAAAGAAAATATCAAAGAAAATAAAAGGTGATTATAAGAAAGATACGATAGGTATGAAAAGATACTCAGAAATCCTGGCTTATTAGAAAAAAAAGTGTAAAGGAAAAGATATCAAAGCAGATATCTTCAAAACTCTACCAATGGAGCAGAAAATAGAGTAAAAGGGAAGGTCACTTCTGTGTGTAGTCTTGTCCAAAGCCAAGGAAGAAAACGATAACCCATTTTTGAGATTTTATTTTAAAGACCAAAATTCAAGCTATTATGTTCTAGAACAAATGCTTCTTTGAATTTTCTTTTAGAAAATTTTTCATGGTACATTTATTTACCTTTCTATGTATTAATGGTTATTATTTAGAACAAACCAAATTTAATATCTGTTAAAGACTGAGAATATAGAAAAATTAGTTCAACAAGACCTGTTAAGAGTGATAGGTTTTATAAATCTTGCAGATTTGTTGTGGTTATGACAATAATAATAGGCTAGTATAATTTTCCATATAAAGAGAACTTGGGATTTGTTATATAATGGCCTTTATGAAAATATGTGAACATAAATACACGACTGATTTTTTTCTGGGGTGGTGCAAGATATACTTGCCTCTGCAGAATCTAAATAATACTAATTATGCAATCATTCTTATACTGGAAAAAATTTCCTGTAAGTTTCCCTTTCTTAAACCTTATATCTATCCATAGCACTTGTTAAATTTATAAATTAAATATGTGCCAAGAACTTATAACCTCTTTTTCAAGTAAAATGCATTTTTTTTAGTAAAATGCATTTTAATCTTATGTTAAATTGCAATGAAGTGAACAATTTTAAAAATTCTGTTATTTTTATTTCTGGTAAACTAAAGAAACATAATATTCTGTACAAAAGAGCAAGGCAGTTGTATGCCTTGGCTAAAGTTGTTAGAGTGCTCCATGACAGGGGAACTCAAAGAAAGGTGAAGGTTGACCCTAAGAAAATTTGACAGGATTATATAGAGGAGCAGATATCTTTCTGATATTTTATAGGCTAAAAGCTTAAGAAAAATATTTCTACTTAAAAATATTATCCATAGGAAAACCCCAGATATGTCAGAATTTGAGGGAAATAGTTTGGTATTGTACAATTTTCAAAAGCTGATGCATTTTAGAAAATGAACACATTTCTTAATTAAGTAACCTTAAAAATACATAATGACACGGGTAAAAATCAGTCTAAGCATTTTTTTATTAAGTATGTGAGATAAATTAAAATTGCCAATAATTTTGGGATCTTATAGGATAGCATCATTTGATCAATGTAATGATCCCATGAAAGGTACTATAATTATTTTCCAGAAGAAACTGAAGTTTAGGTCATCATTTACCTAAAATTGCAAAGTGATGGACCTGGAACTTAAACCTACATTTTTTTTTCAGGTTGAAATACTTAGCTATTATACTTTACCGTTTATTTATTTATACTGTATCATTCACTTATTCATTCTATTAAGGTGAACTCAAAAAATAGTTACGGAACCACTTCTATGGTCTAGGCACAATTCTAGTTAACAGGACAGTAACAAGCAGAAAAAAACAAAAAAAAAAACAAACAAAGAAAAAAAAAACAACAACCCTGCCTTCCCCCTTGAAACAGGTCAGAAAAACCTAAGGAGAAGTTAACATGGGGAATGAGAAGAGGGCTAACGGGATATTTGTAGTTTTAGAGAGTTGGATAAAAAGGAGATAGCTAAATAAAGCCTAAATATGGTGTGGAAAGAGGTCTTGTTAATATTTTGAGGGAGAGAATTCTACGCAGGGGGTAAGGGTGTATAAAAAATCTTTGAGGCAGGAGCATGCCTGCTGTGTTCAAGGAATCACAGAGTGTAGTATGGTGGAGCAGAGAAGATAAGAGAGGAGCAACAGGAGATGTGTTCAGAGAGATAATGAAGGGCTGACCATGTTTATCCCTGTAGTTTGCGGTGGTCCATCTAACATTTCTTCTCAGAACGATTTGTGGAATATTGAGAGCTTTATGCAGAAGATACCATGAACTGGCTTATGTTTACTAGGATCACTGTGACTGCAGTGTTGAGAATAAAATGAAGGAGAGCATATACAAACACATTTTACTATTTCAATTTAAAATAGTATTAATTTTTAATGAAATGCACAGTAAAAATGAAAGTGGAATGTGGACTGTGTGTTAGGACAAAAATAGAGTAAAAGCTGTAGAGTCCAGAATCTGGGTAGACATTTTACCAAAGAAGACATACAGATGATCACCAGGTACATGAAAAGATGTTCAACATCATGAATTATCAGGGAACTACAAATCAAAACCACAATGTGTTATCTATCACCTCATACCTGTTAGTATGGCTGTTATCAGAAAAACAACAAATAACAACCATTGGCAGGGATGTGGAGAAAGAGATCCCTTGTGCACTGTTGGTGGGAATGTAAATTGGTACAGCCATTATGGGAGAGAATATGGAGATACCTTAAAAAATTATACATGGAAGTACCATATGATGCAGTATTTCCACTTCTGGGTATTTTTCTGAAGAAAACAAAAACAGTCATTTGAAAAGATATATACAGCTTCATGTTCATTGCAGCATTATTGACAATAACCAAGATTTGGAAACAACCTAAGTGTCTTCCAATGGATCAGTGGATAAAGATATGGCATACACACACACACACACACACACACACACACACACAATGGAATACTATTCAGCCATAAAAAATGAAATATTGCCATTTGCAACACCATAGATAGATTTTGAAGGCATTATGCTAATGAAATAAATTAGACAAAGACAAATATTCTAAGAGCTCATTTATAAGTGGAATTTTAAAAAAAACAGCAACAACAATAAAAACAAGCTCATAGATACAAAAAAATGGTAGCTGCCAGAGGTGGTGGATGGGGGAGAATGGGCAAAATGGTGAAGGTGGTCAAAAGGTACAAACATCCAATTATAAAATAAATAAGTCATGGATGCATTGTATAGCATGGTGACTATAATTAGTAATACTGGATTGCATATTTGAAAGTGGTTAAAAGAGTAAATTTTTCAAGACTTCATGACTAGGAAAAATTTTTTAACTATGTATGATGATAAATGTTAACTAGATTTATTTTGGTGATCATTTTTCAATATATACAAATGTCAAATCATACAAAAAGAAGCTGTAGAGTCCAGGAAACTGTGATCCTTAGAAAAATATATCATATGCTTTATTAAAAATTAGAGACACTAAAGCAAAAGTTATTAATACCTCTTGCCAATTCTTATTAAAATGATTAAAAAAGTATAAGATCCACAAGAAATTAAGTTCAAGTAAAGCACTGAGGAAATTACTGAAATAATGAAGGGGCTAGAGGTCAGGTATTTGCATTAGGGTAGTGGACATGAAGAAAACTGAAAAGATTTTAGAAATACTTGGAGCATAAGGATTAACAGAATATAGTGATGGACTACATATGAAACATCAAAGTGGAGAGGCAAGTGTCAAGAATGTATGTCCTCTGAGTTTCTGCTTGTGAAATAAAAATGAAATTCAAAAAGAGAAAGCAGGTGACTTGTACTATCCATTCCTTATTACATGGACATGGGGGAAAGGAAAATTAATAGAAGGGGACAGAACAAATATGGTTCTAAACATATACAGGTGTGTTGGTTTTAAAATGTGCAAAAATGGGGTATGAGTGTGGTTCAGTGTGTTAAGCGCCTGGCTCTTCATTTCAACTAAGGTGATGATCAATTAAGGTCATGATCTTATGGGTCATGACATTGGGCCTCATGTCTGCCTCCACACTCAGTAGGGAATCTGCTTGAAGATTATCCACTGATGTGGATAAAATCACCTGAGGAGGAACTAGAGAACAGAACCTGATGCAAGGAGGTCTATTCCAGTATTTGCTGAAACAGTAGAGCTAAGCCTAGAGTGGAGACGTACAGAGAGAAGCAACTTGCAATGTATTTTTTTTTAATTTATTTATTTGACAGATCACAAGTGGGCAGAGAGGCAGGCAGAGACAGAGAGAGGGGGAAGCAGGCTCCCCACTGAGCAGAGAGCCCGATGCGAGGCTTGATCCAAGAACCCCGGACCATGACCTGAGCTGAAGGCAGAGGCTTTAACCCACTGAGCCACCCAGGCGCCCCTACTTGTAATTTATTTTTTATGGAAGCAGCGTGTCATTCAGAAGAGCATAGGATATGCTTTGGGGCAGAATCACAATCACCTTCCCTAATTTTGAACACATATGCCTGGAGGCATGAGTAGACCACAGGCCAGACAGGGAGCACAACTGGCATTTATTCCTCCTGCAGAACATCAAAAGCATTCGAGAGCCACTGAATAGGGAAGAACCAAGATTATGCAATGACTGACAGAGTGGTCGGGGTTTCCCCTGATACACCACAGAGGAGGCTGGACTTAGAAACAGATACGGGGAGCTAGCAAGAAAGCCAGGTCAATCATAAAGCCAAATACAGAAGCTTTGCTCCCAGGGCAACCACCTCATTCACACAGCAAATAACAATCCAGAAATGAAGTTCCTCTGTTGGAACTGCCCAGAGCCATGGTTCCCTTGCTATTAGAGTCATTCTGCTAAACTGCTGTACAGGAAATGTAAATTTATATCCACAAGCCCTCCAGCTTAAGATCTGAAGAGGGGACTAAAATAACAACTAGGTAAACAGTGAGGAAATTTCATTAAGAACACACCGTCACAAAGTACTGATATAGGCAAGATGGGGTATAAACACAAATTCAAGAGAAAATGAACAGAAATTGAAGAAGGGAAAAGAGAAGGAAGACTAAAATAATTCTGTGAGCTTTCATGCAGAATAGTTACAAAAATTCCAGTAATTTTTCCTATCCCTATTTCCTATCCCTGTGTCCCTACCTACCCTTGTTATAAAACTTTGAGAGCCCTCTCCATCTGACTCTGCTCAGTCTTGGGATTTGCTCAACACTGGGACCCCAGCAAATGACTAAGCATTTGAGAAGTGATTGTGCTTTGAGGCTTATCCTCTCTTGGAGCCCTGCTGCCCTATAAGAATTATGGGCTAGCTTGTTGGATAAGAGAGACAAGTGATTCCAGACATACATCCTAGAGCCAAGCAATTGCAAGGGTAAGGCCATCTAGGACCAGCCATGTGAACAGCTCAAGCCTAGATGAACTAAGCATGGCTCAGAGCAAAAGAAATGCCAGCACAACTGTGAACTTAATAACTCATTGTTGTTTTAAGCTGCTAAGTTGTGAAGTGATTTATGTGACATAAAAACTAATTGATGTGGATATTTACCATCCAACAAAAATTCTCTAATAAATTTTCAAAAAGAATTTAATCTGACTCTGATTATGTGTCTATTTATGATCATGTGCCAGTTGATACAGATCTGAGCCCAATGAGATAAAATTAGGGAGTCAAGGCTTATCAAGAAGGACAGATATTTCTAAACCACAGACAGTAAACTATACTTTTTAAGCGAGGTGAAAGTTAAAATAAATAACTCTTACAAACAAAATATCTAGCAATGAGAACATGAAAATAGTTATAGTAGTAAGGATCTGAAATCCCATATTATGTCAATGAAAAACAGAATGTGGACTGTGATCAAGGAAAAAGAATAAGTAGTATGATTAATATTTTGACTCATGCAGTAGAGACTTGGGATCTCTTTTTGTTTTAATATTATTAACTAAAAAATAGGATCAACTATGTATATTTTAAGTGCCATTACTAGTAGACTTAAAAACAGGATGAAAAGGTACACCTGGGTGGCCCAGTCAGGTAAGTATCTGCCTTTATCTCAGGTCATGATCCCAGAGTTCCTGGGATCTGTCCTGCCCCAGGCTTCCTGCTCAATGGGACATCTGTTTCCCCCTCTCCCTCTGCTCCATCCCCTGTTCATGCTCTCTCTCTCTTGCTCAGTCTGTCTCTAATAAATAAATAAAATCTTAAACAAAATAAGATGAAAACTTAAAGCATGCAGAATATATGTAAACTATATTATTAAAACCAGGCATATAAATTATATGATAATAAATATAAGATAAAACACAATAGTTTTTACAAAATACATAAAAGGAATAAAATAAACAGTGTAAGATAAAGCCTCACAAATTAGTTTTTAAAATCCATGTATTGGAGCACCTGGGTGGCTCAGTCAGTTAGGTGTCTGACTCTTGATTTCGTCTCAGGTCCTCATCTCGGGATTATAAGATCGAGCCCCGAGTTGGGTTCTGTTTTGGGCATGAGGTCTGCTTAAGATTCTCTCCCTCTCCCCTTCTACATTCCTCCCCCATCCCACTTGTGCTCTGTCTCTGTCTCTGTCTCTCTCTCAAAAACAACAACAACAACAACAACAACAATAATAATAATAATAACAATAAGTAACTAATAGAAAATGAAAACCCAAATATTATTAGTTACAAGGGACCCACTTAACACAAATTAAGTGATAAAGATTAAATATAAAATAATAGAAAATATATACTGGACAAATGCAACTAAAAGTAACTGGATTACTGCAATACCTTTGCAGTAAAATGAAAACAAAACTCATTAAAAATTACAGTTGTTTGGTATTTATGGAGGGTATAATCTACAATGCAGATATAACACCATCAACCTTCACAAGCTGAACAAAGAACTGGCCGAATAAAGTCAAACACCTAAAAAATAATAACCTTAGAAATGTAATAAGAAATTAGCATAAATTATTTGGTATTAGATTTCATCACACTTCTCCTTCCCTCTGGATAAATGAATTAATAAATAACTAAATAAGTCACCAAATCTGAATTATTCAAATAAAAAACTAGTATTATATCAAATTCTGAATCCTGCAATAGGGAATATGGCTACCTTTTAAATATCCTTAGCAATTTACAGAAATAATATCCACTTCAGGCTGCTAAATAATAAAAGCATTTCAAGTAGCAGAAAGTACATAGTTATTTTTCACAATTAGAATGTATGAACATTAAAATGATTATTAAGCATATCAACAGAAAGAACCCAGTCACCTGAAAATATTTGAACTCTTTTAAATAATATTTCTTACCAAACTTCCCATAAGACTGTGATTAAACAATACTTACAAAAAATAAGGACATCAAGATTTCTGAATTGAATTCAAAGCTATATTCAAACAAAACTGCTTAGATTAAAATATTTTCATGATTAAATTTAAAAGACACATAAAGCTAGCAGTCAATTCAATAGTTAGACAACAAAGATGTCAAATAATATTTAGTAAGCATAAACACACAGACCTAAGAAGGACAAATGTCTCTTTGACTATAGACAGTGAGTGAAGAAAATGAGAAAGTGAAGAAGTCTCTTCCTTCTCACAAGACTCCTTCATCATAACATTCCCAAGATCATCTTCTTTACCTGCTGGATTTCCTCAGAACATTTTATTAGAACAAAAATTTCAAAGACTAAGAAATGTTTAGAAAAGACTGTTTTAGAGCAATGCTACTTGTGGATTTTGATGTAATTGTTTTGTTTTTAAATTTTATTTTATTTAAATTCAATTAACTAACACTAGTGCATTATTAGTTTCAGAGGTAGGGTTCAGGGATCCTCAGTTGCATATAACACACAGTGATTACTGTAATTGTTTGATTAGATGTCAATCAAATTACAAAAATATCATATCAGCTACAGACATGGTAACTATACTGCAATAGCTTAATAATATAAAATCTAAAAATAAAAAAAATGTAAATCATGTATTAAAGTCCAACAAGAAACAAAAAAAACTTCATGGTTATAAAAATAAACAATAAAATTCACCATGTATATTGATTAAAAAAAGAACTTTAGGATGAATAAGATACAGATAATTTTAAAATTAGGAATAAGACTAAGCTTTTATATCATCACTATTATTAAAAATATTTCTTGGGGCGTCTGGGTGGCTCAATGGGTTAAAACCTCTGCCTTCGGCTTGGGTCATGATCTCAGGGTCCTGGGATCAAGCCCCGCATCGGGCTCTCTGCTCCGTGGACAGCCTGCTTCCTCCTCTCTCTCTGCCTGCATCTCTGCCTACTTGTGATCTCTGTCAAATAAATAAAAAAATCTTAAAAAAAAAAACCTCAACTCTTAAAAAAATATTTCTAGTAGTTCTTGTTAATACAAATGGAGGAAGAAAATGGTAATCAATATAAGTGTTAAGAAGGAAATAAAATTATCACTGTGTAGATTTTAACAGTATCTTTTGAGCAAACCCAAGAATATCAACTGTAAAATGAAGGAACCAGTGTAAGAGTTAAGTCCTACCAACAGCTGTACAATGGATTTAAAATAGCTCATACCTATAGCTCCCAACATAAAAATTATAAAGAGTTTAAAAACACTCATAGGAAAATTTAGATCATATGCAATAGCACTACAATTGCTATGAATACATTTAAAAAGATATATTGGAGCCTATAGAGAAAACAACAAAGTTTTACGAGGGCTAATAAAAGAATGCTTAAATAAATATCAGAAGTTTCAAGGTTCTGCTTGAGAAAATTACATATCCTACAGATACTTACAGATATTTATTGCCACACTTTTATACGCACAGCTTGCAAAATAATAATAACTGATTAGTGATGACTGAATAAACCTCAAAAGTTTCAAGGTTTGGCTTGGGAAATTACATTTTCTATAGTTTATAATAAAAAATAATAATAACTGATCATGAAGCTTCTGGTCACAAATACTCCTTTCTTTCATGGATTACCACTGTCAAAACTAAAACGTGGCTGATGTTTCATAAAACATTAAGTCCAAGGTCTCCACCTCAGAAACTCCAAAGTTGGATACAAACAACTACTAGATAACAATAAAAATTCTTATTTGGGAATGTAATTTAAGTCAAGTCAATATGGGATTTAAAAATAAGAATGTTATTTTTTAATGTAAAAGGAATTCTTTTAAATTCAAAGAGATTACCACTTTTTAATTTTTTTTTTTTTATTTGAGTCTAGTTGACACACGTTAGTTACCTTCGTTTCCGGCGTACATCTTAGTGATTCGATTTCTTTCTAGAGTGTTCTATGTTCACCACAGGTGTAGCTGCCATCTGTGACTACCACAGACCACCATTACAATAGCATTGACAATGTTCTCTGTACTGTCTTTTATTCCCATGACTTCATTCTATAAACTGAAGCCTATATGAAGATATTACTATTACTCTAAACAGTATCATTGTCTTAATTAAGCTAAATAGTATCATTGTCTTTCAAGTGCAGAAATACATCTGATATAGGCGATAGTATTTCAATTCAATTACCTAGTATTAGGTAAGCTTTTGTTACCACCCTCCTCACTATTTCCTAGCAGCACCAGTTCAAAGGTTCAAAGCAACCTTTTCAGCTCTTTTCTTCGTGAAGGTAGATGGACATGTTTACTCCAGCTTTGGGAACTTCCGCATGTTAAAGGGACTCTGTGATAGGTATGGAATATCCTAAACTTTACATGGATTTGAACACTATGTGTTTTCTGAGAATACACCTAGACTTATAGGCTTACTTCTTTTTGCCCTTTGAGAACGGTGTATCTTTATGCAGTTCTCAATGAACATTACACAATTTAACAAATCTAATTACACAGAATGTTCTCCATACTGAAATGACTAAAGGAATCTCTCCACATTGATGATCATAAGCTCAAATGCCCAGCCCCACCAGGAAATAGTGTCATTGTGTGAAAGGTCCAGGCTGGAGTAATGTCGAACAGGATAGCACATTACTTCTCAAGGAAGGCAGCTGCCGCTGAGCTTTGGCTCATTATTGTCTCTGGTGGAGATAGCTCTTTGATTTTTCACATAAAATCTCCCTGTACTTAATTATTAGAAAATAGTTCAATTTTGTTCAAATGGCGTGCCGGTCGAATGCACAACATTTGGCATGAGAATTACTAGTGGTAATCTCAGTTTTACCCATGCAGAAATCAGTAAAAACTCAGGTATTTTTTGTAAGGAAACAAAGCGATAGAACTTAGGATGTGGCTCCTAAAACTTTTAGGACACAAAACAAGCATGAAAATATACAACATGTAATAAAACAAGCAATAAATATGTCAACACAAAGAGGAAGAAGCAGAGGTTCCAGAAAAAGGTGCTAACATGAATATGAGAGTCATGTTCCCATCTTATCTTAATGGAATCAAACTGCTGTGATTACACTCGTGCCAGGGCGGAAGGAGAAAGGGAACAGCCCAGATTCATAACATCCTCTGGCAATGGCCTGCTTTCTAGGATGTCTTTTTCTTAAACTATGGGAAGAAAGTTCACCAACGGTGGGTGTTTGTGTGCCTGAAGCAAACCTTGAAAAATACCACTCTTACTCTATCCTTTTGCTGGAGAAAAATCAGAAATCTGTCCAGTTAGAAGACCCAGAGGGAAGGATGTCCTAAAGATAAAAGACATAGCACATTTGTTATAAGGAAATCCTAAGAATATAAGGGATAAAATACACTTACTAAATACTGCTATCTAATTACTAATACTACTAAATACTATCCCAGGTGCTTTATCTACGTTCACTTCCTTTATTCATAGCAGCAACCAAGACAGTAGAGTTATTACCCATGCTTTTTTGTAAAACAATAGATGCTGTCAAAGGGTAATTAACTCACCAAAGGACAAACAGCTAGAAAAGATGTAGATTTAAGAAAGAAATGTAGTTACATCTAGCTCCTTGAATACAATAATACAATCAAAGCCCCTTCAATACAATCAAAGGAAAGGGGAAAACACTTCCTGGCCAAGTTACATTGTCTCCAAATAGTATGGAAGAAAAGAGGGGCATAATTAAATTCTACTCCATTATTGACTCTCTCACTGTCAATCTTCTTGTCCTTCTTGTTTGTGAAGATGAACATAAGTTTGTTATAAAGAGTCATTCCAGGAATTTTAGATTAAATCCCTTTATCTCCCGTAATCATAGGAGTCTCTGGTTTTTAAATATATATATATCATATATGATAAGTTAATGATACATTAATATATATAAATTAATGATGATTTCTTTAAAGTTAAGTTACATTACTTATTTCAAAATAATATATAAAATAGGGATGACTGCTTGGTGCAGTCAGTTAAACATTCAACTCTTGGTTTTGGCTCAGGTCATGATCTCATGGGTCAGGTGCCATGCTCAGCAAAAAGTCTGCTTGAGATTTTCTCTCCCTCTTCCTCTGTCCCTCCCCTTTCTCTAAAAGGTGAATAAATAAATCTTCAAAAAATAATAAAATAATATTTAAAATATATATCACTCTATAAAAAAATTCAAATACCAAGAAATACATAAGCGAAAAATTCTTCATTCCTAACTATAGAATCTGTTTTTTTTCCAGAAGTAACCATGTTTAATAGGATTTTATGATCTCTTACAAATGATATATATAATGTATGTGCATGTAGAGATATGTCTATGTATGTAAGTATATATGTGTACATATCTATATATACATGTTATATGTTTATATGTGTATATATGCACATAAAAATTTAAATTCAGTGATTACTAAAGTAATTACCAACGAAGACAAATTTCCTCTGAATTTTAAGCTTATTATTATTTCATATATGAGCATTGCATCAACTAAATTTTATTGTGACTTCAAATATATCTATTTAAAAATAAGATTAAAAGTGTATCCACAGGTGCCTAGCAAAAAAAAAAAAAAAAGGAAACCTCCTGTCTCAGTAGAAATAATATAATGAAAATTTTCTGAACTATCCTTACTTTCTTATAAGTAGAGAAGAAAATATTTATATACATCCATGCCAAAGAGTTTTCAATAAAAATAAAACCAAGAAGTAAAGTACAGGTTAGTATTCAACATGTTCTTCTATTTTTAATTCTTAATATAATTTCATCTACTTGGCATACTCATTTTGGTTTTGTTTCATCTTTCTACAATTTTGTATCCTTCTTAAAAAAGATTTCTTGAAATAATAACAGATGCTATGACACAGACTATAGAAAAGGACTGTTCTAAGATACAGAATATTAACACATGTGAAGAAAAAAAATGCTTCTATTGATATTAAAATATTAGTATGTAGGGCACTTGGCTAACTCAGCCGGTTAAGCAGCCATCTCTTGATTTCAGCTCAGGTCTCTATCTCTGGGTCCTAGAATCAAGCCTCGTGTAGGGCTCTGTGCTCAGGGGGGAGTCTGGTCAAGATATTTTCTCTCTGCCTCTCCAAGCTCATGCTCTTTTCTCTTTCTTTCTCTAAAAGAAAGGAGAGATGGAAGGAAGGAAGGGGAGAAAGAGAAAGAGGAAAGAAGGAAGGAAGGGAGAAAGAGAGAGAGAGAAGGAAGGGCAGAGAGAGAGAAAGAGAGAGAAAGTTCTGTAAGTTCTGCTAGAGATTTGTTTTTAAAAATAAACTACTAATTTATTTATTTATTTATTTATTTATTTTGTTCATTCACACAACAAGAATGTTTGAGACTTTGGTGGTTTATTTACAAAGGAAAAAGAATCATTCTAAAGCTTTTTGTTTTCCAGTTTGAAGTCACTAAGTCTTCAGACTAAAACTTCTAAAAATTAAAAACAAAACAAAAATGTCAGCCTGGTCATTGGTCTAAATGTAGACATTCTATAGCTGTTTACAGAGCGGTCATTAGAAATCTTTGCAACTGCTTTGGCTGTGAAAACTTTGGAATCCAACACATTTTTGTGCTTGCAGCAATTTCAGTGAAAAAAAAAAAAATCTCTGTTTTATGTTGCTCCAAGTAATAAGGCCTAGGTTTTTGGAACTTCAGCTGGTTCTCTTCAAAAGTATCCATCATATGAGGGACTTGTCTTAATTCCTCCATTAGGAAATTTATGCTGGATTGCTAACCTCCACAATCAAGAGGAAAAGAAAAACAAACAAACAAGCAAACAAACAAACAAACACCAATGAAAGATCTTTATAGCTAATCTCATAGTTGCCCCCACCTAAAAGAGATGAAGAGAAATCACCAGGGAGGCTCATTCCCTTAGGGGAAAGACTCAGTGTTTTCACACGTGTTCTTCCTTCTACCTGGGATGTTCTTCCTCTCTCCTTTGTCTAGCTAATGTTTATCAGGCATTCGTTTGTTTAAACGTCATTTCCTCAGGGATGTCAGACTGTGTCAGTATTCCGTGCCATCTGTCCCAACCCTCCCCATCCCACCAATGCTGACGAGGCGAGGCTCCGCCAGACAGACCTATGTGTGTCTGCCTTTTTGCCATCATGCACCTCACTAGGCTCCCTACCAGCCACACTAGCCACCTGGCCCTTTCTGGAGCATGGCAAGTATACTCTTTTCTCAGAAAACAAGTGTGCCATTGCTGCTCCATCTCCCAGTACATTCTAGTTGCCACAAATCTGGCCCCTTCACCTCATTCAAGTCTTTACTCATGTCATTTACTCAGTTTGGTCTTCCCTGAGTATCCTTTTTAAAATTGAATTTCTCAGTTAGACAGCAAACT
Organism: Neogale vison; assembly: GCF_020171115.1. NCBI lineage: Eukaryota > Metazoa > Chordata > Mammalia > Carnivora > Mustelidae > Neogale > Neogale vison. Next base: position 29,199,418 of record NC_058091.1, read on the forward strand.
CCTTTCCTGTTTTATTTTCTTCTATAGAATCCACCATCTTATATACCATGCTATATAATTTGCCCTGCAAACTTCAAGAAACCAGGGTCTTTTGTCTGTTTCATTGGAACAATGCCCAGCTTTTAGGAGGTGCTCAATAAATATTTTTCGATAAACAAATGAATGCATGAAATACATTAGGGACTTTTAAACTGGGATCTATTGACCCAACTTGGGCACATAGATTGACTTCATGGATTCAATGAACACTTTGAAGTTGATTACAAAATATTCACAGGTCTGTATGTATTCTGAAAAACGTGTGGTGAGCTATCATCATTCTGAGGTTTAAGAGATTACAAAGGTAATGTATCTTTCAATACTTCACACATATTAGGTGCTCAAATTAGTACTATAGTAAATGATAAGTACCTATTTATACATCTGTGTCTCATATTAGACTACAAAGTTCTCAAAGAATTGTACACTCCTGGTATCTAATGTAATTTTTGAACTTGTATTATCTCATATTTGAAATTATTATTGAGCTCATATTATCAAGCATAAAGCAGCTATTCTTACTTAATAAATATTTGATGAACTGGACAATTATATTAACAAAGTCTGTAGAGAAAAAAGAGAACTAAATCAAGTTGGTAGATTGAATGAGCACACATGCTCAACTCCTCTCCTGCCTGAGAGCCAATTGAAACAGGTTAATAAGGATTCCTGGGTGGCTCCTTAAGCATCTGCCTTCAGCTCAGGTCATGATCCCAGGGTCCTGGGGTGGAGCCCCCCATCAGGCTCCCTGCACAGCAGGAAGCCTGCTTCTCCCTCTCCTACTCCTCCTACTTGTATTCCCTCTCTCTCTGTCTCTTTCTATGTCAAATGAACTTTTTTTAATATTAAAAAAAAGTTAATAAAACAAAATGTGTAAGACAATCACAAAAATTAGAAAAGAATATGAAATCATTGAAAATATAATTTTATTAAAATTGTGGAAGATGGAGAATGAATGGATAGAGTTACTGATGAACATGATTTCAAGAAATTGGAACCTCTAATGCCCAGAAAGGCTAAAATATACTTGAGATGCCTAGGACTTCAGAGGTAGTTGGCAATAGGACAGGGAACTGAAATCTAAATATTATTTGAAAATGAATAGCTGCATTAATAAGTCACTTTAAGGGCACTCATACACTGAGAGTGAAGAAACAGAAATTTATATTTCAAACAATTGGTAACCAAAAGATTGCAGGGGTAGACATTCTTAGACAAATGGACTTTCAGGAAAAAAAGGACACAGGAGACAAAGCAGATCATTACAAAACGGTAAAAAGATATAACAATTATAAATATTAATGGACTCAATACCACAACACCTTTAAATATTTGTAAAGCAAAGCTAATACCTATAAACACTTACACCTAGAAAAAAGGAAGATCTAAAACCACCTCATATGACAGTTGGCAGTTTATAAAAAGAACAAACTAAGCTAAAACTTAGTAGAACAAATGAAACAATAAAGATCAGAGCAGAAATAAATGTAATAAAGAATACAAAAGAAATAAAAAATACTTGAAAAACTAAGATTTGGTTATTTAAAAAGATAAAACTGACCAACCTTTAGCTAGACTAACCATGGAAAATACAAAGTACACAGATAAATAAAATTATAAATAAAATGTTACAAAAGATCCATAAAAATACAAAGAATCATAAGAGATTACTACCAATAATAAATAAGCACCAAAAAACTAAACATCCTAGAAGTTTTGGATAGTTCTTAGAAATGTACAACCTCCCAAGACTGAGTATTGAAGAACAGAAAATCTGAACAGACCAGTCATGAAGAAGGAGGTTGAATCAGTAATCAAAAATGTCTGAAAGAGAAAAGTCCAGGACCAGATGGACTCACTGGTGAATTCTATCTAACATTTTAAAAAGAATAAACATTAATCATTAAACTCTTCCAAAAAGTTGAAAAGGAGGAAATAGTCCAATTTCATTTTAGAGACCATAGAATGATACTATCTGATATTTTTATAATATAAAAGCCCAATAAGGTTACCACCAGAAAATAAAACTATAGGCCAATATCTCTTATGAATAATGATTCAAAAATTCTCAACAGGGGTACCTTGGTGGTGAAGTTGGTTAAGCAGCCAGCTCTTGATTTTGGCTTGTGTTGTGATTTCAGGGTCATGAAATTGAGGCTCATATCAGGCTCTGTGCTCAGTGTGGAGTGTGCTTGTGATTTTCTCTCCCTCTCCCTCAGTCCCTCCTCACTGCTTGCTCTCTCTCTCTTTCTCACTCTCTCTCTCTCTCAAATAAATAAAGAAATCTTTTTAAAAAGTTCTCAACAAATTCTAACAAGTCAAATTAAATAGCACATTAAAAGGTTATACAACATAATCAAGTAGGAGTCACTCCTGGGTTGCAAAGATGGTTCAAGATGTAAATCAATGAATGTGGTGTGTTGCATTAATAGAATGAAAGATAAAATTCAGACGATTATATCTCAAAAGATACAGAAACCAACTAACAAAATTCAACATCCATTCACAATAAAAACTCTGTAAGTTGAATATAGAGGAATGTACATGAACATAATAAAGGGTAGATATAGAATCTTGTAGCTGACATTGTACACAACAGTGAAAGTTTGAATTCTTGTCCTCTAACACCAAGTGTAATTCAAGGGTGCCCACTCTACCCATTCCTATTCAACTTAGTGCTGGAGTCCTAGCCAGAACAATCACACAAGATAAAGAAATAAAAGACAACTATCAGAAAAGAAAAAGTGAAATGGTTTCTCTTTGCAGATTACATGATTTTACATAGAAAAACCTTAAAACTCAACAACAACAACAAAAGAAACCCCACAAACTATTGGAACTAATAATCAAAATTGCGGGATACAAAATTAGTATACAAAAGTCACTAACAATGTACTCTGTGAAAAAGAAATAAAGAAACTATCCCACTTATAATGGCACCAAAATAATTTAAAAGCTTAGGAATAAATTTAACAATGGAGGTGAAAGTATTGTGGACCGAAAACTATAAGGCATTGATTAAAGAATTTGAAAATTCACAAAGATCCAAAGAGATCCTCAGTATTCCTAACTCAGAAGAACTAATATTGGTAAAATGTCCATACCACCCAAAGTGATCAACAAACTCAACCCTATCAAAATTACAATGGCATGTTTGTTTTTTGTTTTTTATAGAAATGGAAAAAATAAATGTGTTTGGATTTACGAAAGACCCTAAATAGTCAAAGCAATGTTGAGAGAGAAGAATAAAGCTGGAGGCATCACACTTCCTGATTTCAGCCTAAACTATGTTATAGTAATCAAATAGTGGGGTACTGGCATTGAAAAAAAAAAAAGGATGAATGAAACAGAATGAGAGTCCAGAAATAAACCCACACATATATGGTCAATTAATATATAGAAAATAAGCCAAGAATAGTCAGTGGCGAAAGATATTCTTATCAACAACTGGTAATGGGAAAATTGGATGTTCACAGGCAAAAGAATAAAACTGAACCCCTACCTAACACCACTCACAAAAATAAAATCAAAATAGATTAAAAGCCTTGAATGCAGACCTGAAAGCAAACATTTATAGAAGAAAAGAAAAAGGTAAAAAACTTCTTGGCATTGCTCTTGGCAATGATTTTTTGACTATGACACCAGAACCATAAGGAACAAAAGCAAAAACAAACAAGTATGAACCCGTCAAGCTAAGTAACTGCTGCACAGGAAAAGGGAACAATCAACAAAAGGAAGAGGCAGATTATAGAAAGGGAAAAATATTTGCAAGTCATATACCTGACACGGTGTCCATTTCCAAAATATATCAGAAATTCATATGACTCAATAGCAAATGAATAATTTGATTAAACTATGGGCAGATAATTTGAATAGATAATTTTCCAAAAATATAGAAATAGCCAGCAGGCATGTGAAAAGATGCTCCAGCATCAGGGACATGCAAATCAAAACCACAAGGTAACACGATGGCTATTATCAGAAAGACAAGAGATGAAAAATAGAACCCTCCTATGTTCCAGAGATTGCCCTTCAGAGTATATATTTGAAGAAAGTGAAATCATTATCTTGAAAACTTATCAGTGCCCCCACGGTCATTACAGAACTATTGGCAATAATCAAGGTATGGAAACAACCTACATCAGAGTGTGTGTGTGTGTGTGTGTGTGTGTGTGTGCTTATTTAGCCATAAAAAAAATAGAGAAATCCTGACATTTACAACAATGTGGATTTGGAGGGCATTATGCAAAGTAAAATAAGTTAGACCAAAAAAAAAAAAAAAAAAAAAAAAAGGACAAATGCTGTATGATCTCCCTTATACGTGAAATCTAAAAATATCAGACTTCTAGAAACAGAGCAAATGGCTTGTTGCCAGGGCCAGAAGTGGAGGAAAAGAATGAAGGTAGTCAAATGGTACAGACTTTCGGTTACAAGATGGACAAGTTCTAGGCATGAGTAACGTACAGCACAATGAACGTAGTTAACATTCTGTATTTTACACTTGAAGCTGTTAAGAGAGTAGACCTTAAAATCCCTCACCACACACACACACACACACACATAACTATGTGAGGTGATGGATGTGATGTGTTCACTAACCTCAGCGTGGTGATCGTTTCACAATATATCCATAACCATTCATCACTTCATACAACCTTAAACTTACACAGTGTTATATGTCAGTTTTATTTCAATCAAGCTTGAAAAATTAATACAGCAAAATTAGCATTCTGGAGATATAACTTGGAAGAACTATATTCAAACAGGCCAGTGAGTTTATTTCACGTAAGTGGATTGCTACTTCAGGTAATCCAGTGAGAATGGTGGGGAGTCAGAGGAAGGCAGAACACGAGGGTCTTAGATTTTACAGAAGTTCTTATGGCTACGATTTAATTTATTAGTATGTACGTGTAACATACTAAGAGAATATATTAAGTATTTTAGGTAAAAATAGCTGATACTTTTCTGCAATACTTGCTGTAGAAAATGGGGTATGGGAGACCGGAATTCTGTGATGTAAATATTCTATTCCTAGTTAAGAGAGATTTAAAAGACAGCAAGGATCAACCCATTTTGACACATGACAGATTTATGTGATTTTTTCCCTTAAAAAATCAATCAAAGGGGGTCAATAGCAATCCTCTTGTTTTGATGGTTGACGAACCAGAAAACTATCTGTGGATACATTGAGGACAGAGCAGACAGAGGAGTCTTGATAATCTCCTCTGTTTAAGATGTACAAGCCAGTTAAGGGAAATAAACGTAAGCATTGGTACTACCTTCCACAGAATCTTTAATACAGAAGTCTCTGTAAAAATACACACTCATTTCCTGGGAATAGATTCATGTAGATTCATAAATTGCTAATTAGCAGTTAACATTTAACAAATAGAGAGAGTACTATATTTTCTCTTATTCCTAATAACTGTGTGTATTCTAACTATTCTCTTTCAGAAATTTAATTCCATAATTTGTGGACTTTTCTTTTTTGAAAAAAAAAATCTAAAAAAAGAAAAAGAAATCTCCTTTAATTAGTCCCAACTAATAAACTATTTCGCATGGTTATATTTTCTTTCTGGACCATCTGCCTATGAAACAGGAATGCAGTGCTAAGCTGAGTTCAAAATAATAGGACTATCTCCAAAATCTCACATTCACCTTTCAACCTGAATGTCCAAAATTAAATACAGCTTCTTCCCACAGCACCTTCCCCTCCCTCACCACCAGGTCTGTCCAGACTGCTTTCCCTAGAGGTCTCCAAAAGCTAACTCCTTCATGTCCCACCTCTGACTCCATTCTGTCACTTCCTTTGCTATGGTTCTCCCAACTTTAATTCTTATGCGTTGGTATTTTTTAAATTGCACTAGCTTAAAACCAGTCTTCTTTACACAGAGTTGTGCTCTTTGACAAGCCCTATGGATTATTCTAAAGCAATCTCAATTTTTAAGCCACTACCTTTGAATATTACAAACTTAGAAATATAGAAGACACTGTAGCGTTCATTTAGTATGATTTTCTTTTTTCACCAATAAAGAAACTCGAGGTTGGGGCACCTGGGTGACTCAGTCCTTAAGCGTCTGCCTTCAGCTCAGGTCATGATCCCCGGGTCCTGGGATGGAGCCCTGCGTCAGGCTCCCTGCTCAGCAGGAAGGCTGCTTCTCCCTCTCTCACTCCCCCTGCTTGTGTTCCCTCTCTTGCTTGTCTCTCTCTGTCAAATAAATAAATGAAATCTTAAAAAAAAAAAAAAGAAAGAAAGAAAGAAATTAGAGGTTTTGATTACGGTTGCCCTTTTGAAGTTCTTATAATTGACAAACGGCAAAGCAAAAACAAAAGTCAGGATATCCTAATTATCAGTTAAAATCTTTCATTACATCTTAGTGAGAGATTTTTACTTATAGCACATGTCACATTTTGACTGTCAATTGCATGTAAGTTTTGTTTCAAACAGAATCAAAAGTGTGTATACATGTATAAGCTTATCTGAATACACTGAAATGACAATTGCTCTTGTAAGGACACGTGCAGAGAATTGAATCTCAGCAGGCTAACAAATCCAGCTGGAGTAGGGCAACGACGAGAGAGGTTCACAAAAGAAACACGTTAAGGACACATTGAACCAGCATGGTTGATGAGGCATGATTATAGAGTGCTGAGACATAATCATAGCATAAGGAACAGGCTGGAGTACCAGAATCAGAAACGTGAGCAAGGGCTCTGCAAACATCTGTTTCATCGCAACTCAAAATTACTACGCCACTTACCCAGCGTAAGAAAATCAGCTGGTCACATTTTTTCACATTTAAATGACAATTCTGAAACATGACAAGGCAAAGAAAATGTGTAGGGGTGTGTGTGCGTGTTCAAATGTACAGAAATACCCAGAAAACAAATTTTCAAAAATATTTGTTTTACATATATATATATACATATATATGTATGTGTGTGTATATATATGTATATACATATATGTGTGTGTATATATATATACACACACTCACAGATATACATATGTGTGTATATATACACACACACGTATATACAGATCTAAAAACATCTGTGTGTGTATATATAGATGTATTTAGATATATGGCATTTTAATATTCCCAAAAACATGAGATATCTTTTAATACTTTGGTACTTTTAGGAAAAAAATTAATTATCATAGTTTCCTCTTGGAGATTTATATGTATTTTAGTGTACAAACTACCCTTAAGGAGTCCTACAGAAAATAAAACCTGTCTTAAGCCTTCACTACCCATTCTTATTTGAAGGAAGACTTATTATTATTTTTTTTAAATTTACAGCAGGTATTTTATCTGCCACTAGGGACAGACACCTACCTCTTACTCTTTTGAGCTCAATGTTCGCTTTGCCTATTCTGCTGTGGGAAGAGAAGCAGGAACTCTATATGTCAAGTAGTATTAATGACCCTGTGGAAAAGAAATCACAGGTTGGAGAGATTGTATGTAAAAATCCTGGAAAGAGGAATCTGAAAAATGGTGCTCACCTTCCTGCAAGGTGACAATGAACTCTTGCCCATTAGTAGCTGCTATTTTGCAGAGGCAAAATGTCTTCTTTGGTCCACAGTGTCCACCACAGCCTGATTCATGCCATTATTTTATCTGCTTGCCCCTGTAAGTTTTAGAAAGTGTTATCCTTGCTGTGGGACTTCGAAGGAAAAGAGTCATCCCTTTCAGATGACAAGAAATTGTCAGTGTAGGTGGAGATTTGTCATTAATTACTTTGCAGCTTAGTGAATTTCACTTTTGCTTAAACTACTTGCTGGTGATAGCAGTAGGTCAGAATGCAAATAGTCACATTATTCTTCACCTGCATGCCTACTCCCATCTTGTCCTATTTTAGATGAAAATAATAAAGGAGATATTGATAATTTGTAGTCTGAAATATACATGTAAATCAAAATACTTTCCCCTAAGTTCTAATAAGATGATTTAAAAATCATATCATCTCTGCTCGTTGGAAACCTAACTTTTTGTTAATTAATATTACAGGCAGTGTTATTCCGATCATCGCCTTGTCCATGAGGGAATCAGATTGCCATTTGCTTTTATTCTATTTAAACATCTATGAGGAACAAGAGTAGAATAATAAATATGCTAAACTTCTTGTTTGAATTGCTATTTAATACAATGCCTGGATTTTATTGTTTGAAGAGTATTCCTTTGGCAATAAAATAATTATTATTTAAAACGAAATAGAGAAAGTGTGGGAATAATACACTGTATTCAGTTTTTCTCTCCCCTGGTTTCTGAAAGCTGCCTTTCTTCTTTCTTCTGGGCATGAAAAGAGGATAAGCCACTCTGACTTTCTCCTTCTGCTCATTTTTTTTCTTCTGGCTATGTCTGTTCCTGAAGGGAATAGAAAGTGTCAAGGAGCTTAGAAAGCAGCTTATGTGTTATCTGGGCTGGTTTTTCGCATTCTCTGCCTGCTCAACAGGGAACCATGGAATAGCTGACATCCTACTCAGTACTGCTGGGGACTTTTTGGACAAAGAAGACGGTAATAGGGAGCATTCTTTAAAACTTTCTGTGTGTAGATGATTTTAGATCCACAGAAGAGTTGCAAAAATAGTACACAAAGTTTCTACATCCTTTTCGACCCACTTCCATTATGCTAACAATCTATAGAACCACAGGATATTTATCAAAATTAAGAAATTAACATCAATACAATGCCATTTCAAGGAAAATACACAATTTATGTGAATTTCATCATTTTTTTTTGTTTCTATCACCGTACATTTTCTGTTCCAGGGCCAGTTTGGGTCTCACACTGTATTTGTTGGCATGTCCCCAAGTCTTCTCCATTCTAGAAGAGTGCCCCAGTCTTTTCTTGTCTTTTTGAATACTTGACACTCTGAAAAGGACTGATGGTTTTGTAGAATGTCCTCCAGTCTGGGTTTGCCTGATGTTTTCTCTTGATTACACTGAGGTTATGCATTACTAGGAATGATATCTCAGAGAGCATGTGAATTTCTCAGTGCATCATAACATGGATGCAAGATGTCTATATGTCATATTACTGGTGATGTTAACCTTGACCACTTAGTAAGAGTGGTGTTTGCTAGGATTCTGTACAGTTACTTTTCTGCTTTCTAATTACTAAATATTTCATAGATGAAACCTTGAGGTGATACAAATATCCTAGTTCTATTTAAACTTTTGTCCACTAATTTTGGCATCTATGGCTGGATTGGTGATTTTCCATTTACTGCTTTCCTTCCACTACTAATATTTGAAATTCTTTTGTGAGGGGATATTTGTCTATTCTCCTCAAACTATTGGTTTTTATTTATTATATCATATAAACTCATTAATTTGTACTTTATTTTGGGGGTTAGAATTCAATACCATTTTTATTTATTATCTTTGGTCATTGAAATCTCTTTCAGGATGGCTTATGTGACCTTTTAATCAAGGAAAAAGAGACAGGAGAAATGGGGTTGGGGGAAGTTTCTATTTTTAAATGAGATAGAGTAGCTCTCACTGAAAAGAGGATTTGGAGGTCAGGGATAGGTTGGGAAAAGGTGAGGGAACAAGGTTTGGAAAAAGCTGGGAACTCCACGTCCCAAGGGGAAGTAAGAGGCAGTGTGAGATCTCTAAGGTCCTGAGGCCAGTGTGCCTGCAGCAGAGCAAGACTTACCAAGTAGCAAAATGGAAGACAGAGGGAAGAAGTAGACTGTTTCAATTTAATTCTGTGGAGAAAAATAGCTTAGGTAAATAAGCGAATGCCAAAGTTTAAGAGAAAAGAGGGAAGGAAGGAAGGAAGGAGAGAGAGAAAAGGAAGGAAGGAAGGAGAGGAGAGGGGAGGAGAGGAAAAAGAAGGAGAGATGAGGAATAGTAACAGAGAGAAAGAGAGAGAGAGAGAGGAGAAGGAGACAAAGAAAAAGAGATGGGGCAGGGAAAGTGGAAAAATGTTAAAAATAAAATAAAATGTAGATCAGGATTGAAAATCCCCCAAACTGACAAAACCATCTAAGCCATGTAAGCAAAGTTAAATCTAATTTATTTCATGAATCAAATTTCATGAACATGGGTTATTTCTTCTAAGTGCTGTTAATAATCATTTAAAAAAGTACATCACCTTCTTTAAGTGGTATAAGATCATCATTTTTAACAAATCTCCTAATTCCTAGAACCCCCATTTTAATAACCAATCATTGAAATGGTTAAATGATTTCCTCATTTCCACTTTATAAGCCATCCTGTAATGTTAAGGTTCAGCTTCAAATCAGCTTTGGATTTGAAGGCCCCCAGTCGATGAACTGTTCTTACATGCACAACAAACTCTTACGAAGTACTATTTTACTGATCTGGTTTTAAAACTTACTGTTTCTGGATTTTTGGTAGAGGAAAAGAGGGATGGAGGAAGGGAACAAGGGAAGCAGGGAGTCAGAGAAGAAGAGAGGAAGTAAAGAAGGAAGCAAAGAAAGAAGGAACAAATGTACTACTTAAAAGAGGTTTATTATATATTAATGTGAAATAACTTCAAGTAAAATCTCATAAACACAAACAGGAGTATATTTTAGTGACATAATATAATATAATATATAATATTTAAAAGAAGCAAACTTCATTGTAAGTTTATTTTGTACCAAACATTGCATTAAGCATTTTCTACACATGTTCTCATTGAATCTCCACAAAGTAAGTAGAGAATCTTCATGGCATTGTTTTAAAACATCTATAGGTTGGAAGCTGGTGACTGATGACTATATGTCTCTCCAATGTCACACTGGAGTATTGCCTAACAGGACTAGCCAAGAGATCTGTAACTGTCTAGTGCTATACACATTTTATTTTATTTTACTTTACTCTATTTTTTATTTGCTAATTAGTATTGATTGAGGATTTAAATACTCTGTAAGGTAGCTATTGATTTGTATTAAATAGACAGTATTGCAAGTATTTCATGTCAAATAACACACATTAACTTTGAGATGCAAATAGAGATTCAAGGATGGTAAAGTTTTCATCTTTAACCAGTTTTATATATGATTAGAAACCTTATTCCAGCATCTATCTTTCTAAATAGAAAATAAATATTTTGAATAGAACCACCTTATTTTTTCTTGCAGTTTTAAAAGCAATCTTACCATTCTGCAGGTTTCTCATTAAGAAGTTTATACCTTTGGGACACCTGGGTGGCTCAGTTGGTTAAGCAGCTGCCTTCTGCTCAGGTCATGATCCCAGCGTCCTGGGATCGAGTCCCACATCAGGCTCCTTGCTCGGCAGGGAGCCTGCTTCTCCCTCTCCTCTGCCTGCCATTCTGTCTGCCTGTGCTCTCTCTCTCTCTCTGACAAATCAATAAAATCTTAAAAAAAAAAGTTTATACCTTTGACATGTATTTATTCTATATCTCTATGAGAATTATGCTTTTAATTTTTTGAAAAGTATACTTTGACTATTTAAAATACCTGCATCTGATAAACCTCAGTGATAGGGGAAACTCTCTAATGGCTGAAGCAGTTATATTAAAGATTCTGGCATAGTTCTTGATTATGAGTACTCCTGTGGACCAAAATTTGGAAGGAGTGGGTTCTACAAAAAAAAGAGTGAAAAGATCAAGAGTCACGGGGAGGAGAGAGACAAAAGGGTGAAAAGTCTTGACATTGTTCAAGTACTTGAGTCTACTCTTTCCTAAAAGCTAGGTCAGATGTCATTCTTGACTTCCATTAGACAGACTAGAATCATTTTAAAATGATTTAAAATCATTTTAAAAATCATTTTAAAACTAGAATCATTTAAAAATTTCTCAGGCTAACTTAAGTGGTTATGTTACTTCGTTATTTGTTGGTAATGCAACTCCAAATACAGGAAATTAAAGTATTTCAACTATGTCAGATATCAAAATCTATAGCTGGTTATCTGGTGCAACCAAGAAAAGATTCCTTTATAGTGGGTTGACAGACACCAGTCTTTTTGCTATCGCCTATTTTCTCTAAGGCACATGCTAGGAAACCGCAGGAACTGAAGATTTATGTGATTGGTGGAAAATAGCAGGTTACCAGCTCATATATATCAATTATCTGCTCTAAGGACTTGGAAAATACTAGTAAACTAAGCTGATTAAAAAAATAAATTTCGCTTCAATAAGAAGCTTATATTTTGATAGAGAGTTGTTGGTCTCAATGATCTTGTCCTTGTCCTATGGCCCATCTAAGCGCAATTAAGTGCAAGCCACTTGTACTCCACGGTACAAGCTAACTTTGTAAAAAGGAGACCCTTTTGTCTGCCTTCAGATACATGTGAGAGAGTGTGAGAATTCCAAGATCAGGAAGGACATTATAGGAAATGGGGGGTGGGGTGGATTCTAAGTTTATAACCAATATGATCGCTGTGAATCCTCTCCAGGAGACAAATACCAACACATTTAAAGACAGAAAGATGGAGTCTCCACACCTGTTACTAAGAAACAGAGCCAAATAATGGGGCCCAAATTAAACAGCAAGATTTCATAAGATTTCTGGATTGTGGTTACCAGCAAATGGATTCTTTCAGCAAACTTTTAAGGATTATAAAGTTAAAAATTAATTGATATAGATTATATCATTTTTGAATGATTGCTATTCTACAGGAGCAACCTGAATTTACCAAAAGGTTTAATTAAAATATGGACATGATTCATATCTTTGAGGATCTCATAATTAGGCTATGTAAAGCAGTGAGGAAATAAATAACAGAACAGAGTAGAGAGAAAAAAAAAATTCTGGAGGGATGAGCAAAATCATAGATACTGCAACTGCCAAAGGGCCTAGATTTACTCTAAGCCTGAATCTATACACTTGACATTCAGAGGAAAGCCAAATCGCACTTTAATGAGACTATTTTATCATCAGCTTCTGCTTTTCCTCATTTAAGTAGCTAACTGGTAAGAGCAGTATGTTCATAATCTACTTTCAAAGCAAACTTTGAAATAAAAACTCCTTAAAAATATGTCCTTATTCATGCATCATTACATTTATATAGCAGAATATTTTTAATCAGTGTCTAAGCTTTCTACTATGAATATATTTTCAAATAGTGCCTTAGTGCCTTGCGGAAGGAAGAGACACAACATATCGAAGAATAAGAATAACAAAGGAATAGAATAGGATAAGGAGACCTAATCTCTGGACGCTCACATTTAGAGCACGAAGAGAATTTAGAGATTGTTTCCCCCATTTTGAAGTTAAGAAAAGACCAGATAGGTTGATTCCATGTATAAAGACATGAAAAAACAAAGATATTCCAATGAAAGTGGAAGCCAGAACCACAGAGGAGCAAGAGAGTTCTGCACAATCTTATAGCTAAAACACACACACACACACACACACACACACACACACGTTCACATACACAGAGAGAAATACACACACAAAAGATCCCCACTTTCTGGTGTTCTTTGTTCTCATTGTTCTTTAGTGTACCAAAATACCAAATTTCATTGATTCAGTAAATACGCATTAAGAACGTACTATACACCAGGCACTCTTGTAAGTATTAGCAAATGCAGTGTCTGCTGAAGTATTTGTCTTCAAAAACAAACAAAACCTGCGTGACCATGCATTGGAACAAAGATTATGTTAATTCAGGCTTTACTTATACAATGAGGCTATGACTCCTAATTTTCACTAATGTCTACTTCTAAAGGCATAAATATTCCTCGTAATAATACATTCAGAAAACTGCAGCATATGACATAAATTGATAGCATGCCACGCTAAAACTTATTATAAGAAAGAGCAGATGAGGGGCGCCTGGGCGGCTCAGTGGGTTAAGCCTCTGTCTTCATCTTGGGTCCTGATCTCAGGGTCCTGGGATCGAGCCCCTCATTGAGCTCTCTGCTCAGTATGCAGAGATCACAAGAAGGCAGAGAGAGCCCTCTCTCTCTCTCTCTGAGGGCTCTCCCTGCCTACTTGTGATCTCCCTCTCTGTCAAATAAATACATAAAATCTTGAAGGAAAAAAAAAAAAGAAAGAGCAGATGAAGTGATGATTACCACAGGATGGGAGTCAGAGAAAGCTAAAGGAGGATACTAGTCTCCTGCAGGATCAGGCCATTAATTCAATAGGAAGACATAGAGAATTCAAATATCATCCAGGCTAACACCAGTAGTCATCAATGTTCACTCTGAGAATGTAGAGAGTAACGCGTGTGGAGTGATTACTGTAAGACAGCCACTTGCCACAACAGCAATTTTTCCAAGTTATAGGTTGGGGGTCTTATCTGGTTTAATCAGAGGGATACCAAAAGATGGCAGTAACAATAGGAAAAGTCCCAGAAAGCAGAGAAGAGTGTGAGAAGGTAAAGTTTTCTAGATAAAATCTGCATTATGGCCAGGTCCCAATGACATGGAAAAAATTTCTAGGACATAATGGACACCTCATAACCTTGTTGAATTAGTGAATACATGAATCATGTCATCATTTGCCATTGTAAGTAATCCATTACACTCAATCATTTTTTTTAACATATGTTGCTTTGGTACATACAACATTCAAAGTATTCTGATCGGTTCTATTGATGACACGAAGTAAAATGGACACGACTCTGATCTCAGAGAGTATAGAATTCAACCAGAGAGCTTTTGATTTCTCAATAGGCATAATAAATGCAAATAACTAACAGGTATAAGAATCAAAGGAAGGAGAATCCTCGAGGTCAAAAGGAAATGTGAAAGCTATCATGTGATTATGAGCAAGAGAGTAAGTGACATGGAATAGGCAGATACACACTGGCATCTATGGGTTCTAGTATGGGGCTATGGTTGGGCAGAACATAAAGTATAGAAACAATGGGTAGAGTCATAAGAAAAAGATTTTATAAGCTATAGTGGAGTCAAATTCTGAAGCATCTTGTAAACGATTCTTAATTTTCAGTTTAATGGCATGAAAGATCTGAAGGGCTATGAGCAGTAGACTCAGATCCAAGTGGCTTTATAAGGTCATTTTGACAGTCATTAGTGGGTTAGGGAGAAACGAAAGAAACTGAATGCATATAAATCGATTTGATATCTACTAGAAAGGTCCAGATTAATAAAATTTTTAAAAATTATTATTTTTCATGAGTTTCAATGTAGGAGAATGTAATTTCATATAAAATAATACCCTGGTTCGCATACACTGGATATTTTATAGTAAACTCTAAAAGTCAAATACTGAGTGTTTTAGAAATGTCAGAAAAGGTAATAAAAATCAATGTAATATTAGTTATCCTACTTTACATTATAGCAAACTCATAACCACTATCTACTAAAAGCTTTGAAAGTTCTTTAAGGAACATTATAATAGAGTTTTTAATGGAAAAAAGAAGGTCAGTTTCACAGCAAGAGAGGTCTCCATCAAATGATAAAAGAAATTCACAGTTCACTGCCTTTTCTGGAGTGCATCTTCTTCTTCTGTTTCTTTCTTGAGTTTGGGGCCAATAACAATGGCATGTGGAGATGGCAAAGGTTGAATTGTTGTGGAGGTGATGAACTAAATCATTATAGAGAAAAAAAAATGATAGAAAAATCATGACTTTTCAGGGAAAGAAATCTTAAAATAAAAACTATTTGCAGCTGTCCTACAAAAACCCAGTTTTCTGTTCTCCTAACGTTGTAATCAATTCTTGATTATCTACACTAATTGGGGAAGTAGGGCCACATTAATCTCAAACTCATTTATATGTTGTGACTGACTCAAGGACACTTGATAATATTCATAGCCTGTTGAGATTCTCCAAGGACCATGTTCTAATGATCTAATACAAGTATTCTAACACCAATTCTTAGGAGTCTTCTAGCGCCCTTGAGAAAACTGTGAAAAGGAGTGAACAAAACAGAAAAATGAGTATTCCATTTTACTTCATTAACTGTAGAAAAGAGGATGGGCATGACATCAACTAAAATAGAATTTTCACAAGGCTGTCCTGGGGTCCGCTACCTGGGCAATGTTGTGAATTCAGTTCCCTAACGGAAACAGCTGCTTTTCTAAACACTCACACAAAATAAAATCCAAATCAACCTACTGTATGATGAAGCCCTGTACTACTACATCAATTCCAAGTTTGACTCCAGAGACCAACAAATTTTGCCATTCTTCATATTCAGTTAAGTTAGACTTTCAGGAATTAACCCAAAAGCATCTCTTTCTCTCATGTATGCACATGTATATGTTATTTACAAGTCAATTTGCTGAAATCCCTCTAGTTTTCATCATTAACCGGTTTGCAACCAGACATTTCCTGAGCAACTGCCTTATCGGTTACAGGAATTTATTAGTCAAAGCAGACTCATAGAAACATTTCCAGCTTAGCGTGGCTTCTTATAGTTGCTGTATGTTTATAAACAAATCATCGGCAATATCTGATGCTAGAGATCTTCTGTAGCTACCTTGGACCTGAATCCATGTGATGTTTCAAGTGGGAAGTCAGTTACATGTTGATGTTTTCTTACTGTATCAATGAAATCCATATTTCCATGTCAGTTCTTGACAGGGATTTCTCAACAAAATGGATTTTTTTTTCAGTATTTCAATAAACATTGATATGCACCTCCCAAATAAATAACAAGTGATTTTGCAATTTTGATGAAAGCTATATACACTAATTTTTTTTAAAAAATGTCCGCCTTATAATTTGTGTGCGGTTTGAGGAAGTTCAGCAATTCCTTAAAACTCTCTCCAGTTGAACAGTGAATTTTTTTGTTTCAAGCACAAGGCCTTTGATCCCAGTCAACACACCCACTGGTTAGTAATGCCTTGTGTTATTTGAGCGTGAGCTGTTCTATAAGTTTGTCTGTGTTCCAGTGTGGATGATCGGGAAGTAAAAATAATCATCGTCCTACTCATAATTATAAAAGCAACATCAATGCCAATAGCAGTAACTGAAGATTTTATTTAAACCTATTTTAAAACAAGCCTCTTGTTTAAAATAACTAGGAGAAATGCATCATTTGTTTTCATAAGTGCTGATAAAATAGGAAACTGCAAGGTTTTTAACAACTATTTAATCCCAAATTAATCTCAGTCTAAATGTTCCCTTAGAATATGAAGTTCTTAACACTGAACCTGTGTTGGGGCTCCTGGGTGGCTCAATTGGTTAAGCATCTGCCTTTGGCTCAGGTCATGATCCCAGGGTCCTGGTATTGAGTCCTGCATCCTGTTCCTTGCTCAGTGGGGAACTGCTTCTCCTTCTCCCTCTGCTGCTCATGTTGCTTTTTTTTTCTCTCTCTCTCTCAAATAAATAAATACAATCTTAACTTTAAAAAAAAAAAAAAAACTGAATCTGTGTTAATTAAAGCAGAACTTTGTCCAGGGTATAGTTCTTTAAAAGCCTTGCACTATTTTTCTTCTGATTTTAGGTACTATAGGGGCCAAGGTGGCCCCAGAATATGACACTTGAGCAAATTATTTAAAATAAAGGTTACTTAAAAGGCAGCCTGTGCACGAAAGACACTCAGACCTTCCTCTGTCCCCTGAAAGTAGAAAATAAAACTCCCATGAGAAAGGTATCCTCCTTGTACTGGGGGGTAAAGAGACAATCTTATCACTGGAGATGGGAAATTTAGAGCCAAGTAACCTTCTTACTTTTTACAAATTTACCATGCCAGCCCAAATTCTGTTTAGAATCCTTACTAACTGGAGCTCCCAAAGTTAGGTTTTCCTTGTCCTGTCAATTCCTCACAGATTTATTATTGCTTTAACTAAAAATATATAAACTGCCTGCCTTGGGCATTTGCTTGGGTTTTAATTTCATTATTGGGCTTCTATGTGTATGTAACAAAATTGTTTTTTTTTTCCTTTTGTTAATTTGTCTTATTTAAATTTAATTCTTGTCCAACTGGAAGACCTTGAAGGTGCAGAAGAGAAGAATTTTTCCTTCCATTCAATACTTTATCAATTTTATATCAGTCATTTTTTTAAAGATTTTATTTATTTATTTGACACATAGAGAGAGAAATCACAAGTAGGCAGAGAGGCAGGCAGAGAGAGAGGGGGAAGCAGGCTCCCCGCTGAGCAGAGAGCCTGATGCGGGACTCGAGCCCAGGACCCTGAGATCATGCCCTGAGCTGAAGGCAGAGGCTTAAACTACTGAGCCACCACCCAGGCACCCTATATCAGTCATTCTAATGTGTGTTTGGCTTTGTGATACACAGGACAATTTTTAAGTTATTTTAAGAAGAGAACCAGACATTCCCTTTCTGGAAACCTAGAAGAATGGTAAATGTGAATATTTCACCATTAAGGGAAAGCTCATAGTATCTCTGGTGTTATAAGCACTGACTTGCCCAAGAGGTGGGCAGAGAGATGGAGAACCAGAGATCTCAAAGCACTTGGAAGATAAGGGAAGGGTGGAAAGCCCACTGTGAGAATGACAAAGGAATGCTTTGCAGGTTTGGTGGGATCCTCACTTGGATTGGGTGACATCAAAGGTAGTGGGACGTGGAGCCCAGGGAACTTGTCCTTCCACCTGGGGCCCTGCTGTGTCCTCTGCGTTCTTTCCCAACAAAACACATGTAATCAAAATATTTGCCTGGGGATTTTGGAATACTTTTCTTAACCATTGACTTCTTCCTGACCAACCCAGTTACACATCTATTTTAATATGAATTAGAAAAATGTGGGCATTCTATTCATAACAATGATATGAAGTTCAAAGTAGAGTGCTTTTGGGGGTCATCCCAACACTCATATACACCTCACTCTAGTTCCTTGATGGTGACTTCCTTCATGAATCTTTGTAAAGCAAACTTCTCAAGAATGTACTTTTGGTTTTCTTTTCTGTTCCCCTTTCTCCCATATGTGGTGCCAAAGCAAAACATAAAAAAGAAAGGAAAGAAAGAAAGAAAAGAAGGAAGGAAGAAGAAAAAAAGAAGCAACAAAAAACATCGATTCTTATTTTCTCAAAAACTGTGTTAATTATTTCCCCCTTTGTGCTCCCCACTCCCTATTATGAGCATTCATCACCTCCCCATCAGACCAATGCACTAGACCGCCACTGGTGCCTGAAGGCACGCACTCTCCCACTCCAGGCTTCGAATCACTCCTTTGCACAAGAGCACTTATTAGGACAGAATAAATTCCGGAGGTTATTCTGCACCATGAAAAATGTGTACCTAATCTTCCTTTCTATATGTATTGTCAATCCTCTTGACATCCACCAAACTTCCTTCTCAGAATGTGTATTTTCAAACCTTTGCTTCTACGTAAATGCATAATCTCTTCCATCTTGTTTATTTTTTCTTTCATGACCAATTTTTTTTGACCACTTCTCTTATTCCCTCACCTATGATTTTCTAGATCATAATATTTACCATTTCCTCGGGAGCCACAGGACTATAATTAATTTTCCATTTCTATTTTTGTTTGCATTAAATTTGCTTAGAATTCCTTGAAAAAGCTTTGCTTTTGGAAAAGGCTGCCCTTTTGTAAATGTTTAAATTTGTGCTATTAAATTTGCATTCACATTTCTCCACTCTTTCATGCTATTTTCATTCCTAACTTACCTTTTTCCATCCCACTCTTGGTCATCTTTTTCCATCTCAGAGTGAGTAAGAATCACTCACTTACAATGTTTTCTCTTCCCTGATGCTTGAGGGAAGAAAGTTCCATTATAGTGGGGATGAATATGGTCACATTGTTTTGTGATCAGACAGAGTTGTGTTTGAATTTTGCATTCAATGCTATCTAGCTAATTGGACTTAAGTTACCACTCTTATTAAAATTGCCTCATTTATAGTAGTTACTACAGTGCTTGTCATTCAAGAATTTTTAATATATACAACATTTTATTTTATTTTATTTTATTATTTTATTTCTAACATCTTAATTTAATTTCATTTCTTTTCAGGGTCCCAAGATTCTGTTTTGCATCACACCCAGTGCTCCATGTAATATGTGCCTTCCTTAATACCTAGCACCAGGCTTACCTGTCCCCCTACTCCCTCCCCTCCAAAACCCTCAGTTTGTTTCTCAGAGTCCACAGTCTCCGTGTCCTATAGGCAGAGAGGACAATGCCCAAGATCAACAAGTCTAGAAAGACATCCAGACACTTAATTGTGAAATTCATGAACCACAAATTCAGGCAGGTGGTCTTAAGGGCAGCTAGGGGTAAGAGATTCCTACATACAGAGGAAGGACCATTCAGGAATTTTTAAAGGTAAATGCATGAGTGTGTGTTAGTTGTTTACCCAGTAAAAAAACATTGAAATATGTCACTTCATTTCTTCTTCTTGTTTATATCTCAGCACAAGTAAAGAAATGGGTAAATTTAATTATAAACCCCATAGAGCAAAATTCTCACACTGGGTTTTAATTATAGCACTAAGAATATTCTTTTGTGATTCATACTTAACAATGTCAATATCCCAAGTGTCCTGCTTATGAAAACAAGGTGATACAGTGAAAGAAGCCTGAGTTCCAATTCTAGCTGTGTCACTCACATGTTGTATGACTCTGGGCAAATTAATTAAACTGAGTTTCAGTTTACATATCTGTAAAAACTCTGTGTAATAACGCTTACCCCTCAAAGGATTGCTTGAGGATTAAATGAGTTTGATGCATGAGTTTGATACCAATGAGTGTTGTTAAAAAACAAAATTTCAATGAGTACATTTTAAAGATCTAATTGCCATTATTAGAAAATTCATGAATTAAGCAGTACCCCATCTAGCAGGTAGAGGGGAGCTCTGGGGAGTTGTGCAAAATGGAAGGTTTTTAGAGAAAGAAGGTGGAGCAAGAAAGTTATTAGCAAAAGAAAAAGATTGTTCTAGTCAAGGTCTCTAGGAAAAGCAAGAGGTCTTATCATACAGATTACCTCATCTTCCTTTTGGGGGAGGACTAGGGCCCAAGTGGCAGACTCTGGCACTGATCTAAAAATTCCTGACTGGCTGGTTAAGAGTATACTTCTGGGGGAAGCTGGAGCAGCAATTAGATTATGTATTAAGCCTGAGTGTGGGAACTCAGTCTAAATGATGCAATTTTAGGCCTTCAGTTTTCTTTTTATCAATGTATAGATGATGATTCTCAGTGGAAATAGTCCTATGATTTAACTGTTTCATAAGTTGGATAAAATGCCATCCAGAATTGACATGAAATCTTATAGAATAATCAAGTCATTCCTTGTAGGAGGCTCTAAAAAACATGTCCCTCCATAATGAGCTCCTCTCTTCAGGATACAAACAAACACACACACAAGAAAAGGCTTAGTGGAGTCAATATTTTACAATCTTACATGCCTACTTTTTGTTTTTTTAAGATTTTATTTATTTATTTGACAGACAGAGATCACAAGTAGGCAGAGAGACAGGCAGAGAGAGAGGGGGAAACAGGCTCCCCGCTGAGCAGAGAGCCCGATGTGGGGCTCGATCCCAGGACCTGAGTCTAAGGCAGAGGCTTAACCCACTGAGCCCTCCAGGCGCCCCTTACATACCTACTTTTATCTTCATTTTATTTTCATCCATTCTACTCTTGTTCCTTATGAATTTGACTCTCTATATGCACACATTTTTTTCTTATTCTCTTCTGCTCTTTTCATGGTTCACAACTCGGGCTACATGTTAAGATCATCTGAAGAGCCCTAGAGCAAATATACTTGGGATCAATTGAATCAGAATTTCACAACCATTCTTCAACTCTAGCATGAGTTAGAATCATCAGGAGGGTTTCATCAAATGCAGTTTGCAGGGACTTATCCCCAACGTTTCTGGTTTAATAGGCATGTCATAGAGCTCGAATATTTGTATTTCTAACTAATTCTCATGTAATACTGATGCTGCTGGTCCAGGGAACATTTCTGAGAACCAGTGCACCCATAAGTAAGACTCAGATGTCAGTTTTCGATAAAAAGTTCTCACATGATCCTGATGCATACCAAGAGTAGGGAACCCCTATGCTGTCCTTTTCTTGGCTTCAAAAGCTACTCACTATACCCTTCATTCTGTGCCACCATTTTCCACCCACAGGCTGTACCTGCTATCATTCATTGTCAAGGTAGTAGGGATAAGCACATCATCCATTCACTAATCATTTAACACTAAAAACTGAGATAAATTACTTGCATCAGGATTTCAGGGCCTACTGAGGAAGACTAACAGACACAAATTTCAGTATCATGTGATACTGAAAATATCAGTATTATGATATTGATATGTAATATCAGTATCATGTGATATTTTATTAGTATCATGTGATTCTGATAAAATGTGTTTAGCCTGGGGGGCATAGGATTGAGGAAAAGGGCTCCTACTGACCTCGTATAGTACACAGTGTAAAAGTCAATTCTTCCATTTCAAGTACTAATTCAGTAAATAAACCAAGTAGGGAAGAAAATTCTAAAATACATTTTTGGTTTTGTTTTTTAGTATTTATTTTTCTTAGAAGGAGGGTGCAAATCATAATAGCTTCATGTCTTAAAGACTTATTATAAGAGATATTTATCACTAAGTGATCTAAACTGTGAGATACTTGGGTGGGCTATGGGTGGAAAGAAGACAAATAAATTTGGTCGAGCAATACTGAAATTCAGTATAAGTTTTAAAGTCAATGTCAGCACAAATCCACATTCAATAACTCAGAATAATCCTTACTTAGCAGAAAGAGTAATAGGACAGAGGTCGAATAATTTTCATCTAAAAATTTATCACAGTTATTTATTGTTGAGCCCCTCCAATGCCCCCAGTGTGCACTTGGCATCTGGAGTTACTTATACCTGGTCAGTAGTAGCCTAGCTAGGCTATAAATCAGGCTCTATTCCTTGACCTCTATTGATGCCATGGAAAAAATAATTAGCACCTGCACCACAGACGCAGATTCCAACTTTGCTGCCTGTTTATTCATCATTCCAAGTTAAAAAAAAAAAAAAAAAGAAACTACTTCTGCTGCCTACTCTGACCACCTGCCACCCTGTTCTTTCCTCTTTTCTCTCAACATAACCTTCAGAAGTAGTCTGAGGTGTGACAGACAACCTAACAGCTTTTTTGAAAAACACAGTTCATGTGCCTGTTCATTTGAGTGCTAAGTGCCAATTACGTGCTTCTTTGTACTGTGTCTACCTACAACATTGTTACTGCCATATTCCATATTCTTGCTATTAAAATTGCTGGTGTTGCCAACTCTCCATTTAAATATTTGAGGTGAGTATACAGTTCAAATACCCTTGTGACAAACATAAAAATGCTTAATTTGTTCCCGTGGCTCCAGCCCTGAAGTAAATAATATCTGCTTTGCTCCAGTCTGACACCTGTAGTGAACATTCAAGTCTAACCTGTTTTAGTTTCTGATTCCACTTCCTTGAAATATTTCACTTGTCTATATTTACCAAGCTGTTTCTATTAATAATTCAAATTAACCTCAACTAAATTACATTATGTGGAAATTATAATGTACACATTTTCGTAATGCATGCAAGGTTTAAAAAAAGTATTTTAGAATATACATCCAATACAAATAGAATGTTTACTGAACCAGAGACTCATAAAACTTTCAAGAATCTCAGATATAATCTAGTCTTAATGTATACATAGAGAAATCAAGAAATAAGTTTGTATAACACAGACCCTCAATGAAAGAACTAAAAGAACAAAAATTCCAGATTTTCCAACTTTGAAATCAGAACTATTTTCATTAAATGTAATTTTCAAAATGTGTCTTAATAAAATGACTGTTTGATAATGGCAAAGTTGATGTATAGAGCTAAAATAAAATGCTTTATTATTGAATCAAATAACTTTTTTAAAAAAAATTTTAAAGTTGTACTTGTTCAAAATCATAGGTTCATACTTTAGCTATTGTCTATGTTCATTTGGTCAAGATGCTCTTATAGGGCTATCGTAATTTATTCATTCTGTTTTAATGATGCCATTTTCTACACTTTTAATTTGACAACAGTATTCACTTGTCTTTTCGGAGCATCACAGACAGCTGCAGAAGAGAGATCCAACTGCATATTGGCAGGAGCCCACAGACCTGTAAGGCTGTTTGGGGTACAACTGCAGTTTAATTTAGGTTGATGAGAAAACACGCCAGAGTTTTCTCGTCAAAAATTTGGCCACATCTTTTGCTGAATATTTATGTGCTCCTAAATTTCTACAATTCTTTAAAAATACAAATTTTTTAATCTATTTAACAGTCTGTATATCGAAGTACTTAAAGTCTTCTCACGGTTCTTATAAATGTTAGGTTCTAAAATTACTTAGTGTAAGCAGAAATTTCACAGATAAGAAAACAGATCCTGAGAGGTTAAGCGGTATTTTCAAAATCACCCAGCTAGTTTATGGCAAAACTGAATTTCAGGATTCCGAGCTTATTCTAACGACCCCCAGACCATGGTTTGTCCATAGGCATTATTAAGCAAGCATCATGTTTGAAAATGCTACCTTCGTGGGTGCCTGGGTGGCTCAGTTGTTAAGTGTCTGCCTTCAGCTCAAGTCATGATCCTAGGGTCCTGGAATTGAGCCCCACATCAGGCTCTCGGCTTAGTCTCTCCCACTCTCCTTGCTAGTGTTGCCTCTCTCACTGTCTCTGTCTCTGTCAAATAAATAAATGAAATCGTTAAGAAGAAAAGAAAATGGTATTTTGTTAATACAGTTATGCAAAAGTGATGACTTCTCCTTACCTTTAACTCCCTCACCTCATCTAAATTACCACTGTGCCCTCATAATAACTGAATAGCCAGCCAATAATTTTCTGTTTTATTTTGTTTAACTATAGATAGTTTTCTACATTTATCTGAGGATCTTAGAATTAGGTTGTATCTGAGAGTCATCTTGGACTATCGTTCCTGTATTTTGTAACCCTACACGTCCTTCCAGTGCATGAATGATCTACTCTCTCCTTGAACGCTTTTAGTTTGTCTCACAAAGTTTCCCTTATTAGACAACTCTAAAACACTCAGTGGTTATTTTATTCAAGTTAGTATTTAATCTAGTTTACCATGGGCAAAATGATGAGATATATATCACAACTGGTGACATCAGTAATTCATAGTCCAGAGGAGGGAAAAAAAATAATGCTTGTATACACATAAGCATAATGCAGATAAAAACTGATAAATTTGATAAAATTATCTAAACAAAGTAACTAACATTTTTTGAGTCATGTCTCTCTGCCAGACACTGCCCATGGAAGAATGAAAAGAGCCCAAGGGATGCAGAGACCATCATCCTCTAAATAGCACTCATGAAGATGTCAGAACTTGGAATGTAGAAGGCTGAGTCAAAGCCATAGAGTGAGTTAGGGCTGGATCCAGAGTTAAAATCAAAGTCTCTTTCAGACCAACACTTCCACACTATGACACTCTGGAAATCTTAAAGGAAAAGGGAGATTAGTAGAGTTAGAGGTGGGATAAAACAAATCATAGAGAGAATGAGAGAATAAAATGGACAAAAGCTGACAGGGAAAAAAAAAAGCTTAGATCATGAACAATAAAAGTGTTTCAGTTTCAAGAAAGGTGACAGAGAGGGGAGAAGGTAGGATACATGCACTACGATCAGATTACAGAGAATGTGGAAAGCCGGCCTAAGATGTTTGTTGGCTATTGAGGAGCAATTGCAATTTTTGAGCATAAAAAATGACCTAATGAGAGTGAACTCCAGGGACATTAATTTTGGAGAAGTTTGAGAAAATATTGGATGAAGCAGAGTTGGAGAGGCATAGAGGCTCGGTGATGTCGAAGACAAAGAAAGTGTTGTTATTTTACCATGAGCCAGAATATTTTTCCGTACTTTTTTGTATTCTTTCTTAAAGATTTTATTTATTTATTTGAGAGGGAGAGAGAAAGAGCAAGTGAGAGCCAAAGAGCAGGGGTAAGGAGAAGCAGACACCCTGCTGAGCAGGGAGCCGGATGCAGGACCCTGAGATCATGACTGTGTGTGTGTGAAGGACCCTGAGATCATGACTTGAGAAGAAGCAGACGCTTAACCAACTGAGCTACCCAGGCACTCCCATTTTCATCTTTATTCTATTCCACCTTCTGGAGTGACACAAAATACATGCTATGATTTTTTTTATACCTTAAAGTAAGATTACAAGAATAGAAATGTATATTTTAATGTACTAAAATCACAACATATAAAAATTGTCTAATGCTTTACTTGCTAAATACTCCATTCTGGAAACTTAGCTTATAAATGAATATGTGCTTCCAGCTCGCTTTAAAATATACAGGTGTTATTTACACCAATAGCATCTAGACAGCAATCATATATCAGATTTATTAATGTTTTCAGGATTTATACAAATGTATTAGAAAAATTTCCTGAATACGTAATGCACAGTAGTACATGTTTGCATTTGATTAAGTGATTTATGAGAAAGATAAATAGAATGTTTATGGTCTGACAATAGGAGTACAGAAAAAATATTTTTATGAGGTCCAGCATTATAGTGAAGTATATAGAAATTGATTATATCAATTATTAGGTAACCTATAACATTAAAATAAACATAAACATTTATTCTCAACCTGTATTCTAGCACTCTGTCTTTAAACAACAGAACAACAGAAACAAAACAAAACAAAAAAACAGTACTTATATTTTGACATCTTTTATACATCTATATTTATATTTCACATGAAAAGCAGATGCTTAGACAATCCTTTTGTTAAAAAATTGACCCATGTAAATATATTCAGGATTAATGTAAAAATCCCTACACTTGATCTCAGCCAAAAGACCGAGAAGCGATTGTCAAAATCCGTACAAATGCACATACAATATGAACTATTAATTTCAATTTATTCTAAGGATAGACTAACGGATAAATGCCAAAATACAACTACAAGAATGTCTACTATTTCTTTTTGTATATTAAAGAAAATCTGAGGATCCATTAAATAAATAACACCCTAACAATTTAAAAATTATTTTTGTAAATGTATATTTAATAGATAGAAACATATTTTAAATTATTTAGGTATAAAATTCAGGCTAAAATACAATGAATAGGGAATGATAAATTATATGTATATCTAATATATGTAATTTATTAAACTAGTTTTCACTGGGTAGTACTTCCACAGTTTTTTTTTAATGCTTTTATCTATTTAGCACAATTTCTGTATTAAGACAGATTGAAAAGAATATCTTTTAATAGTTTTTATGTGAGCTGCAGTTTTTTTAGTCTCCATACTTTGAGGTGATTCATTTCACTGCAGTTTTCTTCAATTGTGTGTTTGACTATGGCTTCCATCCCAAATTTTCTGCTTCCACAGGAGCACACAGAATCCTCAGCTCAGATTTTTTTTTTCCCCTCCAAGTGTGCTAGCTTCTCATTGGTTATTTTTATTCATTCTTAAGCAATCTGTAAGAATCACTTTTACCTCCAAACTAATCATTCCATTTTCTACATTGTTTACTTGTCTGTATACTGCCATGATATTGGTATTTTTAGTCTCTTTTCAGTCATCCACACATAATATTTTAATAGTATTTTTTTAACTCAATGTATATCTTTTTCATGGTATTTGTTTTTCTCTCATGATAGTCTGCTTACTACAGAGAGAAATGTGTACTGGACTTGTTCTGAGTCCTTTTCCAAATGAATCTTGATCAAGTCTCCTTCACACACACAGATTAAAAACCTGTTGAAGTGTATGACTCATAGCTTAATTTCTAATATCTAGTAAGAGTTCTTGGACCAAGATTATCCTAATGTAGTTATTAAGAGCATGGATTTTGAAACCAGAGCTTGAGTTCATTTACTATTTGAACTTGGACAAGTTATTTAAAACTTTGGTCACTCAATCTCCTCATTAAAAATGAAAATAATACAATACTCTATTGGTTGTGGCAAAAGTTAACTAAGCTACCATGCATGAGGTGCTTAGACTAATGCTGCTTACATAGAAAGTTTTACAAAAGTATTGGCTATGATTTTTATACCTTTCCCTACTACCATTATCATT
This sequence comes from Neogale vison, assembly GCF_020171115.1. Taxonomy (NCBI): domain Eukaryota; kingdom Metazoa; phylum Chordata; class Mammalia; order Carnivora; family Mustelidae; genus Neogale; species Neogale vison. Next base: position 29,227,344 of record NC_058091.1, read on the forward strand.
CTTTCACTCTCTGAAATTAATCAGAGAAAAAAAAAGAAGAAAAACAATAGTCTCAACTGTGCAATATCACTTTGTTTGGACTTCTCTAACCTCTGTTCCACTTAATAGCATATAATTGTGGGTATCAAACCTTTGGAGAAGTGACTTACTCTCAGACCACTTTACCCAACACTAATTTATCCACTGTGCTGTCTTATCCCAGGAGCGTTTTGTGACTTACCATTTCTAGGTGATTATTCAGAGACACAAATGGGAGTAGTGATAGTTGTGTGAGGACAAAGCACTGGGGGTTACTCAAAATGAGGTTTACACACTATAGGAATACTATTCATTTTTTAATATTCATTCCCACTTTTTATTATTTTGAGCCAAAGACTAGACCTGAGGAAGAAGTAGATCCACTTACTACTTTTAAGAAACATAAATGTTACTTTTTCACCCTTGTTGTATGCTTATATGATTGATATTTTTATGGTTATTTGTTGATTTTTGAAATCCATACCATCATAGTTATCACTAATAGAAATGTTTCCTGAATTTTATTAATAGGTTGAATTTAATATCCAGTTTTAGGTTGCATCCTGAGTTTTTAATTTTTTGTGTTTTTAAAGGGATTTTAATGGGAATTTGGAAGAGGCAGTAGCAAGTATAGTTAGTTAGATTCAACTTTGACCAAGATTCCTTAAAAGGAATAGTCCATTACGTAAGGGTTTGAGATAACAGGTTTTAGTTTTATTTTGTTCCTTTCCTAAAGAGCAAGAATAATAGAAGGAAGTACAAATGATTTATAGTGCTAAACATTTTTAAAGATTTTATTTATTTGACACAGAGAGAGAGATCACAAGTAGGCAGAGAGGCAGGCAGAGAGAGAGAGGGAATCAGGCTCCCCGCTGAGCAGAGCCCAATGTGGGGCTCGATCCCGGGACCCTGAGATCATGACCTGAGCCAAAGGCAGAGGCATTTTTTTTCAAAGGCAGAGGCTTAACCCACTGAGCCACCCAGGTGTCCCTATAGTGCTAAACATTTAACACTCACTAAGAAGAGAGCAATTCTGATGCTTATTAATTTTCCTGCCGAGAGGCCATTAATATACCCAGTCTAAATTTCACAATGAACTAGATGAAATTATAGATATATAGATGATATAGATAGATAGATGATAGATGATAGATAGATAGATAGATAGATATCCCTTCAGATAAAGCTCAGTTGGTGAAATTTGTGACTAAATGAAGAAGGTCACTAGGCTGGGGGAATAGAGGACCCTTGTGTTTCTAGTTTGAGCAACTGAGTTCTATGTTACCATTTAATAAGATTAAAAAATCATAAGGAAGGCACAGAGGTTTGGAGATTAATAATAAGTCAATTTGGGGAAATAGGAAACTTGATAAGCCAGTTGGCATCATATGGAAATAGGCAGTAAACTATTAGAAAGAAGGTAAGGAGTATGGCCATATTAATGAGTATCTAATGTAACATACAGTGTGAAAGATGCCGAACCAAGATCTGTGTTATGACAATGAATAAGACGAAATCCACTCTCCCTCTCCTGCTAGCAGCTTACAATTTAGCAACATGAGCCAAAACAAACTCCACAGTCTATCACTGATAAAAATGAAACCTTTGGTTCTGTTCATTGTTTTTGTTCTATTTTGTTACTCACTTTTGTTTATTATTAAACCAGCACCAAACATACAAGAGGTCATAAAAGAATGTGTGAGAGAAAGTGACCATGAAAGCTTCCTTGTTTGTTACAGGGATGAGCTCAAAGTTCTAAGTGTGTGTCTAAATGTGTAAGAAACTAAATGTGTAAGAAACTCACCAGACAGAGGAGCCAAAAACTGAGGACTCCCTGTCTCATACCCCTGTAGACTGAATGACTTCATTAACACCCAAGAGCCTAAGGAAATTCTTTCTGTATCACAATTACACATTTGCATTCCATTTCTTAGCATGTCATCTTCTACTTGAGGTTTCAACAGAGAGACCTAGGTGATCCAGTCACAAATATGCCGTAAGTGATTATATCCCAAGAGGGTATATGCTTCGTACAAAACAGAGAGAACAGAGTCTAGTGCATGGACCCCTCACCTAATCTCATTGGGGAGAAACCACAGTAACTTACCTCAGGAATGTCTTAAAGATATGAAAGTCTATCTTACTCTGGAGGAATTACATTCTAGGAAAAAGAGATAGCATGAATGAATGAATGAATAAATAAATAAAGGAAGGAAGCATGTAGAGTGAATCAGGAAACTGCATAATATGACTATTACCTGGTCTTGCCTTCCTTGGATTTTCGGAGGTAGATAATTTTAAAGGTATATCCTAAATATTATAATCCAAGAAGCAAAATTAATTATTTTGATAACAGAACTCCTTAAAAAAAATTTCAAGTGTTGAAAGAAAGACTAGACAAGAATAATAATTTATGGACTGTGATATATTCTAATTTAGAGCTCAGTTCCTGGTTCCGCACTGAGAAACTACTTCTACTACTCCTGACAATACTAGATATGATTTATTAGATGTCTTTTTTATACCTCCATCACATTAGCAATATTTCAGTATAGGCAGGAGGAAGTTACCATTTTATATGACTTAGTGTTTTCCTTTAGCAATGATCATAATTATAGGCATTCAATCCTCAACATCTTTTCCTCCCAAATCTCCTGTACATCACTATAAGGAAAAACATGGAAAAGGATGTCCGTCTCTATTTCTGAGATGACATAATTGAAGTTCTGAAAGCCTAATTCACTTTCAAAGGTAACACAATAGCAGAGTCAGAGTTTGAACCCATTCCTTTGCCCAGCATTCATTCCAGTTTTCCAGAACTGTAGAGGGGGTATGTGAGGGGGTATGTGAGCATATGTGAGAAGTTTTTGCTTTTAATATTTAAAATTTTTCCATCCCCTATATAAAGATGTCATGTGTGGTAGTTGAAAGGGTTGAAAGGGAGTGTATAAAGTTTAGCCAGCTAGCATGGTGCCCATCATCCCATTTTAGTCTTTCTGGTCCAGTTGACAATACATGACTGCAAACCTTTCCAAAGTGCCATTTCATCCATTAAATGCACATCATTTCTGTAGTAATTTGGTTCAAAATAAACTTCTATATTAAGGAAGTTGACCTGCAAAACACAGCATCTCAAACAAAGTAGAAGTTTATTTTTGTTTGTTTGTTTGTTTTTATAACACTCTATGGTTAGGTATACGGTCCAAGATAGGTAGACAACTTGGTTTCTCTATGATTTTTTCAGGAATGAAATTCAATTATACCTTGTTCTGTCATCTTTCAGTATGCTAACTCTGCCTGTATGATCCAAGTTAGTTTCACTTCACCTTTGTGTTTCTACTCCAGGTAGTAGGTAATAGGTGGGTAGAGGCCAGGTGAAGAAGTAAAGGGAGAGTATTTTCACATTAAGGCAGTGTATCTGTAATGTTTTATCCAGAGAAACAAAACCAATATGATACATATATATACACATAAATACTCACACATTCATACATATAATTTATAATATATTATATATTTATTATATACCATATACAGAGCTTAAATTGCAAGGAAATTGCTAATGCAGTTGCAGAGACTGGCTAAGCAAGTACAAAATCCACTGGGAGAAGAGTATTGTGGGCAGGATGGAACTCTGTGGGTATGGGCTGAAGCTGAAATTCCTCATTCTGTCATCTCTTCTCTTTGTCCTCCTACTCTTCCTTCTTCTTCCCTTCTCCTTCATCTCTTTCCTTCTTTCTCTCTCACATATAGGAAGACTCAGCTCTGCTTCAAGGCTTTCCAACTGATTAACTCAGACCCACACAAATCATTCAGAATAATCTCCCTTACATAAAGTCAATAGATTAAGGACTTGACTTATATCTGTGAAGTCTCTTCACAATAGCACTTAGTGTTTGGTTAAGTAGTTGGGAATGATGACCTAAGCAATTTCATGTAACAAAAAGACCCATTATAGCAAATTACCTGAAAAATTGTTCATATTAAATCCACTCACATTTCACTTGGAAAAATATAATTGTGTAGCTCCACATTGTTGCAAAGGAAACGGAATGGTAGTCGTTACCCAGGCAGTTGTAAACCCACCTAAAACTCCCTTAGCTTCACTGGCTGCAATGTCTCAATATTGCATTTTAAACACTTTTTAAATACATATCACCTTGTTTAATAGAGATTAATCTCTTAATTTTTCTCTATTTGACCCTTCAATTCCAATCATCCAAAATTTATCTTTTCTATGTAATTTGTTTCTTTCCAACACCTATTTCAGCCTTCATCTTATCCTTCTTTCCCTTTACCCCCACCCCCCACTGTCTTCTGGCTCAACAATAATTAGAGAAAGGGTTTATGCATCAAGCTGGTCTGGTTCAATGTTTTAACTGCCTTTTATTTTCCTCAGTCAACATATAGTGAGTTTTCATCCGTGTCCTGTTCTACCTTGTAATAAGTATCCCCTTCCTAGGACTTGATTATTAGCTTCTCTTCCATAAGTAGAAGGACTTTAGATTAGAGGAAGAAGATAAGAGGGATCCTACTTACATTTCTAAGAATACATCCCACTTCCCATAAAAACTTACTAGAGGAGGCCTTCAGTGGGAGAGGAGTAGAGTGCCTGCCTGAAGATGACATATCAATCGATGTTCCCCAGACATATTTTATTTCATATACTTCATGTTAGGATATATCTTTGAATATATATGGTAACCCTAGAGTAGCAGTCTAAGTGATTGGATAGGAAACTAATTCCCCACCCCTGGCATTTATTAGCATGATAAATATGGAAAGCCTTTGTAACAGTTTACAAACCATCAGAGACAATAGTCATCAATTTTTTATGGTCCTTTTTCTAATGAAATTTGACATAACTTGTTCTCATATCAGAGGACTCAGTTAAGGCTCCAGCAAAACTGAGGTTATATTTATTCTTATTGGCATGAGTCAATACTTAATCTGATCGGTAGCACAAGGATCAGACACTTCTATCAGAATATCCACTATCTGTGCCTTACTCCTGTTTTACGCTTGTGCACCTATTTCTCTTATTCTTCTCTTTCTCCCTCCATCTTGCTTTCTACAATCTTCATTTTCTCCCTCCCCTGTGAATATTTATGCCTTCATGAGGAAACCTAAGGGAACTGCTGCTGGCTCTTAAAATCAAGCAGTTGTGCACTTCCATTCAGCCAACGCTTAGCTGTACCTCACAATTCTCAACTAGATGATTTTAAATGTCATAAAACCATCTCAGACATTCTATTATTTTTTTTCCTTTTTATTGAGGCAACTATTAGGCAACAGAGTGGCTGTCTCTGTTTTATCTATACACTTCAGTGAGGCTGTTTTAACACCATGCGTGAGTTGGCTGCACCTCAGGATACTTGCTCTAGTGGTATTTTGCTGGGACATTATCATGTCTTGTCCACTGAGACTGAAGAATTCTCCAGAAACACTGACTGGAGAAAACTACACATGAACTAAGAACCCAGAGGATTGTGATATGGAAGGGCCATGAAGTTACTTGGAAACTTAATTATGAAAAAGCATGAGATGATTCTAGGGCAGAAGGTCAACTTGCCTCTGATTTTCACTCTTATTAATATAGAAAAAAAATCTTTTTACATGAAATAAAATTCCCTAGGCATCTCCATTAAGTTTCTTATTATATACTTACTAATTAAAAGTCTTTTGTAACCTTTAAATGATGAATTACCAGTAAATATCCCCCTAATATTCACATACCTGATCTGATATAATTTCTTATGGAGGAAGCAACATGGCATCATTTATTAAGAAGAGAAATTGAGTTCTTCACAAAGTAATGGGAATACATTCCTCTGGCATATTCTAAACACAGATCTTTGAAAACCCTCAATTAATAATGTGTTGAGATGTATCTGTGCCTTACCCACTAATCATAGGATGAAAATATACATTCTTTCTGTTTTTTCATTTTTAATGTTTAATCTCAAACGTAAATTTTTCCCTACAGAGAACATCTAAAGACAAATTCCCTTCGTGGCATTTTACAATTAATTTTAATATCCGTGAACTAAGCACATAAATTCTTCTAGTCATAGCATATGCAAATGTATTTCTGCATATCTTTGAAGTAGCTGTTATTAAACGCAGATACCATCTCCGCTTGGGGCTGAGCATTAAAATAGCTTTTATAAAATAACAAAAGATGCTGTATGTTATTTTCTAGATGGTTTATTTTATTCAATAAATCTCTTCAGACAGAAAGCACAAAAATGCTGTAACTCAAATTTCATAACTTATAACTCATGGAATGTGAGTCTTAGTATGAATAAAGGTTTTGAAATCATTTAAGTCCTTATTCTCAATCTAGAGAAGAAAGACATAATAAAGAGGAAAGCCTGGACAAATCCATTTCAAATAAAAATTCTACTCAGGAAATTTAAATTAGATACAAGATAAAATGAATTATCCCAAGTGATGAAGACCTTACAGTATTTTCTGTATCTGTGTCCAATTTTAGCAATATCCTCAGCTATTAATCACTGTTCAACAAAACAGAACCAAAATATGATATTTACATATATATTATAATGTGTTTATATAATAAATAATATAAAATATATATTTGTATATTTATAATATATAAATGCATATCCTTATGTATCTTGTGTATATACATATATATTTTATATATACAGATATATATAAAATAAGAAATTGGTTCACACTTATGGAGGCTGGCAAGTCCAATCTGCCAGGTGAGCTAGGCAGGCTGCAGACCCAGGAGGAACTGTACCAGCTGGAAGGTCATTAGTAGGAAAGCCAGTGTTGTAGATGTCTGAATACAGTTGACTGGAGAATTCTCTCTTACTTCAGGGAGAGAAGGGTTTTTTGTTCAATTCAGACTTTCAACCAATTAGATGTGACCCACTCATGTTATGGAGAATAGTTTGCTCTAATTAGCATTAGAATGCTAATTCCCTCCCAGAAACATCCTAGCAGAAACACCCAGAAGAATTTGACCAACTTTCTGGGCACCCCATAAACCAAACAAGTGAACATATAAAAAGACCTATCACCCACTCTCAATCATTTAAAATGAAAATTTTTATCTCCATATAGCAAGCTGAAGATTGATAAAGGTTTTTTTTTTTTTTTAAGATTTTATTAATTTATTTGAGAGAAAGAGAAAGTGAGAGACAGAACTGGAGCAAAGGGGGCCGGGCAGAGCGAGAAAAAGACTTCCCGCTGAGCAGGGAGCCCAATGCAGGACTTGATCCCAGAATCCTGAGTTCATGACTGAACTGAAGGCAGATGCTTAACTGACTGAGCCACCTAGGCACCCCTGATCAGGTTTTCATATCAAAATATCCATTGGAGGGGACCCTGGGTGGCTCAGTGGATTAAAGCTTCTGGCTTCAGCTCGGGTCATGATCTTAGGGTCCTGAGATCAAGCCCTGCATCAGGCTCTCTGCTCAACAGGGAGCCTGTTTCCCCACACCCACCCCCCTTTCTCTGCCTGCCTCTCTGTCTACTTGTGATCTCTCTGTCAAATAAATAAATAAAATCTTTAAAAAATATATCCATTGGGATAAAGAGAAATAGTTAAATATGTAGGCCTTATACGTTCTATAAGGTAAATTTTTAAAAAATCAAACTAAACTTGAAAGAAACAAATATTAACTTTATTCTACTTATTTACTAATTTGTTTACTTAAGTGGGCTTCATCCCCAATGAAGGGCTTGAACTCACGACCCTGAGATCAAGAGTTGTATGCTCTACTGACTGTGACAGGTGCCCCCAAATATTAATCTTAAAGTAAAAATCTCATATCATATTCAGTGCACAGAAGGGACTAAGAGTTTGGCAGTAAGATAGAACAATGTTTCAGATGACTAGTGACTGCCATTAAATGTTACTGGATAGTTTTCAAGAAGTTGTGAAATCAAAACGTGGGACAATGAATTAACCCCAAGGGAACACATGGTGGATTTGGTTAATTTTCTTCTAGGCAAAGAGCCTTAAGATGGTAAGTGTTTATCTTATCTTGAACAAAACATGTAGATTAGTGGAGGAAGAAATAATATGAATTTGGAAAACTGGCTCATCACCCAAAATTTCCCAAAATTCTCATACTTACTATTAAATAGATGCATTTAAGGCACACTAAAAGTTATTTAAGTAGTAATTGAATCCCCTTGGTTTCTTAAAGATATAATGAATTTGTATATCAAAATAATGACATCAATAAGTAAATCTCTATACAGAATAGGGCAAAAGTGTGTTAGACAGGTTGGAATTAAAGTGAGGATAAATTTTGATGATTCAATTTCAATTCAGAGTAATATTTGGTGGAGTTACAAAGACTTTCGCCATATTTTTCCCCTGTTTAGTAATTTCCTAATGAATAGGATACAGTTGTAGAGGGAATGTCTGTTGTAGAGGCCGTTTGTAAAAGGGTGGAAAGTATAGTTAATGACCTGTGATTTAAAAAATAATAATAATAATAATAATAACAACAAAGTTTTCAAAATTATAGCAGATCTTTTTTGTTATGGAACAAAACAGGGAGATTTCACAGATATAACTCTGTTCTTGTATTTTGGTTTTTGAAAGTAATATTTCTTCAATAGCTCATGACTGAGATTCTGTGGGAAAAAAAAAATTAGGAAAAGGCTTCCATTTCTGGCTATAGGACCGACTGGAAATCTTAAAAAAAAACTCATCACTAAAAAGCAATTAAAATAATAGCTTAACACTTTTTAAGATTTATTTGTTTATTTTTGAGATAGAGTGAAAGAGAGCATGTGTGCACACAGAGGCATGCTTGGGGTGGGGCAGAGGGAGAGGAGAGTCTCAAGCAAACTCCCAGCATCCAGCTGAGTGTGCAGAGCCCAAGGTAGGGCTCAGTCCCATGACCCATGAGATCACAACCTGAACCAAACCAATAGTCTGTCACTTAACTGATTGTGCCACCCAGGTGCCCCATGGCTAAATATTTTTAAACATTTTTAATTTAAAGACTATAAGGCAAGAAATTCCCTCAGGAGCCAGACTCAGTTTTTCTTAAACAGTTTTACTGTGTATAACTGACATTCAATAAACTGTACATATTTAAAGTACATGATCTGGTAACTTAAAAAAATGTATACATCACAAAAAACTCACCACATTTAAGAAAATGGATTTATCTATCTCCTCAAAAGTTTCCCTGTGACCCTTTGGTAGTCCCTTCCTTACATCTTTCCCCACACCCCAGGCAACCACTGATATGCCATCTGCCACTATAGATTAGTTCTTATTCCCTAGAATTTGAATATGTATCAAAATGTACAATATGGTCAAATTATTCAGTATTGACTAGAAGTGAAATTTGATGCATAAATTGTTAATGGATTAATTGAGGTGACAAAGGACAGAGACAAGATCTTATACAAGGTGAAAAGTCAGACTGAAGACTTCTACATAAAACTGAGGCTGCCTAAATGCAAATCCTCTGTGCAAGAGTGAAGAAGAAAAACAATATTATCCCAAAGGGAGACGGTATAGAAACTTGCTTCTACAACTATTGTCTCTTAGGTGAAAAGGAAATAATTAAAACTGATATTGTTTCCATTACCTAAAATTTATGGTTCAAAATAATCCAAGCTGAGAATTCAGTCTGAGAATTCGTCAATCTGTAGTGACTCCAGATACTTGGGAGAAAGATAAGCAAATTTTCTCAGAAGGAACATAGGTTACAGTTCATGACATCTGAGAAACGAACAACATCAAGACTAGATAAGATCAAGCAAGGGTTTTATTTGAGAAAACACCTGTGAACTATAAAAGGCTTAGAGAAGAAGTGATTAAAAGTTTTCAAGTTGTCATACAAGCCTGGCACCTGTGAAAAGTGAGAGTGAGAAGGGAAGATTGTGTAGAAGGACCACAGCACAATCAAATAGTCGCTTCCTTTCTGATTGGTGTCCTCAGTGAATAGGACCATGTTGGGTGCTAACACTGGTCTCCGTTGCCGGCGGTCTGATGGGAGCAAGCAGTGGCTTCTCAGGGGCATATGGATGATCACATAGATCAAGAGAAAAGAATAGGGAACTCAGAGATAAATTCAGACATATATGGAAACTAGATATATAAAAAGGAAGTATTTATGACCAGTAGCAAAGAAGGGTATTAAAAGGAACACTAACTCAAAAAGGCACCCCATGTTTACTGCAGCATTATTTACAATAGCCAAGATACAGAAGCAGCCTGAGTGTCCACTGACACATGAGAAGATGCAGTATACATATTATGAATATTACTCAACCTTAAAAATGAATAAGATCTTGCCATTGGGGACAACACGGATGGACTTAGAAGGTAATATAAGTGAAATGAGATGGAGAAAAACAAATACCATCTGATTTCACTTATATAAAAAGCAAAACAAATTAAAAAAAAAAAAGCAGAATTGTATCTGTAAATACAGAGAACAAACTGTTGGTTACTAGAGGGAAGATGGGGGGGACGGGCAAAATGGGTGAAGAGGAGGGGGAGATACAGTCTTCCAGCTATCGAATGAATAAGTCATGGGAATAAAAGGCTATAAAATATATAAGGAATATAGTCAGTGGTATTGTAATAAGGTTGCATGGTAATAGGCAGTAGCTACACTTGGGGTGAAAAATAGCATAACCTATAGAGTTGTTGAATCACTATGTTTTACACCTGAAATTAATGTAATCTTGTGTGTCAACTATATGCAAATAAAACTTTTTAAAAAGTACTATAATACTTTTCTAATTAAGGTGTTTTCCTGATTAAAAAGAGCAAAAAGGAAAATTATAAATTATTTTACAAGTACTTATAATTCAAAATAAATTTTGAGCTGAAATGTGAAATGCAAATGTTTAAAATGCTTCAAATATTATAGGAAATATATTCATGATTCCAAGAAAAGAAAAGATATTTGTTTTACATTATTTTATAAATAAGATGGGCAAAATGTCATGGAAAAACTAGTAAGTCAAATTATAATAAAATTACAAAATTCTGTCATCTTAAAACACTATAAAGTAAGTGAAAAGACAAGTCCCCAACCAAGAGGCAATATTTCAGTAGATATAACAGAAAAGTATTAGCGTGGAGAATACAGACAATTATTTGTAAAACGGCAACATGAAAAGAATCAGTCCGGTAGAAAACTAAAGAAACCATATGAAAAGACATTTTACTCAAAAGAAAACACAGATGAACAATAAATATAAAGAATGATGCTCAACATCAGGAAATGCGTATTAAAACTGCAAAGAAAAAATATTTTATAGTTAACAGATTTGCAAAATGTAAAATGTGTCACTGGGATTGCAGAGTAGGAAGAAATAATATACTGATAATACAAGTGTATATTGTTACAAACACTTAGGGAAATAATTTATCATTAGTTCTTAAAATTGACTATGTGTGGGGCGCCTGGGTGGCTCAGTGGGTTAAGCCGCTGCCTTCAGCTCAGGTCATGATCTCAGGGTCCTGGGATCGAGTCCCGCATCGGGCTCTCTGCTCAGCAGGGAGCCTGCTTCCCTCTCTCTCTCTCTGCCTGCCTCTCCATCCACTTGTGATTTCTATCTGTCAAATAAATAAATAAAATCTTTAAAAAAAATAAAAAATAAAATTGACTATGTGTATATCTGGACAGGAAGCCACGGAGGTGAGCACAATGGCTAGGAGAAGACTGCAGTTTGCAGGACATGTTTTTCAGGACTTGGTAAAAATTTAGAAAATAACAAATGTAGGCATAATAGCAATCTGTCACAGGTGCAGAAAAGGAGCAGCAACCTCCCTCCAGACCATCTGGGGAACAGTAACAAGACCCAAGGAAGGATTTTAAGATATAAATTTTTAAAAATTAATACAATTAATACAGTTTTACTCAGCACACTCACAGTAGCAAAAGAAATCCTGTTACTGATGAATGTTCAAAATTATTATTTGTGCCTAATTAGAAAAAGAATTTTTTTTAAGATTTTATTTATTTATTTGACAGAAAGAGAGAGAGAGAGATCACAAGTAGGCAGAGAGAGAGGCAAAGAGAGAGGAAGGGAAGCATGTTCCCTGCCTAGCAGAGAGCCCGATGTGGGGCTCGATCCCAGGACCCTGGGATCATGACCTGAGCCGAAGGCAGAGGCTTTAACACACTGAGCTACCCAGGTGCCCCTAGAAAAAGAATAATTTTTAAAAACTAGATCAAGTTCAGAAAATATTGCATTTCAGAAGTAAAGTGGAATATCTCCAACTTATTCTTAAATGATTGAATTATTGAGAGAAAAAATATATATACAGAGAGAGAGGGCGAGTGCAGGTGCTCAAATATTCTCGAGATAATACCTTCCCCACACACACACCCAGTGTGCACATCCTATATAATCCCACCACATGGGTACAGTCAGAGCCTGTGAATATAAGATATTACTCTCATAAGTAGGCTATTTATCAATTAATTTTAACTTAATCAAAAGACAGATTATCTGGTTGTGCCTGATCTAATCAACTGAGCCCATGAAGTCTTTAAGATTGGAGGGAACCATGTTGCAAGGACCTAGGTGACAGCCATCAAGAGGGGAGGCATCTAACTAGACTATGCCTTCAGGGAGATGAATTCTGCCAACAGCCATGTGAGCTTGAAAAAGAGTCCAACCTTGGGGCACCTGGGTGGCTCAGTAGTTTAAGTGACTGCTTTCAACTCAGGTCATGTCCTGGGATTGAGCCCTGCATCAGGCTCCCTACCCAGTGGGGACTCTGCTTCCCTCTCTCCCTCTGCTGCTCCCCCTGCTTGTCCTCTCTCCCCCAAACTCTCTCTCAAATAAATAAATAAGTAAATAAAGTCTTAAAATAAAAAGAAAAGGAATCCAACCTTCAGAAAGGAAGGTTGTCCAAACAACTCAATTTCAGCCTTGTGAGACACTGAGCAGAGGACCCAATGAACCCATGCCTAGACAGGAGACCCACAGAAACTGTGAAATAGCAAATTTCTGTAAGCCATCCGTTTTGTGATCATTTGTTATGCAGCAAAAGGAAGTCAATGCAATATTAAACCTGAATAAGAAAGATGATGATACTGATGATCTATGTAATGTAGGAGGATATCATTTGTGTGCGTGCGCACACACACACACACACACACACACACACAGAACCTCAGCTTCTAGTTTGCTCAAGAGCCAGGTTTTTTGGTTTATTCTGTTTCAGGTAGTACTCATATTAATTGCAACTTGTTCATGCAATTGACAAAGTCATTTAGAAAGTTTTCTGAGATTGTTGTGTTTCCATCACCTTTTCATTTATATGCAGTTTCTGAGTCCCATAAATCTTACCCACATAGACAGATCCTGAAGAAAAATGAAAGAACGTGCTAAATTCTTAAACCAAAAAAATCAAGATCATAGCTTTTCAATAAAAGTAAGACTATTGAAATGGACAGTGTCTTTCTAACACTCTGTATCTTAAGATTTTAAAATATTTCATGAAATTTAGATCTTGTGCCTCAATATTTTAGTAAATAAAAAATATGCTTCTTAATACTTCCTCCCCCACAGATTTTTTCATCTTTCTCTCTCACAAATACTAATGACTTACTCCAATATGGAGGAGTGTGAACGCTTCAAAGGATCTGTGGTACATTGTGTGTCATGCACAGCGTGGCAGGTGGTACAAGAAATCCAGCTACTTAAAAGACCTGGTTTGTCTTTCATATTAGCAGAAAACAAATAATCTTAATATACCCCCATGGTAACGCCACTGAGATTTTTATGATTATTGGTAAAGGCATCACACTCTCCATTACCATCATTTCTTTACATATACTGTGTCTAATTCCTACCTCCTTTTTGTGGTGGTCCTTTGGTTACAATACAGAACAAACCAGCTTATCACTATCTTCCTCAACCATCATCTTTACAAGTAATCTCACATGGTAGTTGAGAAAGATCACTATTGAACTGTTAATACAATCATCAAAGAAAAGGAATATCGTTATATTTGGCTAAAAGAATCTTTTTTTCCTTTTTTTAATTTACTTTTTAATTTTTTTAATAAACATATAATGTATTTTTATCCCCAGGGGTACAGGTCTGTGAATCACCGGGTTTACACATTTCACAGCACTCATCATAACACACACCCTCCCCAATGTCCATATCCCCACCCCCCTCTCCCATCCCCCCTCCCCCTAGCAACCCTCAGTCTGCTTTTTGAGATTGAGTCTTTTATGGTTTGTCTCCCTCCCAACCCCATCTTCTTTCACTTTTTCTTTTCCTACCCCCCAAACCCCCCACATTGCATCTCCACTTCCACATATCAGGGAGATCATATGATAATTGTCTTTCTCCAATTGACTTATTTCGCTAAGCATAATACCCTCTAGTTCCATCCATGTCATCGCAAATGGCAGATGCTGGCGAGGATGCGGAGAAAGGGGAACCCTCCTACACTATTGGTGGGAATGCAAGCTGGTGCAGCCACTTTGGAAAACAGTGTGGAGGTTCCTCAAAAAACTGGCTAAAAGAATCTTTCCAGAATTCCCTTGCCCTATTAAGATGACAGGATTATTGCATGTTTATTTTTAGTAAATATCAAAGTAAATATCTGCCAGGAACTGAGGACACAAAGTATTTCCAATTACTCTTGAGAAAGTTTGTACAAAAACTCTCAACAAAGTTTGAACTGCCTCCTGTACTGTAAGACAGAAATGTGTCACTCTCATAAATTTATAATAAATATGTTCATTATTATGTTAAAAATAATTTCCCACTTGATGACCAATACATTTTGATATTAAAATATTTTAATTATTTTTCCTTTTTCATTATTAATAAGGATGTTAGCTTTTTTTTCATGTAATTATTGGTCATTTATTGTTTCTTCTTTCCTGAATAAATTCATGTTTTCACTTAATTTAAAATACTTGCTTTTAATTACCTTGAGCTTCACACAGGATTCTCCAATTCTTCAAATGACCTCCTTTTGGTTTCTCTAATTCTTATAAAGGAAAATTTTTGGCTTTCTCAGTAGCATCCACATTAATATATTTGAAATAATAAAATGCTTTTTAAAAACTTTTGTATTATTAAATTAATAAAAGTGTTCAGTATGGCAATTACCAATAGACAAAAATCTCATAATTTATTCTTTTAAAAATACTTATTAATTGAAATTTATTGTTCAAAAGACAAAATGTATAATCAACCTTAATAGGAAGAATTACTATATAATTTTAGCAATGTTAGAATTCAGTATTATAAGATTTTTCCCATATCTTATTTTTGAGTTTTAATATTTGCTAATATATGATAACATTGCTATATTTTATCATTAAGAAATTCACCATCTTCATATAGTTTCTATTATAATCTTTTTTTATGTTTCTTTCCTCTCCAGTTCAGACATGCTTATAGTAAAAAAATAAAGATTGAGACAAAATTGAAATATTTGTAAACAAACTATTTGACTTTATTTATCGAGATTAGTATATCTATATACTTCTAATCTATGAGATGATAAATCAAAATAGTTGCATGTTTCAATGAAAATGTTTATTAAAGGACAACTGGGTGGCTCAGTAAGTTAAAGCCTCTGCCTTCAGCTCAGGTCATGATCCCAGGGTCAGTAAAGCTTTATCTGCTCTTTGGAAGAGCAGTCTATTTTCCCTACAATAAGCCCATAGAGCTGTATATTGCACCAGGTAGAAATCTGTAACGTAACTTAATTTTTACCTACAAGCACAACTACCAAAATATTATTGGTACCCTCAGAAGAGTTTGAAAGATTTATAATTGATCTATTTTTGCTCCATGCTATTTTTTTACTAAATATGAATTATTCTGTTCCATACATTCAAGTATACCAAAAAATAAGTTTAAAAAGTTTCAATAAGGAACAGAAGGAAATTTATCCTCAGCTTATAGTATACACTGATTTTCAACTTGAAGGCTATCTTTACTACCAGAAGGACTGTAAAGTGTACTTTAGAAAAGAGTTTATAGTCTATAGAGTTCCTAAGTGTGAGGAAAATACCTTAATCTAGAATTCAGGGATTTTCTACCTTCATGGATTTCTTCTGCTTATGCTTATCACTCCACTTTGGCCTTGAAAGAAAATTATCAGCGGCCAACTGAGTGTTTTCCTGTCCCGCTATTTAAATATTCTGCTTTGTATTATTCTACTCTGCCTCAGCTTCTGCTTGAAACCTGTAAATAAATACAATTAATCACATTTCACAGAACACAGTCCCCATTTTAACTCAATGACATGTATATTCTTGGTTTAAATCAATTGTCAACATATGCTCTGTCTCTTACTATTTACTCTGTAAGGTGTAGAAATTCATATACTAAAATAGAGAAAGAAAATATTTCATTTTCTTAGACACACTCCAAGTGTGTCAAATAAATGAACTGTGAAAAGTGACGTTGCTTTCTGATTCAGAAAAAGTTGAAAATTTTAAAGCATACATGTTTTTAAAACAATAGCTAATCAAATATGTTTAAACTAAATTACATGCTAAATGCTTATACAAAATCATGTTTACTCAGCCATATTCAAAAATTATTTATCAACTAAATGCTTAATTATAGTAACTGCTATTTTTATCCCATTCAGAAAATATTAATTAATCACCACTGGGCTTAAAACAATAAACAGATCAAATCTAAACAGAGCTGTCTAAACAGAGCTGTGCCAGTGTGGGCTAGCTTAGCTGGTGAGAACTGAGGGTTCCAGGGTCAGTGGAATCATATTGATTACTGCAAATCAGCCATGATAGAAGTATGGACACCACAGAGAATAAATGTATGGATTCAGGTACATTGGGTAGATGCACATGGAAGTGGGAGATGATAAACTTTCTGTTGAGATTGCTTCTTTGTTTTTTTTTTTTTTTTTTTCAGAGAAGGAGGAAATAAGGTCATGACTTGGGAGTGAAGATAAAAAAAAATAATTACAGATCATTTGAGAAGATTGGAAAAGGTAGAAACTAATAGTATGAGAATGAGAGAAAAGTATCACTGTCAAACAACATTCAGGATTTTTTTTTCCTTTACAGATGGCCCAATCAAAGTAGGATGATTCAAAGAGAATTAACTTTTAGTGAGATTATTTACAAAGGTGTAGTTATTAGTGCACTAGGTCATGACTAGTATCTGTCATGCATTCACCTCTAATCTGAAACAGACAAAAAAAGTTATTAAAATAAGAATGATTTTCATAGTACACTACCTTGAAAGTATCTACAACACACTCTTCTTTTCCATGCAGTTGCCTGCTGGGCCAAGTACAAACAAGTTAAAAGGGGCAATGGGCTCTGTTGATACATTATGTGGTCTCCTAAAGCAGGGTTTAGAATGTGTGGATCTAGGAACAATGGGAAGATATATTTTAAAGCCCCACTGAGGTTAGTAATCATAATTTTAAAGTTAGGAAAATCAGTATTTTTCTTTTAATTTTTTCTAGTCATGTTTATATTCAAGCACAGAGTAGCAAAAAAGTTGGATTTCAGTGGAACCACAGGAACTCAAATCTGTAAGGAATGAAGACAATAATTCCACTGAAGTAGAAGACTGAAAAAAAAAAAAAAAAGAGGCTTAGCAGGTGGCAGGTCTATAAGGGGACTTTAAAATTTTGTTGCTGAGAATCTTAAATTAATATTTCTATGTGAAAGTGGTCAACCTGAAAAGACTACAAACTGATTCTAGCTGATTCTAGACTGAATCTAGTCAAACTGAATCTAGTCTGATTCTTGCTTTATGACATTCTAGAAAAAGCAAAACTGCGGAGACAGTAAAAAAGATCAGTGGTAGCCACAGGAGGAGAGAAGGAGGAGAAATGAATAAACAGACCACAGAGAACTTTTAAGGGCATGAAAATACCCTATATAACATTATAATGATGGATATATATGATCATACTTTTACCCAAACCTATTGAATATACAACATCAAGAATAATTATGATAAATTATGGGCTTTGGTTGATTATCATGCATCAATCAGTGTTTGTACCATTTGAGTGAGTAGTATTAATAAGGGGGAAAAAGGTGCATGTGACAATGCTAGGAATATACTGAGAAATGTTTATGCCTTTATCTCAATGTTGTTGCAAATCTAAAACTGCTCTTCGAAAATAAGTCTTAACAACACACAAACAAAAATCTGGTTGTTTTAAGAGTGAAGCATGTGAGTATGATTTAGATTAGAAGCAGGGAGAAGAAGTAGTTCAGTTAGTTGAATAATACTCTGGGGGTTACAACATGCTTTAAATATTAAACAATTAAATTTAATTACCTGAACATTCCTAAAAGCTACATAGCTCATTCTTTCCTCAATCACATAACATACTTATTGAGTGACTGACGTGAGCCTTTGTGTGCTCTCATGGAAGGTACAGTGAAGGATAGTCTCTGCCTTCTTACAGAATTTTGAGAAATTAACTGGTATATTGAGAGATGAAATGACAACTAAAAGGTTTTTCTAGGATTAAAAAGAATCTGTCTCCACTCATGAGGTGCTTTTATACATTATCATTTCACCTTCTTCATCCAGCCTGTTGATCTCTGGATGAAGAACTGAGATGTACAGATTGTCACATTACAGACAGGCATTTTCAATTTACCAAACACTTTCCAATTTTATCCTCAAGGCCATGCTGTGAGATTATTTGAAAATTGGCAGAGAAATTTGCCTTAGGGATTCTAATAAAAGCTGAGGAATTAGAATTTGTTGTGATTATGATGTATTGAGAATGGTTTGATAATACAAAAAGATACAGTCATGCTCAAAGGAATTTTAACATTTAGCTTTATGTCTGTAAATTTTGGGTTCAACACCAGAGTTTATACACAATTTTGTAAAAATGTCTGTATGTTATTTTTAAATATACTTACACTGTGGTTTGGAGGAACAAAAGGTAACCCAAGAGATTCCCTGAGTCTACTTCATTATTTTAAGGATTTAAAAGAAGCATAACCGAAATGTTTCCAGTTTGTATTAAAGAGTAGAAAAAGAATTTCATCAAGATTACTCCTATATAGTGAAACTTATTCAAAATATGGATATATTCTTCATTCTCAGTTTTTTTCTCTGTATAGAAAGTACCAAAAAGAAACTGAGACAGTAATAAGTTAATGCCAACATTAACAAACTGAAAATTTAAAATCCAGTATTTAGTTGAATCTTTTTTTTTTTTTAAGATTTTATTCATTTACCCAACAGACAGAGATCACAAGTGGGCAGAGAGGCAGGCAGAGAGAGAGAGAGAAGCAGGCTTCCTGTTGAGCAGAGAGCCTGATGTGGGGCTCTATCCCAGGACCCTGGGATCTTGACCTGAGCTGAAGGTAGAGGCTTTAACCCACTGAGCCACCCAGGCGCCCCTTAGTTGAATCTTTTAAACATAATTATAAAAATACTTGGGGGAAAATAACTGATTTTTTGTTGTTGTTTTTGTGGCTTTTCTGCCACTTAAAGGACCGATGTTAATACTTAATGTTTCTCTTTGTTATTTAGGTTGTGTAATTTTTATTGTTCTATCTTCTGGTTTATCATTTTTTTTTTCTTCTGTCTCCTCCATTCTACCATTGAGCCCACTCACTGAGGTTTTATTCAGTTGGTGTTTTTTTAGGTGTAAAATTTGGTTGTCCTTTATGTGTTCTATTTCTTTGCTGAGATTTTCTATTTCTTCACTGAGACCTTTATTTTTCTTAAAAAAAAAAAAAAAAATATATATATATATATATATATATATATATATATATATAGTAGAGAAAAAGAGAGCAAGCAAGTGAGAGAGAGAGAGAGAGACCACAAGCTGGGGGGAGAGGCAGAGGGATCCTGACACAGGGCTTGATCCCAGGACCCTAAGATCATTACCTGAGCAAACAGGAGACACTAAACCAACTGAGCCATCCAGGTGCCCAGAGATTTTTATTTGAGACATTTGTTTCCAGAATGGTCATAATTGCTGTGAAAACATTTTCATCATGGCTGTTTTTGTTTTTTTTTTCTTTTAAGGTAATTCAAACATCTGCCATCTCAGTGTTGTCATCTATTGATTGTCTTTTCCCATTCAGCTTGAGGTCTTCCTGTTTCTTGATACAAGAGATGTATTTCAGTTAAAACATGCACATTTTCATATTATGTTATCAGACTCTGGGTCTTATTTAAACCTTTTATTTTCATTGGATTTCTCTTGGCACCATGCCCACAGGGGAAGGGGGACAAAAACCTTCAAGAACAATACCGTTTGTCCTCTACTGTATTTCTCATACGGGCACACAGAAGCCATTCAGCAAATGTGTTGTGTGTTTGAGTGAAAAGTGAGCTATCCAGCTATTAGGAGTGTTCAGAAGAGTAAACTGAAATGTCAAGTGAAGGTAAAAGTCCAGTTTGACCAATCAGCCTCCAGTCAGGGACAAGGCAGAACTTGTAGCTTTAGCATAGTATGAAGGTTCCAGCTCTTCACATGGTCTCCACTGACATTCTGATGAAGGTCAACTGGACAGTGGTGAAAGTCTTAAATCTATATTCTATGCTATATGAAAGTCCTAAATGAAAGTCCTATATGAAAGTCCTAAATCTATATGCCTCCTCTGATACCACCTCCATGAGGAAAAAGAAGAACCATCTTGAAACCACTAGGTGAGAGTGGAGATCCATATTCCTCATACAGTCTCTACCAATATAAATAAGGTGGTCTTATTATCAGCTGGCAGGGATGAAAGGCACAGATCCCTCTTTGGCCTTCTCTGACACTACCTCGTGGTTATGTTGGGAGACCCCATCATAACACTGCAAGGATAGAAATCCAAACTCTCTACTCATCCTATGCTGGCCCTGTGAAACCACAGTTTTTTCCTGTGGTGTTTACCTGATGTACAGAGGTTAATTGTCTAAAAGGTTTCTGTTTTGTAAGGTTGAACCTTTCCTGGTCCTTTGGCGAAAGAGCACAAGCTTTTATTTGGACTTTTTGTGTCAAGGTCTATTACAGTTTCTGGTATGCTAGATCTTTAAATCCAAGTCCAAGATATTTGAAGGAAAAAGAAAGCCTGGGAAACTCACGTTCCCAAGCTAGTCTATCTTTTCCCCATTTTTCAAAGTACTCTTTTTTTTTTTTTTTGTAATTAAATATGTAATGTTCAGGATTTTGTTTCATTAGTGGTTGGAATAGGGGAAAACACATCTTTCTTAATTTTTAAAAATATTTTTGATGTATGTTATTAATACAATAAATATATTTTAATTTGCTTGTTTTGTTCTACATTGTCAATTCTTATTCTGCCTCTGTTTGTATGGAGAATGACAGGAAATTATCAGTTGCTGTGAAATTATTAAATCCTGACCAAAAAGAAAAGAAATGCTTGCTTGGTCCACCCCAAGGAAATTACTTAAGGATAATGTATTTGAACATCAAAACACTGGCCTATGCCTATCATGAATAGATTTTTAACAAATACAAAGCATAATCACATCAAAAAATGGGCAGAAGACATGAACAGACACTTCTCAAAAGAAGACATACAAATGGCTAACAGTCACATGAAAAAATGTTCATTATCATTAGCAATCAGGGAGATTCAAATCAAAACCTATTGAGATATCACCTACACTCGTCAGAATGGCCAAAATTAGCAAGACAGTAAACAGCATGTATTGGAGAGGAGGTGGAGAAAGGGGAACCCTCTTACACTGTTGGTAGGAATGCAAGTTGATGTAGCCACTTTGGAAAACAGTGTGGAGATTCCTTAAGAAATTAAAAATAGAGCTTCCCTATGACCCTGCAATTGCACTACTGGGCATTTACCCCAAAGATAATGATGTAGTGAAAAGAAGGGCCATATGTACTCCAGTGTTCATAGCAGCAATGGCCACAGTTGCCAAACTGTAGAAAGAACCAAGATGCCCTTCAATTGATGAATGGATAAAGAAGATATGGTCCATATATACAGTGGAGTATTATGCCTCCATCAGAAAGGATGAATAGCCAACTTTTGTATCAACATGGATGGGACTGGAAGAGATTACACTGAGTGAAATAAGAGAGAGTCAATTATCATACAGTTTCACTTATTTGTGGAGCATAAGGAATAACATGGAGGGCATTGGGAGATGGCAAGGAGAAGTGAGTTGGGGTAAATTGGAGGGGGAGACAAACCATGAGAGACCGTGGACTCTAAGAAACAAACTGAGGATTTTGAAGGGGAGGGCAAGTAGGGGATTGGGTGAGCCTGGTGGTGGGTATTATGGAGGGCATGTATTGCATGGAGCACTGGGAGTGGTGCATAAACAATGAATTCTGGAACACTGAAAAGAAATAAAATAAAACAAAATGAAAAAAGATTTTCAGGCAACTATAGGAGAAATAAGTTAAAAACATTAAGCATATGTTGATCTATTATTAGGAAAAACAAAAGTTAATAGGTTATATAATAAAGTCCTTGCTTTTGACAGAGTTGTAAGAACCTATAAAAGCAAAGAAAAAATAAAATAAGCTCATTTCTATGATATAAAGCAAAAATGATTTCATATTTTGAATAAAATGATAAGTTCTTCAGAGAAGCCCTCAATGAAAAACCCCAAAATGTTTTCAAGGAGAACCTCATTAGGAGTATATAAATTTGGGGAAAATGTATTCAAGCCAGCCAGCCTAGATAATAGATTCTGAATCCTAATGTAAATGATCATGTCATTTGCAAAAACAAAAACAAAGCTGTTTGTCTACATTCCCAAATGGAAAGGTGCAGTTCTATGGAGCCATTTTAAAATGTTTGTCAACTTTAATAGTCTGATGATTTGGTAAGCATCTGGGTTACATTCTCTCACTTACTCACTTCTCTCACTTAATATGAAAGATTAGAAATTACATTTTAGTAAAGTTGCTCTAAAGGTCAGATTACAAAACAGACTTGATGTATATTCAGGATAAAATTTTGTCTCTTAGTAACCTGAAAGTGTCAAGGCAAAAACAGTCAAGGAAACAGGCTAAAGCTGTTTTGTTTTGTTCTAAATACAAAACATAAGCATGCATTCAAGAACTTGTAATCAAGAGAAAGTGGTTTTAGCTCTAGTTCTGTCATGGAACCATCACTCAGCCATTCTACAAGCCCATCTTCATTTGTGAAATAATTTTTACTGTGTCTGGTGAATCGCATCAGTTGTGTCCTGAGAATCTCTATGATCCAGTGGATGGAACAAATAAATTCATTTACTTCGTTCCTTCAACACATAAAGATTATTTGCCCCTTACATGACAGACATTGCAGAATCCAAAATGAGGGAAGCACAATCTGGGCTCTCAGGGTGATCTTGTTACCAGAAGCAATAACATCAAGGAATCAGGAAGACTCCTCAAGGGGGCGGCACCTCAGGCTAGGGGTAATTAAATAGAGGAGATGAACTTTTGAATGAGAGTAGATTTGGGGGCAAGGTGAAGGATCATTCTCCTTCTAAATGTTGTGCAACCCCTGGGGCTAATAATACATCATATGTTTATTAAAAAATTTAAAAATTGGGGCACCTGGGAGGCTCAGTGGGTTAAGCCGCTGCCTTCGGCTCAGGTCATGATCCCAGGGTCCTGGGATGGAGCCCTGCATCGGGCTCTCTGCTCAGCAGGGAGCCTGCTTCCTCCTCTCTCTCTGCCTGCCTCTCTGCCTGCTTGTGATCTCTCTCTGTCAAATAAATAAATAAAATCTTCAAAAAAAAAAAAAGAAATTATAAAAAAAATTAAAAAATTTAAAAAACATAATAAATGTTGAGCAAAATGCATATGTACCTTTTCTTTTGCTCTGTTTTGTTTTGAAAGAGTAATTCCATAGCTTTCACCTGAATTGCAAAAGGTAGATGACTCCCAACAGTTCAAGAATTACTGCCTTCTAGGAAGAGTAGAATTTAACCCAAGTTACAAGAGGGAAGGTGAGATGTCCTAGGGAGAACAATGAGAACAAGAAATACCACTGGAAGGAAGCACTATGCACTTATCTTAGAGATAAGATTTTATCTTATCATCATGGGGGATGTGGGGGAAGGGGGGACATTAAAAGGTTTTAAAGTAAAAGGAAAGCATATTCAGTTGGGTTGGAGAGATTGTCCCATAACAGCTGCATGTAGGATGAATCCAAGAACTAAAGGAGAAATTGGTAAATAGAAGCCTGATACTATATTCACTACTTAGGCAGTGTAGTAGGAATGTATAAGAAGAGATGGACTTCAGAAAAATTTAGATTAAAAAATGACCAAAAGTTGATATAACTGAATAAACAAAATTCATTGAAATCTATAAAAATCCATATAAAAGTGAACTTCCATTTCTAGCAATATGAAATAATAGAGATACACTGTTTTAGGATGGTTTCCCTAGAAAATACAGTCAGATACAAAGTGAAGCTTTTGTTAGGAAGTGGGATCCTAGGCAAGAAAGACGATACTAGGAAGAAAGAGGTTAGAAAGATAACAAATGCAAAGTGTTAAGTTGCTCGCTGGCCCCAGTTATCTCAGACCCATGGCTGGCTGCTCAGTCGCAGGGAGTATGTGGAGGAAAACACTGCACCTGAACACCGTGGTTGTGGGGCGAAGGAAAAGGGCTTATCCTCTTTTTCCCAGCTTCTGCTTCTCATTGTGCAAAGCTTCCCCATGGAGCATTAACTCTCCCGCGCTTCCCAGAATTGTTTCCCGGATCCTTCCTTCAGTCTGCTGTTGGGTACATGAGATCCATGTCAGAGTAAGGCACTTCACGGAACCGGAAGGGATGGGCAAAGTTTGTTTCAAGGCCTATGAGGGCAGTCAGTAGAGGCCCCCAAAGAGCTCCTCAGGCCTCTATTACAGCAGGCAGGAAGGGCCTCTGAGACAGCCCCGAGCATGGGAGATGTGGCAAATTGGCTCTCAGAAGGCGAAACCAGTGTGGGCAACAAAGGCGGCTAAATCAAGTACCAGAGTCATGTCTTGTACCCCAAGATGAATACAAAAAAAAAGGGGAGAAAGTCCAATTGTTCAGTGGGGTGGTCAGCTACAATCTCCTAAAAGAGCTATGAATATAAGTCAAACTGCCCCTACTTGTCATCTGTGTTTTGGTGTTTTCTGTTTGTTTATTTGTTTTTACTACTCCGACTTTAAATATCAGTGCCCCTTAAAGGATTTCGACAAAAATGGTCCCTAATTCTGTTTCCCTCTCCCCTTTGCTTGACCTCCTCTCTTCTCTTCTCTTCTCTTCTCTTCTCTTCTCTTCTCTTCTCTTTCCTCTCCCCTTGCTTTTCTTTTCCTCCTTCTCCCTACCTCCTTCTCCCCTCTTCCTTCCTTCCTTCATATCCCTAATGGAAAATTGAGGAAGTCAAATTAAGCATCACTATTACACTGAATATTAGTCAACTAACTGAAAATATATAGACATAATCTTGACTCTTTCAAAAATTTATAATATTTATTTAGACATTTTTCTTTCCTTTTGATTTGATTTTTATTTTAATTTTTGGAATTCAGTGAATTAGAAATATTCCATGTAATTTCTTTCCATTTTGACTTGGTATTTTCCCTTTCAAAGTTTAATTACTTGAAGACAATTTTTTAAAAATTTAATCTCAAACAGTGAAGAAAGATAAATACCTACTTATATAGAGGAGAAGAGTTGGAAACGCTTGACAGTATAGATGTGTACTTCTCTGTGTGTGTCTCTGTACATGTGCGTGGGGAGGGGTTGCATTTGTTTGTTTTTCCCAAAGTGTAGGAAAGTAAAATCATAGTAGTACAAGCGGAGGTGAACTAGAGGGAATTTGGAAACTGAATAATTTGAATTTCATAAGGAAGAAGGAGAAAAAAATCTCTTATAACAAAAGGTATTTTGAATTGATGGGAATCAGAGAAACACAAACCAGAGAGCGTGGAACTTGGAAAAATCACAAGTACAAAAAGATCAGCACTCTTGTCTCTATTATCAATAGAATGTATAACTTCACGAAAGACATCCAAATACGTTCAAAACAAGAGGTTGCTTTTTATGTATTTGTTTATGATAAGACATCATGTGTCTCAGAGACATGTAGAGTTTAAGTACTTAATATATTACAGTTACTTATTTTACTTTGTTTAAACTGTTTGCCTATTCATATGTTCTATGCTTTCTAAAGTTGTTTAACTGAAGTTCGGTTTTTATAATTAAGTGTCACCATCAACTCCTGAATACTCTGTCTTTTATAGTAAGAAAATAAATATATCTGCCTGCCCTCAGACTAGGGTTTTGGGCAGGGATTCAATTTGCACCATTGTGAATATTCCCTAAGAGATGAAAAAGTGAGGTGACATCTAAGTTTGCCAACTGGTCCATAAACCATAAATAGACGTATGCCTATTGTTCTGTCATAATTATTAATAGTGCATCTGCTCACTCTCAAAAGCATGTTAGTTTGGATGATAAATAAAAGAACTCAAAAATGAGGGCAAGAAGATTGTCATCAGGGAGCTAAAGTACAAAATTAACAGAATGGATCAAATCAGAAATGGATAGGTACATCTTAAAGTTAGAAAAAAGTTAATTAGAAAGTAATAGAATGTCTAAAGAAATTCAATTTCAATCAGGAAAGAATTACTAAATAATAGAAGCCTAGAAAAATCATTGTCACAGATTCTGTTTGTGCAAGCGTGACCCAGGTGCCACAGTGCCTTGGATCAGGACATTTTTATAGCGTTTTAAGCACACAGAGGTCCTCATGGTATTGTGAAGTTGGATGTATATGACAATCACAACCCAATGATAATCATTTGGAGGCTAAAACTTCCTTCTCTTGCTCTAATTTTGTGTTTATCAATCAGCCATCTGGTTATCTTTTGATTTTTTTTTTTAAAGATTTTATTTATTTTATTTGACAGATAGAGATCACAAGTAGGCAGAGAGGCAGGCAGAGAGAGAGGGAGGAGGAAGCAGGCTCCTTGCTGAGCAGAGAGCCCGATGCAGGGCTCGATCCCAGGATCCTGGGATCACGACCTGAGCCGAAGGCAGAGGCTTTAACCCACTGAGCCACCCAGGCACCCCATCTTTTGATTTTTTTGTGTAGAGATATGTACATTCCTTTTTTAATTCAACTTTTATTTAACACCTACTGTGTGTCAAGAATTGTGATGGACACTGGGATGCCAAGATAGATGCTGTTCTCATACAGCTCACAGCCACACTGGGAGAGAGAGTGAGATGAGAAAGGAAGAGGAAGAAGGAGGGAAGAGAGAGAGAAGGAAGAAAGGAGGGAGGGAGAGAGAGAAATAATTACTATTTGGGGTACTGTGGGAGCACCTAACTATGGGAGCTAGGAATAGGGAATAAGGACTGTCATGGGAGGCTTCCTGAAGGAGGTGACATTTAAGTGAAGTTAAAAATAAAATGAATGTGGGCGCCTGGGTGGCTCAGTGGGTTAAGCCGCTGGCTTCTGCTCAGGTCATGATCTCAGGGTCCTGGGATCGAGTCCCGCATCGGGCTCTCTGATCAGCAGGGAGCCTGCTTCCTCCTCTCTCTCTCTGCCTGCCTCTCTGCCTACTTGTGATCTCTCTCTGTCAAATAAATAGATAAAATCTTAAAAAAAATAAAAATAAATTAAAAAAAAATTAAAAAAATAAAACGAATAGAAACAGGGTGGTCAGACGGAATAAGAGAATGTATACTACAGGCAGAGGAGGACAAAAGAAGCAGTTAAGGGATTTGAAATTTGCATTGCTACTTATAGTAGCAAGGATTTTTGTTGTTTTTTTGTTTTGTTTTGTTTTTACTGTTTTAGATTTATTCCCTGACTGATCTATGTAGTCCAGGAAGGCTAACAACCATATTTTTCAAAAAAAAACAAATGAGTTGCATTCCTATGGAGTCTTGACTAAAGGGAGTACCATCCTGATTAGAGTTTTCTTAAAAAAAAAGGATTTTGAAATTTATTTGCAAAAAGGGAAAAGGCTAAGTATGCATATAATGGTTTTATTTTGGAAATATATCCATTTTTTAAGATTTTATTTATTTATTTGACAGACAGAGATCACAAGTAGGCAGAGAGGCAGGCAGAAAGAGAGGAGGAAGCAGGCTCCCTGCTGAGCAGAGAGCCCGATGCGGGGATCGATCCCAGAACCCCGGAATCATGACCCGAGCCGAAGGCAAAGGCTTTAGCCCATTGAGCCACCCAGGCAACCCAAATATATCCATTTTTTAGAAGATTTTATTTACTTATTTGAGAGAGAGAGAGCATGAGTAGAGGGGTAGAGGGAGGAGAGGAAGCAGACACCCCACTGAGCATGGAGCTTGAGGCTGGATTCCTGGACCCTGTGATCATGACCTGAGCTGAAGTAATACGTTTAACTGACTGAGCCACCCAGTTGCCCCTATCCATTTCTCTTACATATAGGTCATGTTCCTTGGCAGCCATTCCAACATCACGGACCTAGAAAGTGAGAGACACAAATAACATGCAAGAAAGGAGTATGAAATGTAAGCAAAATCACTGACTGGTAGGAAGGATAAATGTAAGGAAAATCCTGAGTCTGTGTGAAAGAGAGGCTAAAAGCAAAGCAAAGAGTGCCTGAATATGCACATCCTTCCTGGCCTATCTGGGATGAACTTCTAGAGATGGACTTGGTGCCAGAAAGGAGAAGCAAGACATCTTTATTCCTGGTTCCCAATTTTTAATATCTGGGGACAGAAGAGTACAGAGTCGCTTTGAATCAGTATAGGACAGTGACCTCACGGCAAAGAGACAACATGCCTTGATTTGACAAGAACCAAGAATTTGAGAAGAGCTGAAGCCCTCTCAGTCCTACACTCTGGTCACTCCTGTAGCTCTTTTGACTCCCAGGAGGTATGGAAGGGATTCAGATTTTGCAGAATCTCCATGAGGTTGTAAGAAGATAACTAAAAGAAAGAATAGAATTCCGTCTGGTAGGGGGAAAGGGTTTCTGAAACCAAACTCGGGATGAGCATCAAACAGCAGTAAAACATCAAAAATGTCTATAGCATTCACAACAGACAAGGTGGTACTGAGTGATCACAAAAGGACCAGTGAACTTTACCAAACCAGGAGAACAACCACCAATGTCCCAGCTATGGTAATCCTGCAGAATAGACAAGCTACCTTACCCAGAGATCAGAGAAGATAAAAAGGGCAGAGGCAGATGACAGTCTCTGCCACAGCACGATCATATCCTCTTTCTCAATAACTCACTGCCACCCTGGGGAAGAGGACATGAAAGAGAAGAGATGAAAAACTAAACATTTACCCAAAAGAAATCAAGGGATTCTAAAAGGCTCTTTAAACCAGAAAGGTTCAAGAGTATATTGACAAGGACAAGTCAGACAGATGGACTCCAGAAGTTGGGGCTTTTATGCCCCTTCCATTCCATGAAGTGTGGAAGGAATCTAGAAGTTCCTCTAGGTGTGGTGGTGGTACAGGGTTGAGTGTGGATTGTGGACAGTGGCAAACTGCAGAGCCGGAAAGACGATTATAGGTATCTCCACTGGGATTTGTTGTTAGCTTTTGCTACATTTAAAAAAATACTTAAGAGCCAAAACCAACACTATATTATTTTTACAGTTCTGTAGGTGAGGATGCATCTGTAGTCATCTGACAGCTCTACTGGGGCTGAAGGGTTCAAGATGTTCTCATTTACGTGCCTGAAAATGGGTACTGGCTATCGATTAATCCTCTCCTACACTTCCCTCTCTGTGGTGGGTTAACCTGGACTTCCTCACAGCATAGTGATCTCACAATCGAAAGAAAGAAACAAAATGAAATCTTAATTTTATGCAATTCAGGTAATCAGAGATTCCAAAAGAAATGTAGATTCTGTTGTAATAGTGAAATTTTCTTCTAATGATTACATTGTTCTCATCCTGTTCCCCGCTTGTTGGCGCTGAATGATATAATTATTTTTCTGCAGTGAATTAACTGCAAGTTTTCTGGTGCTTGAAACATTTTTTTTTTTACTTTTTTTTTTTTCTATTTTGGCCATCTCCCCCACCTACCTCCTCTCTGGCAGCCACCAGTTTCATCTCTGCTTCAGAGTCTAGTTTTTTTGTTTGTTTGTCATCTTTTTTCCTTTGTTCATTTGCTTTGTTTCTTAAATTTCACATATGAGTAAAATCATGTATTATTTGTCTTTCTCTGACCGACTTATTTCACTAACATTATACCTTCTAGATCCATCCACATTGTTAAGAATAACAAGATCTCATTCTTTTATCATTATTAATTTTCTTTATATACTTGGGCACAGAATTTATATACCTGGCACTAAAACATCAAGTCAAAGGACGAGTAGCCTTTAGAGAATCCATATACCCCCTGCAACCCTGGTATGCAAGTTTCCTCATGTTTGCCTGTTGGCCAAGCTGCTTTTCAAAGTACGTTTAACCACAAGGTCAGAGGTATTCGCTACCCACAAAGTTAAGATCACTGCATAAGCGAAGCAAGGCACGAGAGCTGATAACGCAAAGGGAAGTTGAAAGGGGTTATTGGTTAATGTTTAGTTCATACCCCATGCCCGGCCCCGTTCTCATTTCCCTTTCCCATATTGTCTTATTTCTACAATTAGTTGTGAACTGCTAAAGATCTCCAGCCTGTTTCCTGGCATACCTCTATCAAGCTATTCTGGCAAGGTTGAGGATTAGTAACAGATCATATGTACAGATATATTTGTGACAAAACAACAACAACAACAAAAACCTGTTTTTTATATGTAGAATGTCATTATTGTTTTTTTATTTATTTATTTTTTATTTACTCATTTGAGACAGAGACAGAGAGAGCACAAGCAGGGTGAGAGACAGAGGGAGAAGGAGAAACACACTCCCCGCTGAGCTGGGAGCCTGACATGGGGCTCGATCCCAGGACCTGGAGATCATGACCTGAGCTGAAGGCAGACACTTAAACATCTGAGCCACCCAGGAGCCTCAAGAATGCCATTTTTAAAAAAATGACATTTTGGGAATTCGCCTAATTAGCAATGGATTTTGCTTTCATTCATTCTAATAGTTTCAAAGAGTTTGTGTTATCTAACACCATATTCCTTCAGAGTTTCAAAACATTTGACTTCCTAAATTTACGTATTTGTCTGTGATGGAATCATTAGTATGAAAAATATTTCTCAAAACTCCATGTGGTCAACTATTATTCTTGATGAATTAAAAAACAAATTAATGAATGAAATTTTAAATAAATAAAGTTAAATAAAGAATAACAGGGACACAAAACGTGTTTCTAACTGATCACTTGTACATATATATTAAAATATACATTCTTCCAACACTTTAATAGTTATTTTTTCACCTTATGACTAACTCTATAGTAAATTTTTTAATTTACAGAAAACAACTTTTCATACTTGATGATGATTGTGTCCTTATGGTCACAAGATTGAATCCATAGAAAAGAAGAAGAATTTTAAAAATTCATGAATGGTTTCTATTTTCTCAAAGTTAATTACTTAAGCAGAAGGTTTAATCTTTATTACAGATTGTTCAGTAATTGAAAGCTGTTTGTATTTCACACCAGAGAGGTCAGGTTTATGTTCACAGTACCACCTCAGATTAAGGAGTAGACTTCAACTAAAGAAAGAATTAACCTAGAAAATAGAAATCTATTCGAAAGCACAGCTTGTGATTTTTTTTTTTCCTTTCAGGTAAGCCTTAGCTCTTAAAAAAAAAAAAAAATGGAGAAGAAGAAGAACAAAAGAAAAAGAAAAAGAAAAAAATAAGGCTACGAAGTCTGCCAGAACATAAACTCTTCCAAGCCACCACTCTGCATTACACACACACACATATACATGCATACACACACACACACACAGAGGCACCCACATGTGCACACACACATCTGCATGCACACACACACACACGCTCTTACACTCTACTAATTTCCCCAGGGCTTCTCTGATATAAAAGCAATTTTCTTCCCTTTCCCTCATGAAGTTTGTATTTTCAAACTGCTGTGAAACCATGCATTTAGTATAGCTCTTCATTTCTTTTTCAATTACCTAAAAGAAATATCTATCTTTTAAGTGCATTTAGGAATGTATCATCATAGTTCTATAATTGGATAGCTTTTCTTATACTGACTCTACTTCTTACACATACGGTTGTAATTGATAAGCCAAAAGATTTACATTGAAATTAGATGCCCAAACACTGGCAGTTCCATACCTATGGTGATTTTACTTATCTTTACCCGGATGTTATTTGTTTCTGCTTAGATACCATCAGCAACTTTAATATAGTATTTACAAATAAATAATGGTGATAATATTTTATCAATAAGTCCTCTTTTTAATCACATTACGTACACTAACATTTAATAGGATTAATATTTACTAAAGAATGTACATTTGTTGTGCAAGAAAATACTCTATTTATTAAGCTTTGTGTAGGAAAATGTTTTAGTTAATCACATTAGAAGTTTATGTATAACAACATTGTATTTATTTCATTTCATTTAGTTATTTTTTTAGCTACAGATCCTGCACATTGTGCTCCTAATTCCAAAGTAAATCTTAGTGGTTTAAAAGCAAAGTATAATTTCACTCATATTATTAGAAATTAGATATTGGTTGCAAATAAGGCCTTACCTAATAATGCCTTACAAACTGGTGTTTAATTTATTAATTTTTTTTAATCAAGTAGCTAAAATCTGTCACTTAAACTATACACTTTGTTTTTATGTGAGAAAATTAGCAACTCTTACTGAGATAATGATAGCTAGTACACTGTGTGTTAACTATATTCACTGTGTCAAGCACTTTATATCTATATCATATGATTTAATTATTACAAACTATAAGTAATGTTTTATTTATTATTATAAAGATAAAGAAAAATAAATATGAGGTGATTAATTAAATTCAGACCACAGCAAAGCCAAGATTAGACCCAGATTTCTAACTATTGCAAAGTCTGTTCTTAACCACTAGGCCTATAGAAAAATCAATTCTGTCCTTCCTACAGCACATATTTGAATGCTTCACTATACACTAAGACTTCAAACAAAATAGCTAAATAGATGCAGGCCAGAAAACCCTGGTAAAATATGTGCTAAAACATATGTCAAAATATCATAGGATTTGTTTGCGGGACACAAAATTTTGAATGATCTCAACTTTGGTGGTTATAAAAATGTGGTTCAAGATCACCCATATACAAATCACCTGATGTGTTTTTGCTTTTGTTTTTGTTTTTTTAAATTCAGATCCCTGGAACACATTATACAATTGACCCAAAATTGTAAAGAAATATGTCAGAAATGCACAACTTAATAAATTTCCTAGGTAATTTTCAGGTGGGCAAATGTTTAGGAAAACTGCTTTAAAAAAAATGTTTGCATTCTTTAAAATTCCATAAAGGCTCTAAATGTGTTAATCTGAGTAAAAAATACAAAATGTCCCTTGTGGATTTCTGCTTATCCCAAGATATTATTTAACCATATTCTACATTTATTCTTAATTACATGCTTCTAAATTAAAGAAGCAAATAAATAAATCTTTTTTAACTTGTTTTTCCAACTTCTATTTTATTTGCTCAAAAATAAAGTTGAAATCTAATTATTTCAGTTTTTATTATGACTTTCCTTGCTTTGTATCCCTGATCTGTTACCTCCAGTTGTTTGAGATGAATATGAAGTCTTGAGCAGTAAAAGAATGTTACATCTCTCATATTCAAGGATACAAAAATATAGCTCCAGAGAGATTCTAAGCATTGAGTTCTCTGTTATTAATGGAAGCGAAAGAGATAAGTTCGGAGCTATCAAAATTTGGGATTAGGAGTCACCTTCAGAGTCATCTTAACTATCATTTGAATTATCTGAGCTAGTAGATGCTGTCTTTTATCATTTAAATAGTCAATGCCATTAAACTTTATACATAATTTCTTTTTTGTTATGACTTTTATTATGTTTTGTTAGTCACCATACATACATCATTAGTTTTTGATGTAGTGTCCCATGATTCATTGTTTGTGTATAACACCCAGTGCAATCCATGCTCTCCTTAATATTCATCACCCGGCTAAATCTATCCCCCAACCCTCATCCCCTCTAAAACCATCAGGTTGTTTCCCAGAGTCCATTGTCTGTCGTGGTTCATCTCCCATTCTGATTCCCCCCTTCATTTCTCCCTTCCTTCTCCTAATGTCCTCCATGTTATTCCTTATGCACAACTTCTAATTCATAATCAGATGAGTGGGAATTGAAATTAAAATGCTTCTTCCTTTTTTCTATTATTTTTTATTTAGAGTTTTATTTTTTTCCCTTCAACTCTGTCTAATGTTCTTGGTGCAAAATTTTCTTTTGTGTATATAAATCTGATTATTCATTCCACTTAGCTAACATAGCAAAGGAATCTGATATAATCTGAAGGGTCAAAGTACCTCTCTGGTGGAAGTATAAAGGACATGAACAAGGAAGATGAATTCTCCATGCAGACAAAAAGAATTTGAAAGAAACTAAAGAAAGAGCTTGTGCAGGGCAATCTAAAATATGTTCAAGCAACAAGTAGTTCAGCTTGCCATGGGTGGAGAGAAAGAATGGGGTGGTTCAAAGATGGAATCACGATGCTACTGAGAGATAAAGATAGAGTTACACAGAAGCAGTGGATGAATCTGTATGTCATTTTTAAGTGCTTTCTCATATGGAGTCAAAGGAAAAGCTTTAATGTGGGAGCTGGAATGTTCAGATTAACATTTAGAAAAACCACTCTGGTTCAGTGTTGTATTAGTCCATTCAGGTTGGACTATATGTTCTAGCCTGGACCACACATATGCTGTAACCGGACACATTGAGTGAGTGGCTTATCACTAATGGAAATTTATTTCCCACAGTTCTAGAGGGAAATTTACTTCCCACAGTTCTAGAGGGTGATCTTCTAGTTCAGGATCAAGGTGCTGGCAGATTCAGTATTTGGTGAGTGCCTCCTTCCCAACTCATAATTGCTGTCCTCTCTATAAGGTATAACCTCACATGGTGGAAAGAACAAGCAAATTCTTTGAAACAGTGCTATCTGCATTCATGAGAGCTCCACCCACATGACCTAATCATATCCCAAACGCCTCACCTCCAGATACCATCACTTGGGGGATTTGGTTTAAACATATAAATTTGGGGGATATATAGACTTATATATCATATACATATATATGTGTACATATATATATATTTTATATACTTAAACATATAAATTTGGGAGATACAGACTAAATGTATATAGCTAATGGTTGTGGGAAACTTTGGACTAGAATTAGACTTGATATTCTCCTCTTTTCTAAGATGTATTATTTCTTCAATTTTTTGTATAAGGTATGGAATAAAAATCTCAAAATTCCTGAGATAGAAATCACTCATACTATTTTTTCTAGTAATATTTTTATTATGATATAATTTAGATGCCATATGATACACAGATTTTGACAGTTTCCTTGAGGTATACCTGACATACAGGTTTGCAGGGTACAATTTGTCAAATTTTGACATATGTGAACACTTGCAAAACATTAGCTCAAACAAAATGGGGAACATATCTATCATCTTTAAAACAATGTAGTGTAGTAGTTGAAACAGCAGTCGTCCTGGTCCTGTTCCAGGGGAAACATGTTAAGTATGATATTAGCTATAGTTTTTCAGACCACCTTTACCAGGTTGAATAAATTTCCTTCCATTTACTTTTTGAGGAGAGTTTTTATCAGGAATGAATGTTGGGATAAATTTTTAATTTCACTTATTTTCTCCATTGTGTTTATTTTCATTGATTTCCACTCTGACATGTATATGCTCTTTCTTGCACTTCATGTTTTTGTTTCCTTTTCCCTTTCTTGTTTCCTGAGGTGGAAACCATAGTCATTGATTTGAGATATATTTCTTTCTAAAAAGGAATTTTGTAGTATAAGTTCCCTTTTATGTTCTGCTATAACTGTACCCCACAAATGTTGACATATTGTGTTTCCTTTTCATTCGTTGCTAAATATTTGAAATTTAGCTTTTGATTTCTTCTTGGGGTCAT
This sequence comes from Neogale vison, assembly GCF_020171115.1. Taxonomy (NCBI): domain Eukaryota; kingdom Metazoa; phylum Chordata; class Mammalia; order Carnivora; family Mustelidae; genus Neogale; species Neogale vison. The sequence goes on from NC_058091.1 coordinate 29,263,347, forward strand.
AAATTATTTAGAAGTATGGTGTTTTCCCAAAATATTATAATATTTGGCCAAAAATGTTATTCTTGATTTTTAATTCAGTTCCATGTGGGCAGAGAATGCATTTTGTTTTATTCAAACACATTTCAATTTAATAATACTGGTTTTATGGCCCAGGATATGATCTATCTCAGTAAATATTCTATGTTTTTAGTATTACAACATTAGAGTAGTTCAATTACATTTCTCCTCTCCAAGATTTGGCATTCTTCATGTCATGCTTTTTACTTCTACATATGTTGTGTACTTTGAAATGTACTCTTATTATTTTTTGTTTTGATCAATTCATTTAAAGATGGTAAATAATAGTAACTCTTTATATTTACTCATGTAGTCACCATTTTTTAGTGTTCTTAATTATCTTTTGTAGAACTAGGCTCCTTTTTACTATTATTTTCTTCTTTCAAAGGACTCTTTAAAATTTCTTATAATGAATGTCTCCCTTTGTCTGCATAAGGCATTATTTTTTTTGAAAGATGTTTCACTGGATAAAAATTCTAAATTGACGGGGGGTTTTTTATTACTTTAAAGAGGTTGCTATACTGTTTTCTATCTAGCATCGCTTCTGAAGAAGTCCTTATTTTTTGTTGTTGTTATCCTTTTCCTTTTACTGTTTTAAAGATTTTCTATCACTGTCTTGAAGCAATTTGGTTATAATATATGTTGGTGTAGTTCTTTTCATATTTTTTGTTCTTATAGTTCTTTGAGTTGTTTGAATCATAGTTTTGCTCAATTTTGATAATTTTCAACCTTTATTTCTTTAAATAACTTTGGTCCTCTTTCTTCAGGGACAAAACTCATGTATCTAACCAACAGGTTAGAGTTGTTTCTCAGATCACTGCTTATCAGTTTTTTTTTTTTTTTAAGTAAACTTTCCTCTTTGTATTTTATTTTGGAAACTTTATATTGCTATATTCAAGTATACTAAACTTTTCTCTTGAAATGTCTAATTCAACATGGTTCCACCCATGATATTTTATTTTTCATCTCAGATATTGCCATTTTTACCTCTGGAATATCTTAAGATCTTCAACCTTTCATCTAGTTTCTTTAACATATGGTATATAGTCATAAAAAGGTTTTAAAGGCCCTCTGTAATATTTTCATCATGTGAGTCACTTGGGCATCTAGTTCTATGAGTCATTTTTCTTTTCACTTGGGTTGCATTTGGCTGCTTTCTTTACATACCAACTAATGTTTTTATTGGATGCTGGACTTTGTGAATTTTTCCTTTTTAGACATTGGCTATTTTTTATATTCCTATAAATGTTCTTGATATTTGTTCTGGGATAGTTAAGTTATTTGAAAATCATTTAACTTATTGAATGAGAATGTCTTACTCTTCATCTTCACCGACTATGAATTACTTCTCATTGCTACGAAATTTTAGATAAAGAAGTATACAGAATTCTATATTGTATTTTTATATCCAGTTTTTTTGTTTGTTAGGCTTTTGCATTTCAACCATGTTTTCACACTGTCAGTAGGTTTTTTGTTTGTTTGTTTTGTTTTTTTGGTGCTTTATAATCCATTGTACGAATACATGACACCTCATCTAACCATTCCTCTATTAATGGATTTGTTTTTTCTAATTTTGGACTATTCTGAATAAAGCTGCTACAAACATTCTTGTCCAAATATTTATTTGAACAGATGTTTTATGGTTTTATCCTTTATACCAGTGTGTGGAATCACTGCTTCATAGGGTAGAAGTGTAACTACTTAAGAAACTGTCAGATACTTTACTGGAGTAATAATATTCTCTCACTTTATTTTCATCCCTACTTTCAACCTTCCCTTTTTTTTTTTTTTTTTACTGTGAATCACTTATAAAAAGTGTATCTTTGGGATTTGCTCTTTTATGTTATGATGGTAGCTGTTAAATGGAAGAGTTGCCCATATTGGTATCTCCATACCCATCTCCTGAAAGTTTGCGATTTCTAATAGACACATGCAGTTACAAGCCACAGTTGTATCACAAGAACCTACCAAATCACTAAGTGATAAAAGCAAATCACCACTCAAATGGAATCTGATTTCATTTGTATGAAATCTAATTCATTGTGTATCTTTTAGAATCAAAATAAGGAGGATGTTTTTCACCATCAACTAATTTCTTTGTGATGATATTAAGAAACAACTTTTTTCCATGTAGTAATACTCTTTCTTATCAATGTCCCATCATAACCAATCATCGGTACCTTCACACATATACAATATAGCTTACAAAATCATCTCTACTTAGTAAATTCTATTTTCTTGTTTCCAAATTTTCAATATAAAATAAAGCAAAAAGTCAGAAAGCATTTCCCATTATATATGAATTATGAATATGCCAATAGTTAATTATTAATGAATATATGATTTAAACCAATTAAAAAGCAAAATATTTTGTGGCATGTCAATGAGACAATAATTGCTTTTACACATATAATATTGTTGATACATGACAACCATAATATTTAATATTAGAATTTTCTCAATAACACATCTGCTTTATTTTCTGATAAAGTTGTCATTAATTTAGGCAGCTGATTTTGTTAATGGCTGAGTAACGGTAGAATGTGAATATCATTATACATTTTTAATATTTTACTATAAGCAATATTAATTTAAATAATGCTTTTTAAATTATTTGTTAAATAATTTAAGATTTCTTGACAGGTCAGATGAATTAAATATAATGCTTCCTCCCTGATTTGATCAGTTAATTAAGTGAAAACAATTGAGAAATCTTATATATGTAAGCATGACAAAAGCCATTGAAAAGGTTAAGAACTTGGAATTTGTGAATAAAACTGCCTTCTGACAGAGAAACTAGACTGGGACTATAACTAAAAAGAGGCAAAAATTGTTTTTCCTGAAGGAGAAAGTTTAAGAGGGAGGAGTCTTGGTCCATCTGAAGCATAAAAAAGGAAATTCTCCATTAAATTAAAATCCAAATGCTGCCAGCCTTCCCCCAGGAGATTTCTCCCAGTGCAAGAGATCTTTCCTTCTCAGGCAGGTACACAGAGTGGGATCCCTAATGATATTTCAGGAAAAAGATAACTTGAAGCTCCAAGCTGCTTAGAGTCATAAAACTCACTCAGAGTGAGTTTTGGAGTTACCTCACTCAGAGTGAGTTTTGGAGTTAAGCTCCAAGCTGCTTAGAGTCATAAAACTCACTCAGACCTATGGTCTGAGTTCCATATTACTAGCGAGTCTTATACCACTTTTGAAAAGAATAATTGATTTCTTATTTTTTTCCCAATTCTCACCTTTCTTAAAGAGTAGAGAATACCTACAAACCAATATATGTTTATAGTTGCCTATGATAAGACTTAAATTTTTTCAATCAGATTAAAACCTAAGTATATGGTGATTTTTTTTGGATAATGCTAATTGGCACAATCTGAATCCACATCTAGAAAAGGCATGGCTGCCAGAGGTAGGATACTGCAGTTGAGAACCAGGTACAGAACCTCAGACTAGGCAGTGCTTAATGCCAGGGATTCTCTGCAACTGAGATTGGGAAAGGCAGTGAAAGAGATCTAGGTTAGCTTTCTTAGGTACAATAAAAGAAGGCAAGTTGACCATCAAATCAGGCAAACCAGAAGCAGATGCAAAACCTAAAATAAAAATAATATATAATTATACACTAAAACCAGTTAAGACTCAGTAAATCAACGTGGAAGAAAAAAATCCCTTCCTTTTTATGGAGTCGCCCTATGCAATAAAGTAGCTACTAGCTACCTGTCACTATTCACACATAAACTTAAAATAATTAATTAGAATTACATGTTCTGTTTATCAGTTGGTCATTTCCTTTCTCAAAAGCCACATGTGGCTAGTGGCTACTTTATTGGATAGAGCAAGTCTAGTGCATTTCCTTCATCACAGAGTGTTCTATTGGACAGTGCTGCTCTAAATAATGGCCTCAAACATTTGTAAACAGCAAAGTAACTTGCAATCTGCATGGATAAGTCATCTGGTTTAAATGTACAGCTTCCCAAAAGACAATTCTAAAGAGGCCAACAACTCAATACAGATGAAAAAAAAAAAAAAAAAAAGTTATGGACCTTTTTAAGCTTATGACTAGACGAACTGTGATGAAAACATCAAGGTCTTGTGGAAATACACATATGTCCTCTCTGACATCTCTTTCTAAAGCTTCAACACATGGTGTATTTTAGCAAGTTAGTCATAGCTTCATTCATTCTCTCACTCTTTCAGAAATCATTGAGTGTACGAAACTATGGTAGGAGGTAGAAATACAAAAAAAAAAAAAAAAAAAAGGAAGATACACAGTGTTCCTATAAGAATCTCATAGCACAAAAGTGAAGGATGCATGCAAGAAAATCATTCCAGTATATTTTCATTAATGTTATAATGGAAACAGTTTCAGCTTATTTTGTTTTTTTATTTTTTTGAAGACTTTATTTATTTTTGACACAGAGAGAGAGAGACAGTGAGAGGCAACACAAGAAGGGGGAGTGGGAGAGAGAGAAACAGGCTTCCGCTAGAGCAGGGAGCCCAATGCAGGGCTCGATCCCAGGACCCTGAGATCATAACCTGAGTCAAAGGCAGATGCCAAACAACTGAGCAACCCAGGCGACCCTCCACTGATTTTTAAAAGGCAATTCTTTCAGCAATCTGAGGGTGATTTAAGGGAAGATGAAGGTTGGAGAAAATGTTTGTGTACCAAGTCTGAAGTAAGGCAGTCGAAGAGGTAACAGAAGGAAATAAATTCATAAATATGCAGGAGGACAGTTGACCATAAAGTCCTTAACTATAGGTACTAACTCAGTATATTATTTAACTGAAGTTATTATTTTACTCATTATTTTTTTAACTAGTATATTATGTAACTAAATGTTCACTTGTTGAATGAACAAAATGAGAGGAAAAGAGGATACAATTTAATGATATCTTAGTGTAGACATGATGGAGAATGAGATGTGAAAGAATTTTCATTCATCTGTTCCATACTATGTTCTCTTACCCTATTATAAGACATACTGCCCCATGCTGTTGCCCAAGCCAGAAACTCTAGAGTCACTTTCTTGTCTTCCTATGTGTCTTCTCCATAGGAAATCGTATCTCATGACTCTACCTCTTTCATTTCTCTCAAAGGTGTTCGAATTTCTTCATCCCCATATCTATTGATTTATTTTATTCTTTTTGTTTTGTTTTTCTTTACAGGGAATTAAACAAAAGCCACCGTTTTTTTGTTTGTTTGTTTGTTTGTTTGTTTTTAGACTCTAATCTAGGTCTTCTCAAACTGATTCTCATCCTGCCACTGAGGTAACTTTTGTTTTTAAAGATTTCGTTTATTTATTTGAGAGAGAGAGACACCGAGAGCATGGATGAGGGAGGGGCAGAGGAAGAGGGAGAAGCAGAGTCTGGGCTGACCACAGAACCCCATGCGGGGTTTGATCTCAGGACTCCGAGACTACCTGAGCTGAAGTTGGACACTTAACCCACTGAGATATCCGGATGTCCTTGAGGTGACTTTTTAAATCTAAAATATGAATATAATCAAATCACCCCCTCTTTTATTTTAATGAGTATTCATTCCCTAACAGGTAAGTAGAAACTTCTAAGAATGGAATTACTTTAGAACATAGAATGTTTCCTTTCTCCTCCCCATGTATATTCACGACCTCAAATGTAAACTTTGAACCATATTTAAGCCGTCATAATTTTCGTAATAAAGTGTGTTCTTATTCTCTCTTCTGTCTTTAGACTTATCCCTTACTGTCAACTCTCTCCACCTCAAACCCCGTACTTTTTCGGGTTGTTTATGTTGGTCCTAATAGGCCATTTTCTGTACCACATTTAGAGGTGGTTTTCCTTATTCATTTTTCCTGCCCCCGTCCCCATCTAGATTAGGTACCTTCTCCATGAAGTCACATAATCTTATAAAAGCCTAGAAGAGTAATTTTCACAAAGGATTTTGATCTCTTTATTATAATATATTTGCTTTACCTTCTTCAGCATCTAGAAGAGTGCTTAGCAGTAATTTTTAGCAGGAAATGGAATACAGAGAGAGAGGAGATTTGGGGAAAATTTATAAATTCTCAGTAGTTACATAGAGGTGTCTGGCAATCAGAGAAGCAATCTAGGCTCAAAATAAATGTGAAGTCGCTGAAATCTAGCGAGTAGTTTAAGGAATGAGGTTATAGAAAATGTCCATGGAGAAAGGCAATGTCTTTACATGATTTCGTGATTTCCTCTTCGGTTCAAAGTTGTTGTTCTTTTAAGATTTTATTTATTTGAGAGAGAGAGAGAGAGAGAGAGAGAGAACATGAACAGAGGGGAGAGGCAGTGGAAGAGAGAGAAGCAGACACCTGGCTGAGCAGGGAGCCTGATACGGGGCTCCATCCCAGGACCCTGGGATCATGACCTGAGCTGAAGATAGATGCTTAACCAACTAAACCACCCAGGCACCCCTCAAAGTTTAGTATTGTAAGCTGAATTTAAAAATTCATTTATACTGGTAACCCATGTTCTCTTCCATCTTTACACCTGCCTCTGTTATTAGTTTTGTAATATTAATGAAATTTTTCATATTATATTTTCTTGGTACTATTTATTATAATTTCTTTGATTTTGAACTTGATTCTCCAAACACTTGGGAATCAGCAGATCACCAGGACATCCTTCTCTACTATTCTGCATTCACTTTTTGCTGACGGTGTTTTAACTATTATTTAGTGAGCTGTTAATTTCCTGAGACACCACTGTTCGCTTTTTAAGCAAATATTTATAGAAAAATCTAATGATAAAAATAAGTCACATGAAGGAGAATGGGACATTGCCTCCTAGCTACCTATTGAATCATCAAGAATGATTTTTCCCTATTAGTAGATCTAAGATTATTTGTCTTTTTTTTTGCTGGAAAGCTCAGCAAAGTAAGTCTTTGCAAAAGTAGGTCCATACCTACTGGAAAGCTGGAAAGCTCAGCAAAGTAAGTCTTTGCAAAAGTAGGTCCATACATTTCCAACATTGATTTTGGGGTGACAGGCTCAGGAATGCCTTAAGGATTTTCTGGGTGCTCTTCTTAGAATCTCAATTGCAAAATTGCCTATGAAAATTGATTAATGGTTATGATTACCATTAATGATCTATGGTTAAATGCTGATCTTACTGTCAAGTCATTTTGTCTTGCTCGCTGTGTTTTGGCTATACCAGTCTTCACTCTTTCCTGTGTTTTCACACATACTATTCTTTGAGTGGTTCTTCTCTAGAACTTTCATCCTTCTTGTCTCTCTTCTGGTACAATTCCAATTTTTACAGTTCAACCTAAATTTTCATTTATTCAGTCACCCTTTACTCTTAAGTGTAAGCTTTGTCCTCTGTAATACACTTTACTTACTATATTGGGTAGTTGGCTTAATATGTAACCCATATCTTGGTTTGTGTAATTATTTGTGTAATATTTGCCTATCCATTATACTGTAAACTGTATCACAGGAAAACCCAGTCTGCTAGCTAATCATTCAGTCCTTAGCTAATACCATAATATCTGGCTCACAGGAAGTGTTTAGGGAACATTTGTGGAACTAACATTCTTCAAAATATTTTCTTTAGAAGGAAGTTAATCATAAATCATAATTTATGGACTCTCAACTAGTCTTAACAAAAATGTTACTGACACGTCCAACAAATAAGGTTTACTTCCATAGAGATCAAATAATAAAACCATAAGCATGACAATGTAGGGGCAAATCTGTAAACATATCATTATACATTTGAAACAGTCATAAAAGAATCATGCATGATATTCTACGTCGATTGTCATTGCAATCACAAGAATATTTTTCCTTAAATTCTATTTTCATTCTTTCCCTACTGAAATTTAACTAGTTTTAAAACTAACTTGCTTACATTTTTCAAGATATAAAATATAAATTAAAATTAGGTTCAAAAGAAAAATTCACATATCACAAATAAAGGGCACCTACTATATTATATAAAAGACTGTGCTGAAGTCTGGAAGACTTCAAAAAGAGATCTAAGATGCATTTTCTACTTATGAGTTAGACCATGAAAATTGAGCAGAAAATTCTGATAGGGAGACACGGGGATGAGAACCTTTCTGGTATAGCAAGTGTACTAAATAAGAAAATTCTTTGCAAAATTATTTATCAGTTATATGTTAGGTTTGAAATATAGAGTATATGAGTGCAGTCATGAAAATGAGGGCTAAAAAGACAGTTTGGAACTAGCAGGTGTGGAGTTCAAAGTGTGTCTAAATGACATGTCAAAAGCTATTATTTATATTGCAGGTAACGGAAAAAATAAAAACACAACAACAACTAAAGACTGTTTTGTTGGTTTTTTTTGTTTTTTTTTTGTTTTTGTTTTTGTTTTTGCAGGAAACAAATGATTTATCAGGCTCCATTTTGTAAACAACTAGATTGGGGGTGTGAGGAGTAGATTAAAAAACAAAGTATGGGAAACAGGAAAAGATAGAAAGTGCTCCCATTGGGATAGAAAAAGATAATGAGAGTCTGGCTCTGTATAGGTGTATAAAAAGAATCCAAAATAGGTGAGGTGTGTACTTGTTTGCATATATATATATATATATATATATACACACACATATACACACACACACACACACACATACACACACAAACACACACACATATATCTATTTAACTTGGAGGTCAACACAGTCTTGTGTTGACCTCCAACATAGTTGGAGATCTAGACAAGTGCTGAGGGGGAGTGGACCTGGTGATTTCAGCAGTAAGTTCAAAAGAGGTAGGTGAAATGAGTAATGCCAAATGGGTTGGAAACAGCTCCTTTAAAGTCAGGAAAAAACAAAGAAGCACGTATTAGTTCAACATTGCATTGGGGTCATAGACAGCTTTATAAGACAAGAAGGAACTTAAAAACAAAAGTTTGATAGAAGAATGTAAGACATTCATTATTTGATTATGATGTGACTGTTTACATAGAAAATCCAAATTAATCTAGAGACAAATGTGTAGAAATAAAAGGAGAGCTTAGCAAGGTGGCTTAATATATGATATCCTCATCTACCTTTATATATAAGGAACAAACTGTATAAAAACAGTATTTTAAGAAAGACACCATTTATAATAGCTACAAAAATTATAAATTACCTAGAAACAAATGAAACAAATATATGTAAGAATTATATGCAAAATAAATTGCAAAAGACATTAAAGAAGGCAAGTAAGTGTTCATGAATAAGAAGGTAGTATCAAATAAATATATAAATTATTTCCAAATTGATTCAAAGATTTGACTTCATTCTGATTAAAATTTCAGCAGTTTTGTTTTACTGTGTGTGTATCATTTAAATGATTGATTATGAAATTTATGTGATATAACAAGATACTTCTGAAGACAGAGAATAAAATTAAACACAAAACCAGAAACAGACTCGAACATGTATGATAGGTCCCAGATGTAGCATAGCAGATCACTGAGAGAAGGAGATACCATTCAACAAATTAAGTGAGGCAGAAAAGATGTTTATACAGATGGGGGCAAAGGGAATGTACATATTTGAATTACACTAAAATTATAAAATAAAACTTTAAATTTTTTAGAAAAACATATAGATGAATATCATTCTGCTATCAATAAAGGAGGCATTTCTTAGAATATCAAAAGTGTGAACAATAAAGTAATAGAATGATACATTTGGCAACATTAACATTAGCAACTTATACTCATCAAATAGACTTTTTAAAACATGAAAACACATGAGTGACATAGGAGAGGCGATGTTTGCAGCAAATAAAACCAAGTAACAGATTAGATAATATCAGTAGTATTTAGGTGCCTAGAAATCATTAAGAAAAAAAAGTCAATAGAAACCTAGGTAAAGGTCCTAAGTAGACATTTGAAAGAATATGAAACACATGTAGCTAGTACACATGGAAGATAATCAATAACACTAGTCAACAGGAAAAGACAACTCAAGACCACAATGGCTTTTGAACACATTTGGTAAGAAAAAAATTAGAAAAAAAAAATACGAGAAAGATCAAAAATTGGAGAGGAAAGGTTCTCCTATGTATTGATGACTTAGGGGCTGACCAGTGCAGGTTTGGCAGTGTCAGAGAGTAGAACATTGACATATCCCAAGGCTCAGAGTATGTATATCTAATAAATATCTTAACATGTGGATCCCAGAAAACATATATAAAGATATATACGTATTAGCACAATATATAACTTTTAAAAAATCGTTGTAGACACTGACTAGAGAACAAATAAAGAAGTAATGGTGGAGTTAGTCAGTAAATATTATACAGCAGTGAAAAATGGTGAACAAGAGCTATCAGGAAAAAAAATTAATAAATCTTAGTAACATAATTTTAAATTAAAAGTAAGTTCCAGAAAACATATAATATCATACTTTTTCTCTCTATATATCCCTCTGTATTTCTGGAAATTTTCATTTCCACTGTTTATCGTCTGGAGTTTGTTAAATTGAAGGAAGGAGAGATATAAGGAAACTACTGAAATTACTGAAAAGCTTGGGATGATGAGGATGTAGGGAAAATGGGAGTAACAGAAGTCTCCATGGAAACAATGTGGGGGAAAAAAGAGAGTTTTTGCTCAGAGATAGTAATTTCAGAGTTTGATACTTAGGAGTGAGGGTTTATTCCTAGTGTCACTGAAGGCAAGGATGCAGCTAGATACGTGGGTTACAAAAATTATTTTGGAGTAAAGAGACTCGGGATTGTTATTGGGTCCCTATTGTAGATGAAGTTTATTCTTGTTGATGTCTTGCTGCTTTCAAAAAAAAGGGGGAGGGAGGTATATTTTCTATCAATCTTATATCACAGTCTGTTTAAGAGCTTGTATGAGAACTCAAGGATGTGCTAGGGCTATGTCCACTAACCCAAGACAAGTCTCCAATAGAACCCTTCCTGGGTTGCTTGGAAAGATTATAAAGTTGTGAAACATAATAGTCTCATTTCTCTGGCAATGTATTCACTATCTCTTTTATAAACCCACTCCCATTATCCAATAATTAAAGTTTAAAGGTAGGAGAAGCTTTGTCCCAGACCCTCATCTCTTCTTACTCAGTGCTCTTTACTGAGACTCTCTTGTTTACGTTCATTATTTTAGTTAATATCTTTTTGATGCTGACTTTACTCTTTATGCATTTACTCTAGACTCTAATTCACACACGTATAATGAATTGAAATTTCTTACAAGAAATTTGGATCTTTCAGAGATATCTCTGCCTGTGTCAAGAAGTACATGTATTCTCTTCCTCATAAATCTAGAAATTTCTTACACTTTCTTCTATTTGAGTTGATGGCAGTTAGTTGGGAAAAACCATACATTTGACGTAGATTTGCATAGCATAGTTGATATTACTAGTTCTCACAAAACCAATTTTGCTCTCCTTCCAGACTGCAACTCCCTACAGCACTTGGGAACCCCTTAAAATAGATCAGAAGTCTGTGAATAGATCCTACTAAGCCTTTCTGAGTGTGTTGTAGGAGAAGGCTTCACGAGGGTGCTAAAAGACTGAAGAATCTGGATTGTGAATTATCACAGGGAAGGTAATAGCCGTAGAGAGACATGGAAAAACAAAAACAGAAACAAAACCCACAACAGAATTTTCATGAATGAGGGATAAACTTTCATTTAATAAGCCATTGAGGGGCGCCTGGGTGGCTCAGTGGGTTAAAGCCTCTGCCTTTGGCTCAGGTCATGATCCCAGGGTACTGGGATTGAGCCCTACATCGGGCTTTCTGCTCAGCAGGGAGCCTGCTTCCCTTCCTCTCTCTCTGCCTGCCTCTCTGCCTACTTGTGAACTCTGTCTGTCAAATAAATAAATAAAATCTTCAATAAATAAATAAATAAGTAAATAAGTAAATAAGCCATTGAGACATCACTGTTGCTTGTTACTATGACCAAATATAGTGGCAAACAACATTGCAATCATTCTGAGTTTCATAGCTGTAAGACTTTTAAATTAATTTAAGTTCTCTTGTCAACAGTTTGCTTGTCCATAAAATGGGTGATAGTATTAATCCTAACCTCATAGTGTTGCTCAATGTACTAGAGGAGGTAATTCAAACACAGCGCTCTTTATAAGTTACAACACAGCAAGGATTAACAACCTTTATATTATTGAATTCACCAGGAAATTATGTGAATTTTTGCCTGCTGAATATTTTTTGAATCTGTCTCTTTCTGTTCATTTTTACTGTTACCAATCGGGTTTAATCTAAGCTAACCAGACTAGTTATTGATAGGGCTTCTTCACTAATCTTCCCATATCCACTCTGGTACCTATTTAAACTGTGCTCCAAATTGCAGCCTGAATGGTTTTTACAAAATGAAGATCTTATCCAACAATCTTGTTTCTGCTTAAGAGATTTAAATAGTTTGCCATTGCTCTTTGGATAAAGATCAAATCATTAAGGTCACTTGCACTACCTTGCTAAGGTCTAGCTCCTATCTATATTTTAAATGTATCCCAGTTACATATTCCCATACCTTCTTTGCTCTCCAATCGTACCATCTGTTAGTACTTGTCATGGTCCCTCCTGTCACAGGACATGTACATGTACTTTATCAGAGGCTTGTGATTTTTTTTTTCTCTTTGCTGAGAGCCTACTGCTCATCATTCACTGTCTCAGTGCAAACATCACTTACTCAGAGAAGCTTACCCTGATCCTCAAGTCTAAAATAAGGTTCTTTTATAAAAAACTGATAAAACACTGTATCTTTATTTTCTACCACTTGTGTGAGGAAAAACTCCAATGCATTTTTTGGTAGACTTTATACAGGGGCTAGATAATGGGAATTTGACTCAGTTTCATCCTGTTTCAACAAGGATGTTGTCGGTTTTATAAAGTCAGCTGTGGGGTCACTGTTTACTTCTACATTGCAAGAAAAGTAGGGAGCTTTTTAAAAAGGGCGGGGGGAGCAGTGGTGAAATTTTTTCTTATACCTATGTGAGGACAAAGGGGAAAAAATCAACACAAATGGGAATAGCATAGGTTCAAGAAAATTTGGGGTAAAGTTTTGGTGTCATATTTTGCATGTATTGGCAAATTGCCACCCTGAGTAATAGAATGGCAGTGATGTACTAATAGTACAGTTAATATCTTTGTTTATGTTCTCCACACCTGGAAGACTCCTACCCTGTGCCAGGGTTTGAAGTCAGTAGAAGTTATATACTCGTGGGAAGAAGATACAAATCAATAATATGTCTCATCATGCCAATATATGCTTATATGTGAATCTTTTATAAATATAAACCATTTTCATATATTTATCTCTTTAATTGTGCTGCCTGAGGGCTACTGAGGAAAGTCCCATCATTCATCAGAATCTAACAAAAGGAACACTTCTTTGAAATCATTTTATAATTTCTATTTATGTATTTAGCACATTTGATTAAGAACACCCTCCTCTAAACTATGACATCAAGTAAAATGTCTCCTTCTGGATCAGCATTGCACACAGAGTATCTAACACAAAGCTTGGTTTATAATGTAAATTCGTTGTTCTTTTTCACATAAACAAATAGGCACACATTTAATCGATTAATGTCGGCAAGGCACAGACTAACAGGCCAATGCTAACCGAGGTGTCCAATTTTTTAAAGAATGAGAAAGAGTATTGGGGCGCCTGGGTGGCTCAGTGGGTTAAAACCTCTGCCTTTGGCTCGGGTCATGACCCCAGGGTCCTGGGATCGAGCCCCACATCAGGCTCTCTGCTCAGCAGGGAGCCTGCTTCCTCCTCTCTCTGACTGCCTCTCTGCCTACTTGTAATCTCTGTCAAATAAATAAATAAAATCTTAAAAAGAAAAAAAGAATGAGAAAGAGTATCTTGGGAATCAAAGTAATGGCTAATATAAGTGAAAGGTATTCTGCAGAGTGAAGAGATTGGGAACTACTTCTTTTGTTGTGTTTCAAACAAATAATGTCATAAAGGAAAACCCAGGTTTCCATGAGATATAGGAATGTAAGGAAAACAGTAAGCTATCAGAGTATCTGATAAAGAGAGGGAGTGAGGAAGGTGGTGGTAGAGGGCACAAGAGTGGTAAGTGAGCAAAATAGGGGGTTAAAAGAACAAGGTCAGTTTTAGTGGGTGAGAGACTATAAAACACCGGGGATCTGTTTCCAATGCTTGTTTATACATTTTCCTCAGTGGTCGAACCCTTGACTTTTAGCTGACACATGGTTCCCTGAATTCAAGTCTACATTCCCTAACCTACCTTACAACTAACTGTGGGCATATGACTAAGTTGACCAATGTAACATGCGACTTGTGTGTGATATGTTACCTTAAAAGAAAGAAACAGGACTTTTTTGTTTCCTTTTGTTCCTCCCTCCTTGTAGAAATGTGGATACAGGGGCTGGAGGTATAGCACCTATTCTAAACTATGGAAAAACCTTAGATTAGAAGCTGGGATATAGGTCAATGTCTTAAAAAAAAAAACATTAAAAATATTATAGAAGGAGCATATGTGCTGTGTGTCTTTTATTTCTGCTCTACCATATGCAATTTGATAAAGGTGAGTTAGATATATGATCTATGATAGATTTTTCAGTGCATTAATAATGTTGGATTAGGTATTAAACTCTACAGATTGACTTTAAGGTAAACTATACTGGTAATTGAGAGTGTTATATTTTTGGAAGTATAATATTATAGAAATCTCCAGTTGAAATATAGGAAAACAGCAATTCTCCTTTGAAAGAGGCAGGGATATATTTGGTTATAAACATTTTTTTAAGTTATCCTCATAATAAATGTGAAAGCAAGATACCGTGTAAGGCAATATATTAAAGAGGAATTCTTAAAATCTTACAGTTCAGCACGGTTCACTAACAAAGTGTTCCTTATCTGCATTACAACACATGTTTCTTGAGCTTTATATAATAGAAATTGGAATGTTTTGAATTAGACCTAAGCCCTTAGAGTAAAAATTACACTAGTTTGCAAATTTAGCATTATTTGACAGATACTAAAATAGAAGTATTCCCCATTTCAGAAATATTCTTGGACTCCATTTCGTGAAATTCATTTTTTTGTGTGTGAAATTCATTTTTATGGTGAATGTATCCCCTTTAAATACGGAGTTAGAAAGATTATTTAGTAAAAAGAAAACATTGGCAATATTATGTTCTTTACAATTTGAAAAGCAAGGTCTATTCTGTCTCTGCTGTATTCGAACCAAAGCATTTCTAGTTTGGATTTGCTCCCTATATTGTATTTCTGCATATTTTCTTTAAAATGAAGTGTTGTTTCAGTGAAGAGTGAAGGATTGAATGGATGCATCAAATTTGCTCCTTACTCAACCATTAAAATGACAGTAGACAGATTTTTTTAATGCATAAAACTCCAAGAATAAAAGCAGAGAGGTGAAAATTTCACAAAATTTTGGAAGGAGATAGGCTTATGAACAAATGGTAGTTAACTAAGCAGATTCGAGAAAATAGAATTCAAAGTGGGCAGTGTGAAAAGCTGTCAACCAATCAGATTGTATAACAGAATTCTTTTTTTTTTAAAATATTTTATTTATTTATTTATTTGAGAGAGAGGAGAAAGAGAGAATGAGAGAGAGAGAGCATGAGGGGGGGAGGATCAAGCAAACTCCCCACTGAGCAGGGAGCCCGACTCCATCCTAGGATTCCAGGATCATGACGCGAGCTGAAGGCAGTTGCTTAATCAACTGAACCACCCACGCGCCCTGTATCACAGAATTCTTTAAGGCACAGGAACCAGCTGTACTAAGCACATTAATAACTAGTAATAGAGAAGGGAGAATACAATAAGGAGGACCTCCTAAATGTATTTTGAAAATGGTGGACCCCGTATCCCTCCCCTCCCTCTTTTTCACCTCAGGAACCTGTTCTCCACCAATTCAGCAAAATGATAGTGTTATTCTCAAAAGAGAAAAAAACGCAGTACTCCAGGCTAGAGGATGCCAAGCCCAATTACTAACTTTGAAACAGGTGGTGAAGTGACCTTAGTTGTTCTGAATTCAGAGAGTGGAGAACGCTAGTTCTCTTAAACAATGCTTACCATGGTGCATAAACAATGCATCTTGAGACACTGAAAAAATAAAATTATATTAAAAAACAAAACAACAACAAAAACAAAACAAAGCAAACAACAAAAACAATGCTTACCAGAACATTGGCAGTCAGGGCCTTAATCTTTAGGAAAGAAACTAAAAGAAACTTTTCATGAGAATCTAACAGGCCCAAGAAGAAAGATCCAAAGATATGGACATTTTGAAGGATTCATCAACAAATAGCCCAAGTAGATTAGTCTATAGAAAAGCTCAAATTAGATAAATATTCTTCCTTACAGCTCCGTGCATATAAAACTTCCAACTCAGAATTTAGTCATTTTTTGTTAATCATTAACAGGTTTCTAAGAATTAAAGTTAAACATTTGAAGAAAATCTCTAAAACAGAAGATAGGAATCCAAACAAGCAAGTAGGACAAATGGAACTGGGTAGAAACAGAATTATTCACAGGAAGAAGGGAATGTCATAGGATTGCTATTAATGTTTTCTGCGATATAAGAGAAGATATTATGGCCATAAAATAAGAACTTATAAAAATCAAAATAATTTCATGCTAAGAGAAGTTGTCAGAGTGAACATAGGAAGCAGAGAAAGCAATCCTCAAAGTGATGGTTCAGAAAGTTTTCTCCAATCTGAAGGACAACAGTGACTAAATTGAAAAAATTATCAAGAGCCCAACAAATGGATAAAAGTAGATATATGCCTATTACTTGGGTATTTCATGATGCTGGAAATACAAACCTAAAAGAGAGCTTAAAAAATACAAAACATCAGGGATCTGAATGATTTTGGGGTTTTCCACAGTAGCCTAGAAGTAAGAAAGCAATGAAAAGATATCTTGAAATTTATCTAAGAAAATTATTTTTAATTTAGAAATTTATACCCAGCAAAACCAACAATTATTCATGAGCATAGAATAAAAGCATTCAGACATATACAGCCTTTTTCAGAAATATCTCAAGAAAAAAAAAGAAATATCTGAAAAAGTGGACCTGTCCTGGAATTCTCAAGAAGCCACCAAAACTAGAGAAAAACCCTAGAAAAGAAAGGACATATATTAGAAGCAACAGAAGATTCAATACACTTGAGATTAAGGAGATCCTGAGGAGGCAAATGAAGGTAGGAATCTCACAATAATAATTATGCTGCAGACACAGATGGCCAATCATCAGTCCACATTGGAACAGTGTGATTCAAATTACAGATACATTCAGTATTGTCGTTATCAAAATCCTTACTGCCATTGTACCACCTTTTAAACCTGAAAAGATAATTCTCAGGTGAGCCTAGTCCATATTGTCATTCATACTTTGCCTTCCTTAATCAGACACAGAGGAAATTCTTCTTATATATTCTGTGACCTGTTTCCTGAAACAACCAGGCACTCTCTTCAGTGACAGTACTCTGCTTAAATTTACCTTTCAGAGTTGGAGGTGAGCAGCAGTAAGCCTACAGCCTATGTCCGGGGAACAATTTTTGGTGCACCCAATAACCAGATGCTGTGATACTGTGATGCTGCTGTACAATTGTATACAATTTGTTTTATGCATATTTCATAATAAACAAATATTAAAAAGTATCATTGTGCTAAAATATTTTCAAATCATTAATGTGTAATATATACGCCCATTCAATAATAACAAGAAACTTGTATAAAAATGTAACTGAGTTTCAAAATTTAGAAACATTTTAATTAATAAAATATCCTTATCCAAGTTACTGCATTTGTTAGATAAAATATACCCACTTGATGTTCTCATAGTGGTTAGGGTTGTTCATCTGTAAATATGTGAATAGCTCCTTGGTATTCCCCTAGTTGTTAGGGTTATTCAGCTGTAATATATATATATATATATACGTTACAAATCATTGGTATTTTCATTTGGTTAGGGTCATTTAGCTATGATATATGTAAATATATCCCCCCTCGTCTTTCCTAGTTGCTAGAGTTATTTGTGGTATATGTACCTCCACTGATTACCTGAAGTTGTCACATTATGTTCTTGATTGTAACACGTGTTCTCATCCTTCCTTTCTTATAGTTTAAGTGTTTTGCTAGAGAATAATGCTTACTTCAATATACTACCTTACCAGAAAGTGGACACATTTTTTTCACTGGTTGAAATTATTTTGAAAGTAATCAAGATTTTATTAAGATTGAGAACAGTATCTCAAAAAAAAATAGTATCTCAATTGTGCCTAAGCACCTAATAGGTAGGGAAATATCTGTTTTGGCTTTAACATAGAAAATGTTTAGGAAATGAATAAAAATTAAAATTACACAGTGTTTATATATCCTAAATTACCATTAGAGTAAAAATACAACAGTTTTTTTTACACTTTTCAAAATGGTTAAATTTAATATGTGAATAAAATAATTGCCACATTTTACAATCGAAATAATTATTTCCTGACTACTTAAAAAAAATTAAAGTTGTCATTTCTGGCCTATTATTAAGTTTGTTTAATATAATGAAGAACTGAACTTAAAAAATGCTTTAAAATATGATTAGAGTCTGATTGATAAAAAGCTTAATATCATACAAAATCTGAACATTTTTATGAGATATATTGAAGCTATTTACCATGTAAAAAAACAACGCTGAGATTTTTAGTAGTGGCTGTGTAACTCTCTAAAATTAAATCTGGGGACAAATTATCATTGAAATGTGAATTTTAATTGAAAAAAGCTGACACTAGAAATTTTGAAAATACTTGGGCATTTAATTTTTAATTTAATCAGATATTAGCAACTTGATTATGCAACTTCTATGAGTTTAAAAAATACAGAGCTTTTTCTTATTTATTTATTTGTTTGTTTGTTTATTTATTGGGTCACCTGTCATTAAAATGGTTACCTTTTTTCGCTTTAAAGAAATTCTGATAGGATGTTAACATCCAAACCACACCATTACTAAATATTGGTATTGAGCTTATCTTCTCTCCTTTTGCTGAGTTACACTGAATTATCGATGCACAAAGGAATTCTCAAATTGGACATAAGTTGAACTTCAAATATCATATAAGTAATCACCATACAGTCTTACATAACCCTATCAAATATAGTCAATATCCACTCATAGAAGAAGCAAGATCATGACTGCTGCTTCTGGAACTGCTATTTTTCTCATTTAAACCATCCTAAACTGAAAGATTCCAAGTTCTATCCCAGTCCGGCTTTTCCTACATCTGTTGTAGTTCATCACTGAGCCTTTTTCTTCTTTTCTCCAGGCGGTTCAGAAGCGGCCATCCTTGATGACCTAGAAGACTTCAGGAAGTGGACTTCCCTTCGAGCAATGAACATATTGTGCATTCTTACACATATACAAGAGAAAAATGAAAGTCAAAGCTGAAAGTAAAATGGACATAATTTTAATGATTTTTTTTAAATTTTGTGCATTGGATTCAAACAGCAAACTGTGTGCACTCAACTGTTATCACAATGTTGTCAAGAGGTCTGTGTCTTTTACCATTTTACACACAATTGTTCATTACAGTATGTTTTCAGCCTCGTGGAAACCCGGGGTGTGGCATGGTAAGCAGTGGTGGTAGTGCACCTAGCTTTTATATTATCTAACTTGAAAATATTTCTCTTCTATGATTCCTTTTTTCTTGATAAAAATAGTTTTCACCAAACGTTGGTGGTGCACACGCACTACCATTCATGCTTGACATCACACCCCTGACAGGAACACATGTTCTTATTTTGTTGATAAAAAGTATTACAAAAATTTCCATACAAAAACTATTTTCATAGAAATCTTGCATTTCCACAAATAAACCTGAACATTTTTTTGAAAAAAACTGCTCAAGAATTTTGTTCATTTAACATTGTGACTGTATTGATAAATGCAGTCCACTTCAAAGTTCTCCACACATACTTTTCTATGGTTGACCAGTCCCCTTTCTCCTTTCACCGAGATCTGCCCAGGCTCCATCAAGTTCATTTACAGCAGGAACGAGGGTTTAGGTTAACATATCTGAATGTGAGAACGAAAGCTTCAGTCTTCCACATAACCATTGATACTCAGCCCTCTTTACAACTTACGACAAAGATTGCAAAACATCATCCTTTTTAATTCAGAATCTCTGAACCAACTGTTGCCTTTTTATTCTTGGGACGGGGTTGGGGAAAAGGTGTAAAGGGATAGGTAGGGATCTGGTAGAGCTGTATGTTAAATCTCCTGCCTTAGTAAATTTAAGAAAACATTATTGCCTTAGTAATTGACATTTCTCTCTTAATCAGTGACACAGACTGTCAAAAGAAAGAAAGAAAAACACTGATGAATATTTGCTTTATATTCCACTTGCCATAAAATTCAGATTTGTTTTGCATTACATTATTTTTCACATCCTATAAAAACATATCGTCTATTCAGATGACCATTATACTGAGCAGCTGGGAGCTAGGAACATCACCACCTCTATTATCTGGGTGTCAGAAGTCTGTACTGTTTCTTCTAACACTACAGTTTTTGCTGATTCCAAGTATTTTTATGCTTAATGATTTTTTTTTTTAAACCGGTTACCCTTGGTTATTGATATTCCACCTCCTGGCAACAGTTGGACTTCAAAAGGAACCTGTAATTTCTCACTGGACTGCATTTGAAACCAGCCACAAAATGCGCATGTAACATTCACTCAAAAGAAGGGAGGAACCCATGATAAACAGTGTAACCCAGTGTAACTTGGTTGATCCATGATGCTTGTAAATCAAGTCTGATCATTGCAACTGCTAGGATCACAGAGTCTCTAGTTCATAGACACAGCGGCATGAGGTAACTCATTTTATTTTGCACAGGTTGCATATTTCCACAGGAAACATTCTCGCTAAATTGTTTGGAAAAAAAAAGGACGACAGTTTGTGCTTGGGTGTTGGGTGTCCCAGCTTTATGCCATGGTTTCTTTACCTGGCAACCTTCTGTCGTTAAATGTGTGCATGTTGATGACTTCTTCTGTTTTCACAATAACCGGGGCCTGTGGCTTGTGTTTCAACCGACGCTGACACTTCAGGGACATTCTCAGCTCTTCCACCATGGCGCTACAGAAGGACCTCTAAGAATAACACAGAGAATGAGATATTACAAAACAGATCAGCTGCAACTGCTCAGCAACAATATGAAAATCACTTTCAAGAGGCTTGTCAACATAGCAGCCTTGAAGGTTTGAAAACTTTCATTATAAAAGTGACAGCGGTTGTTGCAGTTATACAATGCATGATCATTAAAGTATCTTAGTAAAGTGGGCTAGTTTAAAGAAAATCTCCACCTGATAGTGATATAAACTGCCCACAAGGAATGCAAAGACTATGTCTATGTTGAATAGGATTTTCAGATGTAAAATTGATTAACATCGTAAAATATAGATCTACCTCAAAATTTAAATACAAACACATATACACCAATCAAGCAGAAATCCGTTCTTGATCTTTTAACAGATTAGAAGAAATGTCCTACTTTTTTAGATCACAACATGACATATGAAAATTTTCTTTAAACATGGATTCTTCATTGTGCATCTCAAAACAGAACAAAAATAGTACTCACACATTTAGACATAAAAACATGGAAAATTTCTGGTATTCAGTATATCTTTGTGGGATTGTGCCTATAAAACTATTGATGATGATTACAAACAAATATGATTTAATCATGAAATGACAAACTGTAGCACATTAAAAGTACATGAACAGATATTAACTTTTTTTTGGTCAACATCAGCTTGATAACTGAAAGCTGGCAAATAATTTATCCCATCAAGAAAAAATGACCCTATAAATAATATTTTTAATTCCCATTTCATTGGCAGTAGATTTGCTAGAAATTCTGTGTATCTGGGGCTCATTATTACACATTCCTCACGATTCCTAGTACAGAGTCATATATGTGAGACAAAATTTTTATTAGTCTTCTAATAACACACGTGAGATACACGTGTGTTAGTCACATATAAATCAGATTCATGAACCAGTTGCATATTGTAGTTGCAATTCAGATGAGCTGAGACTTTAGGCTCTTTCTGTGCAAGAACTGAAAATGTGGACAATGACCAAAAATGTGAACAAATATGAAAAATATATACAATTCCAAAAAGAGATATGAAAACATAATGAAATAAACCTAATCAAATTAGCATGTATAGATTTATTTTTTGCTTTAGGTGTTGCTGCTTTATTGTCTATCAGCTTAGGCTAATTGCAAATAATATTTAATAACATATATCTGGTTTATTTTTTAATATTTTGCATGCATAATCTTTTCTGACACTCAAAATAATACTTTGAGTTAAAGTAAGCATCTCTGTGACAGAAAACTGATTCAGAGAAAAGGGAAGCCACTTTCTAGAGTTCATACCTGAGATGCCAGTAAGATATCCTGATAACCCAATTTCGTGATTGTTGACCCTGTCTTTGTATCTTCTTGTCCATTCCTGGCCTTAACCTCATTTCTCTTTTATGGGTTCCTGAACAGTTTCCTTAGTGGTCTTCTCAACTCTCTATCTGGGATATTCCTTTCCAAAAGGCTCACAGATGCCAGAAAAATCTATTTTTAAACCTGTTATTAATAGCATTTCTTCATCTAAGAAAGAAGTAAAATCTAAATCTGTTCCCCCACCCCCATTATGTCTTCTCTGATTTAGCTTTCCTCCTTCCTCTTCACCCTCCCCATTTCTTTTTTCTATACACACACTCTTTCTCTGGTTGGACCTCCAGGGGTTTTCTCCTTTGTTTTTCCTTGCTCTAGGAGCCTGCAGAGTTCTTTCATCCTTCATATCAATCCAACTTTACCCCTTTACCTCAAGACATGATTCACTTTTTAACTTATTCAGAAATCACTTTCCAACTGACCAGGCTCATTATTTTCACTCAATTTGGTTTTGTCCCTTTAGTATTTTGCACTCATTATCATATTTTTCTATCTGGCCTCAGGGACTTCAATGTATCCCTGTCACTGAATTGTAAAGAGCAGAAATCAAGTTTTCATGGCACTGACTGAACACACGTGTATTCTTTAAACTTTGACTGGATTTTAACTGTAGCTACACATGACCCTAATCTTTGAATTCTTACTTAACACTCCATTTAATTCAATTGCTTAAGAAAGTTTTTTCAGAGGCACGGTAAAATGCATGTATACAAGAGACCTGACTAATCAAGGTAAAACTTTTGGTATTTGTTTAATAATATTAAATTAGTAAAGATATTAATTTATTAGTACTTATAATGGGTGATGATTAAATGCTACACATGAATTCCCCATTAACTTCAGTTATTGCCATGCATTATTTATAATGTGTTAAATTATACAGTTCAGAAGCTCATGAACTATATTTCTATTAAAGGATTTATATGACACCTGACAGCCAGTATATGGACACAGTGTTTCTCATTGCTTAATACCTACTATTAGATGTACTTATTAAGAACATGATGATAATGATGATGAAGATGGTGATGATGACAACACTGTAGAAATGGAAAAATCTGACTCCAAAAGGGGGAAGAATACATAGTCTTGAGGTAACTTAGTCTTGGCTCTCTGTTGAAACATTTAACAGAAGAATTGATTAGATAATATAACAAGGTCAGAACTTGATGCCATTGACACTTTAAAATGTTACAGGATGTAACAGGATGAATTGTTTGAAATAAGCCTTCATTTAAAATGAATAAATTTCCCGTATGTTAAATAATTGATCACACCCTCTTCTTGGCAAATTCAATTTGTAGACATTTTGAATATAATTAGTTTCAAAAAATAATGGCATAGATATATTAATTAATTTTGGGTCCATACTAAGAGAGTGGCCTACACAACTGATTTCCTATGGATAAAAAGTCTTATATATATGCATCCAAAGATGAAATGACTCAATTTTATTTCTAGTAAATTAAAGAGTAAACTGAACTTAGTACCCTACGATTAACTTCACACTACAAATAAAGTCATATAAAGTTCTTTTTAGACACTTTTATGTATTATATAACATTTATAATGCTGCATAATATAAAATGTAGGTAAGAAACCTACATCAAAGATCACGATACTTTCATCTTTTATAAATTAAATTGTCTTAAATGAATTATATTTACAAATTTAGAAACTCTGGAAATTATAAACATGTAACCCCACCATTACTGTTTTTAGGCTTTGTCTATTCTACAAAGCTATTAGAAAGTGAACATTTTAATCAAACAGCCTTTAATCAACCAAACAATAGCTTTGGTTATTTAATGTCAAATTACTACTTTTATTACATTTTTTTTCTCTGAATGAGCTGAATTTTAACAGTTCTTTTTTGATATATCACTGTCCATTTACCTAAGAAATAGTTTTATTTTAGGTTACTAATAAAGTCACTGGGAGACCACAAGGTTCTCTTTTCACATGTAGAATTATTTCTAATCCTTCACAAAACCATGAAAACCTTAAGACCCAAGCAAGAGTTTAACAACAACATGGGAAATTTAAAGAATTTAATGATATTATAAAGTACTGTTCATTTGTGACACCAGGCAAATACATGTTCTTTACTTTTTTTAAGTTTTACAGTGCAAATTTCTTGTTGTAATCTATGTTAAGAATCTAAAGTTGAAACTATAGATATGCTTGTGGATTATAGTTGTTTCTCTGTGCTGTGTGTGGCCAGAAAATTACTATGTCTAATTTTTAAAGTTCTAATGTTGTCATTCAAGAGACAATGTCTTTCCAACTTCATATAATAATTGGAATTTTGAAAAAAATGTCTCTCTGTTGAACTATGAAATAAGGCTTTGGAAAACCCAAGGACACTTAACAGGAGTCTCCTGACTTAAAATAAAAAAGAAGGGAAAGCAGAAGGGGGTATAGGGGGAGGAGGGAGGAGGAAAGGAGAAAGGAGAGCAGAAGAAAGAATTAAAAAAAAAGAGAGAGAGAGAGCAACAGAAAGAGAAGAAATAAAGGAGGGAATATGGGAGGGAGGGAGGAAGTCAGGCAAAGGCAAAGCAGGGAGGAAGCGGGAGGAGGGAGGAAGAAAAAGAAACTATGTTGCTTTCTTTTTCAAGTCACTTTTCCTTAAGAATGGAAAACCACAAGTTGTGTCATTAAATAAGGTAAGTTTCTTAGGGTGAGAACAACCACAAAAATGTTTCTCCACATTAATATAACAGACTACAAAAAGAAAAAAGAAAGGCACAAGGATACTAACCATTATTAAAAACCTCTTTTAGTAAGTTTCAAAAGTTTACTAAACAGTGTCTGGATGGTAGGGTGGCACTAACCATATAGAAGATTCCTGAAAATGAAAATTTAAATCTTTGAGCTGTTAGCATGTATAATTGCATTTAAATTAGTAAAACTCATTATCAAATTTACTATATTTAATGAGGCAACCTGTATTTACACATCACTAATTCTAGGAATGATGAAGGTCTGGAAAACTTAAAAGTATAGATTTGGCTATATTTACATTTTTTTTAACAAAGCTGTATTTTTATTTTGAGTATAATAAGAACAACATAATAATCCACAGGAAAATGTTCTCAAGAATATCATTATTGGTGTATAGAATAATTTATTCTTAATAGCTTAACTTTCTAATTTATAGATGTGTTTATATGATCACATGATGTGACAGCACTTGGAAAAGCACATGATTTTTTAAAAAGTACAAATCTAGGTGTAAATTTGTTCCACATTGAACACTGGCATAAACTACATTTTTAAGTTAAGATCTTTATATTTAGCGATGTCTCTTTTAAAAAACAGCAACTGATGAAAAATAACCAATTTGAATTTTTAAACTCTAAAGCTCATCACTTTCATGTTGAATATATGTAGTCATTTATCTCCCAAAGGCAAAATAATCATATTATGCACTGTGTATTTATATTTTTAAGGAGGAAGCTATTTTATATGTCTTGCTATTCTATTCTTTGATAGTATAAAATGAACTAAATGAGACTCCAATATCCATTCAGAATAATTTCCAACCATTTTTGCATATAGTTCCTATTGGAAATCCCACCAAAACATCTTCAAGCTACCTTTATCAGATTGTAGCTCAATATTCTAACATACACTAGCATATATTAACTAAACTTATTTTGTGTTTGTCCTTTAAATTGTTAACCTAGTATGGATAGCCAGTCCATTCTCAGATACTTTTCTAATTAATTTCTGAAGCCTTAGGCCATTTGACCAAGAATTCAAAGTCACATGTCATAAAGACGAATTGGAACAGTCACTGTGGATCCCCGCATAAAATTATCCCATATTACATAATAACTAAATCAACTAAATAATAACTAAAATGGCATAAACGTATATGAACATTATCAGTGATATTTTGTATAAATATTGCTGCATTAAATGAGGAAAATACTTGTCATTTAATACGACATATTCCTTTTGATTTATACTCTTTTTAAATGACAAGATTTTTAAAATATCAAAGAGCTAATGATATATATCAGAAGCATAAATTGACCTCAGGCTATATGAATGTAACAGTGAAGCAATGAGAGATGGAAAATGACTAGTTAAGACACTCATGTCAAAAATGTATATAGCAACTTTGATCATGATGCTCAGTTCCAGAGAGGCTCTCATTTTGGGAAAAAAAAAACAAAAAACAAAAATGTTATTTAGATTAGCTGTGCGCTGTCAGATGGGACCTTTTACCATCAGGTTCGGCCGTGATCTTATTACATCATCACTTTAATTTTATAGCTAGAGAAACTCAAACTCAAGAAGTCAAGTTATCGACCCAAGGTTATGCATATAACTGGTATCAGAGCTCAAAGAAGAGTGCTGTCCTCCTGACTAACATTCTATGAATGCTTTTATTATATCAGCCCACCTCCTGAACAGTGACTTGAATTTCAGTGGAGCTTTTTACCTGGACTCTGTTCTTAATCAATGTTAATTTTTGAATAGTAAGTAATAAATCAGACAGAAAAAATTATGGGGCAAAATGAAATACATTTTTTAATGAATAAAATGACAAAGCATCCTATGCTTTAGGTGGGGTTATTTTACAATGATAAACTTAACGAAAGATGGAAATATTCTCAGAAACCTTGACTCTTACAGAAACGGTTTACTGAATAGCTTTATATTGCATTTAGCAAATACAGTGAGTCAGAGAAAAATGAAGCATCATTATACATTTTTACACTTCCCCTCCTTAAGCTCGAAAAATCAATGAATAAGGTCTGACAAGATTCAACACCACTTTAGTCAATACAGCTATGAAATGCATTTTAAGAAAAAGCAATGTTAATCATCACTTTCTCACTAGCAGTCATAATGATACAATTTTCAACAAAACATATAACATCCAAATATCTAATGTTGAATTCCAGGAAAGCTCTCTCTTTTTAAGATCCAGCAGTTAAAATGCATCATCTTTATGAATAATAAGTATATTATAGCAATAGCTGCTTATTACACACCAGACATATGCAAAAGACTCAATGTATGTTAACTATCTTAATTTTTAAAACACATTCATTTATGGTGTATTCATAACCCATTTATTTGTTTATTTTAAGAGATGTATAAAAAGGTTAAGTCATTTTAACCAAAGTTGAACAAAGTTGAGAAAGGAGCCCAAATCTTTTTTTTTTTTTTTTTAATTCTAAAACTCATGCATAATTGTCTGGGAAAGTGAAATAACTAGACAGTGCTTAAGATCAAAGCCCACAATCTGTCTATCTAATTCAAACTCTCACTCTACATATTGCATCGATGCAACTTCAGGAAGAAAAATAATCAGGAAAAATAGTTAAATATTCTACATCCATTCTGTGCAATATGCTATAGCTTAAAAAGTGTGGAAGTAGACATCTTTGACTTTGGGAAGCACTTGACCCTTGAGACACTTATCCTAATGTACACAATATGGATAATGATATTTGCATCGTTCTCAGGGTAACTTTGTATTCAAATGAGATGGTACTCTTTAGAAACTCTTAAGTTATTTATAAAAATAAGGTAGTAAAATTATTATCCATTCAGCTAAAATCTTAATTTTAAAACATCATTTATGTGCATAAGTAGAGACTGGCTTAATCACAAACTAATGACTTAAAAATCCTTTAGATGATTTGGAACTAGATTAGTGAATAACATAAAGATTGGCATCTCACTTTTAAGTATGATTTGATATTTATATTTAAAAACATTTTTAAAAACCATCCAGGTAATTCTTATATAGGTCATTTGTAGAAATTAAGGGATGCTCTGCTCTCACATAAAGGCAGTAACATAAAAACAATACAAAATGGACTATTTGTCTAAAGTCTATTTTCAACTTTTAATTTCTGAATAGCAACATGCTTTGTGGCTAAATTTTATTATACTGAAAATAGAACTTCTACTTGCAAAAGGTAAATATTGAAATAAAATCTTTACTGATGATTTATAAACGTGTTTGCCTTCCTATGCCTTGTTCAATAAATGGTCTCTTTTAAAAAGCATTGCTCTGATAGAACAAATTCTTTAACATTCTGAAAGCGACAACCTGTTTTCATTCTTCTGGTTCCATGAAATAGAGATCCAGCCAGCTTTGAAAGTGTTTTCCTTGTAAGTATCTTTCACCCAAGATCCCTAGTCTTACAGCATTAAACTAACCCACTCTGACTTTTTCTTTGTTTTTCCTCCAAATTGTACTGTTTTCATTCGCTGGTCCTTCTAGTATGAGTTACAGCTTCCTTCTATATTTGTTATTCAACTATAGATTGAAGAGCATTCTATGTGCCCTTTAAATTTTTTTTTTAACTTTCACCGTCTGGAAAAACATCATTATTTAGAGATTATTTGGAATATGACATACCAGCGTTCTATAATACAAATAACAACATCGACTAAAATGTACTACATCCTGGAAAACAACAATACCAAGTAGTTCTTAACCCACTGAGCCACCCAGGCGCCCCCCAAGTAGTTCTTAAAATGTACTTCAATCATCTTAAAGGAAAGTTCAAATCAATACAAATTCAATATCTGAACAATAAATTGTTTATTTTTCTAATTCTCAGACATTTTGACTAAATATTGTTAAAACTTAAGTAATAAGAAAGAATATGTTTGCCGCTAAGTCTCTGTCAGGAAACTCAGAGATTCTTGTTCAAACTGTTCAATAAAAACCATTTTTACAAGCAAATCCATTTTCAATTGCAGGGAAAGAAAATATTTCTGTATATAAATCAGACAAAAAATTAAACTGTGTAAGTTACATTATTATTCTTTCTGGAATTCAGAAGTCAGAAATATGTACATCTTTAAAAAGAGGACATGTTAAAATATTTAAGAAAAGGTGAATGATTTTAAACATGAATTGAACCATAATTCTGTCATAAAATAATTTAGTTAAAATTAAAATAATTACTATCACTTCAAATTATAAAACCAATATATATCATCCATATGATCAGAGAAAACAAAACTTTGTATCTTAAATAGTTTTCTTCAGTTTAAGTAGACTTAGCGGGGCAGAGAGGAAATAGGATCTTTGAAGCAAATCCACGTGACCTGAAATTCACTGACAATTGTCTCAGATGTATAATAGTTTCTTGGATTGTTACTAAATGAAACTTAAGTACTAATATTTTTTAAATCAGGGAACAGGAAGGCAAGAAGAAAATCATGAGAAAATGTAAGTATTGATTAGTTACTTTTTCAGACACATTCAGGAAGGAAAAACATTTTGAAGATCTTTCCAAATGGTCAAGTTATATTTTGGAAAAATCAGAAAAATAAATACCTACTTATTTTAAAAGTTCAAAAAAATGAAAAGCAATGTATCTTTGATATATTAATATTTGCATCAAATAAAAACCATGAAGTATTATCAAAATTGTAATACACCATCTTGTGGTTATCTGAAAGGAATGCAATTTACGGTTTTTGAAGTTTCAGGGACCAGGTATTTCAGTGTTTTCTTCTGCTTTCAGTTTTAACCTTTCTTCATTTAAAAATGGTACTTTCTTACACCACTCCTAATTACTAAAAATATAAAAAAGTTATAGTCATCAAGACCTATTTGCTCCACTAACATTTTACAAAATGCATGTAATTCATTATTCATAAATTTTATCCGTAAGGTTCATATTCAACGAGAACTGTGTGTATCTGGCAGCCTATTTAGATAAAGATGGGAAATTTCATTTTTTTCTAAATCCAGTAATACTATAGCCTAAAGAAAGAAGGAAGAGAATAGAGAAAGAGAACAGAACAGAGATAGCAAAGAATATTTGAGCCAGGATTATGAATAATGTATCATTGTTCACATTTAATGTGCAAAATATAATTCCTTGCATGTTTAGTTCTCAATAAATAATTATTGAGTAAATGAATGATCACAAATATTTACCCTCCTTTTAAAATTTAACAAATGTAATTAAAGTCACAATTGTAAGTATAATAAATAAACTGTGAATTTTATAGGTCCTCATGCATATCCTGTGATAAATCTAGGAATATTTTATAGTTAATTTTAATAAATTAAGTAATATGTTAAACAAACTATAGGGTTCAACTAAATAAAGTATTTTCCTTAAGAAAAATAAAAAAAGAATTGAGTCCAAGAACTGGACTCACCACAATAAATAAAAATGGGTCACTTCTAATAAATCCATAAGTATTTATTTTATAAGCACAGTTCATTTGAACTATATAGAAACATAGTTCTTTTTTATTCTTTATGATATACTTTTCTAAATCATTTCCTGGCATCAACTTCATTAGTAATCTGAATAGATAGAAGGAAAATATAAATAAGTAAATAGATGATAGAGATAGATCATCCCTTTGGGACCTTGGAGATACAAACCAACAACACTACGTCTTTGTCCTAAAGGAACTGAGATTCTCATAGGGAGAGAGGCACTCACACAGAGAAACCAATATGAATAAAATAGTGTGCTAAGGGAGAATGGAGATGTGCATAGGCTTCACAGAGAAAAGGTATCTAGACTTAATAATTGATGTGGTTTAAAATGGACGAAATGCCTTCCTAACTTTCTCAAAGGGGTAGGAAATGTTTTTGGAATGATGATGGTACCTGAAATCACCTAAGTGGGAAAAAAAAAAAAGTAAGATGCATATCATAGTTTTTTTCCCACTGAAATGGGAAATGAAAACCCAACACCACCTTCTGGAATTAGCTGTGTCCTATACTCACATCCATTACATCTATTGATTAAGGAAAGCTTTCTGGGCAAGTTGATACCTACTCTTGAATGACTAGTGGGAGTTTACCAGACAGAAAAATGGTCAAGATTTGTTTAAGTCAAATGGAAGAAGATTTGAAAAAGCCAAAAGACCTTGGAAAATTGGAAGTCATTTAGTTTGACTAGAATAAAGGTACAAATTGGAGAAAAACAAAAAATAGAACTCTAATGGTAGACAGGGGCATCCTGACATGCCTCATCTGCTAAGCTGGGGAATTTGGATTTCATTATGAAACAATGTGGAGACAGAGTGTGAAAGCATTGGAGAATGTGACTAATAATACTCGCGTGATATCAACACAGTTGTTTATTTGCTTCATCTGAAGAAGAAAGGTACATTAATTTCCTTTTCCTAATTGTTTTAGAAGGTCATGCAGGTCCATAGAAATTCAAGAAAGCTGAATTTCAACCAAACTAGGTTTTTATAGTAAGTATGCAGAAGGTTATTTTAGAGAATTAAATCCCTAAATTCTCTGTTTTTGGGTTGTTTTATTTTGTTTTTAGCAGGAAGCATATAGACTGTGCATAAAGACACAGCCTAGGTAAATCATATGACTAGGACACAAAGTGACAAGGGCAATAGGATACCACATGTATCAAGAGAGTAATTCATTGGTTTTAACACTGAGCTTTAACTGAAAGAAAATGATTGCATATGGAGATTTGAGGTTCCAATTAGAAAACCCAAATTCCTTCTGGAATTTGTGGACTCATTTTAAGTATTAACTAACCAAATGACACATTTATTGCCAAATTATAGTAAAAATGGAAATTGATGTGTTAATGTTTTTTTGTCTTTGATTCGTTCTTTGAATTTGATTTCAAAACTGATTTTGACACTACAGAAAGGATCATAACATAAAAAACATATCTCCCTGATAAGAGGAATTTGAGAGGCAGTGTGGGGGGTTTGAGGGGTAGGGAAGGAAAAAATGAAACAAGATGAGATTGGGAGGGGGACAAACCATAAAAGACTATTAATCTTACAAAACAAACTGACAGTTACTGGGGGGAGGAGGGTGTGGAGAGGGTGGTTGGGTTATGGACATTGGGGAGAGTATGTGATATGGTGAATGCTGTGAAGTGTGTAAACCTGATGATTCATAGACCTGTACCCCGAGACAAATGATACATTATATGTTAATTTTAAAAAATATTGAGACTATTCGTTGATCACACCAGTGCAACAAATATTTGATTTAGCCCAAGTCATCAGATATAACCATCTTGAATGTTGTGGGGAAATAAATCATATGATTTTCTAAATTCTTCAAACTTTTGAGTTGGTAATTTTATTCAAGGGCAAAAAGAGACCTTCAAACTACTCAATTATAAAAATATTATTTCTAAGTGTTAAATACTATAGTCAAGTAAAAATATACTAATACTGTATCCAAAATTTTGATTCCAGACAGGAGAAGTAATTGCAACTAAATTGTCAAAGACAGAGAAAAATGTTTTTGTTTTTCAAAAACAGTTCTAAGGTTGTCCGTGTTCAAAGAATATTAGCAAAATATATTTACCTTATATTAATTTATGACATTATCTTTAATTTCATATGTTTTCTCTTCATATTTACCAGTAAGTTTATAAACCTCTTAAATATGAAAGAGAATATAATCTCACTATGACACAGGGTCTAAAGGTTAAGCCCTACAAAATTTTTTTTATTAAAAAAAAACAAATGAGATGGTTATATACAAAAAATAAATGAGGTGCTAGAAGATTTAAAAATGGTAAAGCAGTATTTCATGTTCAGAGCTATAAATTTACATACAAAAAGTTTCATGTACCATCTGAGAGATTTTTCTCTAAATATTCCTTATATTTATAGAACTGAAGAAATTATAGCACTAGAAATATATAATTTGAATGAGATTCACAAATTTTTCAAGAATGGAACATAAAGACATTTGTACAAAAGACTAAATATATTAAAATCTTGAGAAAAAAATGCCATAGTCTCAGTATATTTGAGGTTTATAAATATTCTTCTAAAGATTCTGGTGCCAAGGAATAAAGGACTTATTAAATGGCAAGAAAGGAATGACAGTATTTCCACACATTCACTAATTTAGAAAATTAACTGTAATTTTCACCATTTTTTTTCAATTAGAAAATTATTGGACTAAAAATCCTCCAAAAAAAAAAAATCTCATCTACCCTCTAACTTGAAACCTTCTTTCAGATTGTACTTTAAAACATGTTTTATCTATAGAGAAGTATTCTTTCCTTCATGTTACAATTTTTGATTTTTGCTTCCTTCATTAATTGCATTTCTTCATTGAACTAACTGCAATGAACTTCAAGCCGCAGAAGTTTCTCTTTTTCTCAGGCCTCAGTAACAGGAGAAATACTCCCTTGTCCTGAACCTGGCTTTAATTTAAACATATTCTTTTAAAATAAAAATCACAAGGGTATTCCTGATTCTTTCTGTGAACCTTCGTTAGCGAACGATTGGCAGAAGACAATTAGCGGTCACCGTGCTAAGCATTACCCTTGCTTGGAAAGATCAAAAATAGTTTGTTTTATTATAACAACAATTGCTTTAAATTGTAAAAAAGTGACATTTACCTTTTCCAATTGAGCGTTTTTTTTGGATTTGTATAAAAACTCTCCCACCGCCACAAAAACGGAGAGCACCAAGCCGGCTGCCAGCACAATGAAGATGCCACCAATATTTTGAACCCCCAGGGCACTGGCCTCCTTGCTCTCCTCCTCAGGACAGCCATTGCCTCTCCACCACTTCTCCTTCATCATGTGCAGCTTGCCTTCCTCTTGCAGCTGAAGAATTGCTATGGTGATTTTGTCTCTATATGGAGAACCTAAGCAAAGAGAGGGTATGTTAACTCTTTCAAGGAACCCAGAGGGTTTTTGTTTGTTTGTTTGTTTTTTGTTTTTGTTTTTGTTTTAAAGATTTTATTTATTTATTTGACAGAGAGAGAAATCACAAGCAGGCAGAGAGGCAGGCAGAGAGAGGGGAGGGGGGAAGCAGGCTCCCCGCTGAGCAGAGAGCCCGATGCGGGACTCGATTCCAGGACTCCGGGATCATGACCCGAGCTGAAGGCAGCCGATTAACCCACTGAGCCACCCAGGCGACCGGAACCCAGAGTTTTATAATTAAAAGTTAACATGATGAGAAGAGGACAGAGCTTTGTTCAAACGCTCCAGAGCATGCCAATGATTTATTTTCAGTAGAGAAAAACAACTGACCAAGGATAGAAATTTACTTTTTTTTTTAATATCTTTCATTTATTTATTGGACACAGAGAGAGATCACAAGTAGGCAGAGAGACAGACAAAGAGAGAGGGGGAAGCAGACTCCCCACTCAGCAGAAAGCCTGATGCGGGACTCAATCCCAGGACCCTGGGATCATGATCTGAGCCGAAAGCAGAGGCTTTAACCCACTGAGCCACCCAGGCACCCCAAGGATAGAAATTTAATGAAAGAAGTAATTAACAACATAAAGTAATGTCTTTCTGATTTTGAAGGATAAAATCATCTCCTTTTAAAAGGCAGGAAATTCAGAGCACTGGCAATTAAGTAAAACCAAAGTAGAAACCTAAACAAGAAATTGATAAAGTGCAAGGATATTTAGCTAATATATAGGAATCACTCCACACTGAAACAGAACATTGATAGACCAGTAATCTCTCTTTTCAGGAAAGTTGTGGGAAAAGTTGTGTTTCCCAGGATCAACAGGCTGTACTCAGGGGTAGCTAATACTTTGCGAGTGATAGGTACATACTCCTATTTTTTCTTTAATCTGAATAACAGAAATAACGGTCTTCTACACACTTGGATCCTTCAAAAATCATCATGGTAATAATACACTGTAAGTATTTTGGTTTTTTTTTTTTAAGTTTATTTATTATTTTATTTTTGGGGGGGAAAATGTTCTCTCCAGTGGAGGTAGCAGTATGAATGAAATTTAGTATTTATGTTGATGGGGGCATATATTCATCTGAATTAGCTGTTACATGATAAGTAATAACTTTCTAATTAGTTGCCCAAAAGCATAGAATAAAACTCAACGACGTGCATCTTTCAACCCCTATCCCAAGGGACTGGTGTTACCTCTTTTTCCCACCCAGAAATAGCCTCTATCTAAAGTTCCATCTTCTTTCCTAAAACGCTACACTGCACATTCCATTTTTCTGCATCTCCTCATTCATAAGTTCTTCTGTTTACAGAAAAATACTAATTTTCAAATTTTGCAACTTTGCTTAAAATGCAGAATAGTAGATTACAGCCGCTTGTATACAATCGGTGTGGACGTTCCTAACTACGCTGACACGACAGGTCGTTCTGGTACAGACCTAGTGTAAGAGCGTCAGGAAAAAGTCAATAACACGTGTATACACATATGGGTGTGTACCTCCATATGTATAGAGAAGCCACCCAGTTACATCCCACTGTTTGCAAGTGTTGCAAGGTAACCGGAACCTCAAGTAATTTAAATTCAGTTAACAAGTAGAATCCAGAACCAAACATGAACTAACAACAACATCAACAATAATAACAATTTAATAATAATTCAACAAATCATTAGAACAGGAAAATCACACTTCAGGGTTTGTGTGTGTGCTTGTGCATGTTTTTAAACAGATCTTTGTATCAGAAGCCCATTTTCTACCAAAAAACTGCGCTGATCCATTACTGTATTAAGTAAACTGTTGTTCTCACCAGTATTAAAGGTTAGGATAATTTCTGCACATGTAAAATTATTGTTTTGAAAAATATATTTAACATGTTCGTTTTTAATCCATTTCCTGCCTTTACAAAATGTCACAATTAAAAAAAAAAAACTAGTAAAGCTTTTGCAAAAAATTTCACAGAACATTGTCATTCAAGGCAGCAGTAACTTTTGATAATGTATAAAATCATATATGCAAAAATCTGAAACTCTCAGAAATATTACCCTCACACATAGTTCCACAGTAATAGGAAAAGAAAATATTTTTATCTGTGGAATACAATTTTAGCTGTGTACACTTCACGGTTAAGATCAGTATTTCCTGCATTTTTTTTTTTTTTTACTTAAATATACCTACTGGGACTTATACTAAAACTTTATCTTTGTTAAGAGTGATTAAAAACTTCGTCAAGAAACTTTTTTGCCTCATAAGGGACACCACTGTATATTTTGTTTTAACTTATTTAATATAACAAGACCAACATAGCATCATTCTCTTAGAAAGAATAGTCACGCTAAAAGCAGAAAGACAAGGGGAATCATAGAAAGTAAGTAACCTCATGAAAAAGTTGGAGGGATGGTCTACCTAATCTAGGGATGGCTGTTTCTTTAACATAATCCTTAATCTCACTCAGAAGAAATGTGTAGGTATATGGCTTCTGTACATTTTTCCAGTTTTCCTTAAAAGAACCATTATCCATTCCTATATTTAGAACTCAATATTTTGTTTCCATTATACAACTAATTCCTCATGATAATAGAAGAGTTTCTGCTTTTTGGCTTCTTTGTTGTACTCTCTTCCATATGCTACTCCTGATGAAAATATTAAATTTAAAATCAATTTAAAATTTTCAAAATCAGTTTAAAAGATTAGGTCTCAACTGACGAGCCTTGCTCAGTCTACCTTCTACCTTAATCACTAACTGAACACCCAGTCTAGGTTATCTAGTATTATCATTACTATTATTTACCTTTTGGGATGTGACTTATTTTCCTATGTACATTATAAACTCTGGAATAGATGATGTTTATCCATGTATATCTATCATTTATCTCTATCATCTATCATCTCAATATTTTTTACATGATTCTCAGTTCTGAATATTTTTTCACATAATAGGCTCTCAACAAATGTTTCATATTATGAGGAGCATATCTGACTGAAGTATTCTTACCATAATGGAAGAGTAACAACCTAGTCCTTTTGGTTTGTCGGACGTGTATTTCAAAACCATAAATTAAGGCCATCTGTTGTGCTATCCAGTTTTCATTAATTCACTGCATCTAACCTAACACCAGATTCAAGGTCACTCTTACTTTGAATTACCATTCTGATTAACCATGCATATTCTCTGTAAAATAAATATTTGATCGAGGGAAAAAATCCCCTTTAAGCAGAATTGCAGTTCATCAAATATACCTTTTAATTGGAAATACAGCAGCTGAAGCAAATTTTGTGCTGATAGTACTTGTGAAAATAGTACTTGTGGCCACATGTGACAAATATAAAATGTGGCTTCACTTTTAGAAGTACAATAGTAAGCAAAATTTGGGGTGATAGTGACTTGAAACGTAGACTTCAAAATGGAAAATTCTTGATACAGCTAAGTATTATTTTTTTTCAGCTAAGTATTATTTTGGGTCAGCTTATTTCTCATTCCAAACAATACTGAAAGAATATTATTTTATTGCCAACCCACCATAACCATTACACTGCATTAGGATGTTTATTCTAACATCTTCAAATACAATATTCTCCCCTACATTCTTAAAGAAAGAAACAAACAGAAGCAACCCACTTTTCAACAAATGATAGATACACCTTGATTTCTTGCTTGGCTGATCTTCCTAATTCTAGCACTTAAGAGTAAGCATAAAAATTTCCCATTGCTAGCAAACCTCCCCAAAGTTGTTTTCCAATATAAATATAATAGTGTGTGTATGGAATTTGGTTTAAATCAAAGCTACAAAGTTAATATACCTCATTTTGAGGTTTTAACAAGATAAAATAATATAGGAAATAATTGATGACAGTAAATCCTTGCCATGTTTTACTTATCATTTTTGTCATTGATTTAGTTCAAGTAATTATTTTTGTAAAGAAACAGCAATTCAACAACAAATTATTACTTCTTTGGTATATCATTTGATAATCCTGGGGAAATATTTCTATACAGAGACTAGTTGGATTCCAAGATGGGCTGAAATTTCATCTCATTGAAAAATCTCAAGGACACGTTGAGAGCAAAGAACAAAAGTATCTTTCATCCTCCTTGTGACATGAACAGCCATGTGCTGAGCCCCAATGAAGTGAACAGCCACTAGCTAGATAGATACAGCTTGCATTTTGCCCAGACCCCAACCCAGCTTCAATCCATACGCTGGCAAGCGAGGAGCCTTGAGAGCACTGAGCCACTATGAGAGAAGCTGCCTCCGAGGAAGATGTGTATTTTTGCAAGAGGACTCTGAGATTGATTGGAGAACTACTGAGGAAATTGTAAATATGTCTATGATAACACGTATTCTTTTTTTTTTTAAAGATTTTATTTATTTATTTGACAGAGAGAGATCACAAGCAGGCAGAGAGGCAGGCAGAGAGAGAGGAGGAAGCAGGCTCCCTGCTGAGCAGAGAGCCCGATGCAGGGCTCGATCCCAGGACCCTAAGATCATGACCTGAGCCAAAGGCAGCGGCTTAACCACTGAGCCACCCAGGTGCCCCGATAACACGTATTCTTGCACCTAAAAGTCAATCCTCAAATGCTTAAGGGACAGACAGATAGCCACAAATGAATGAAGAAGCACTTTTGACAAAACATATCTGAAAAATTACAACATCCACAGTGGATAACCTTCAGCTCCACTTTAAAAATTTCAACACAGGGGGGTGCCCAGGTGGCTCAGTGGGTAAAGCCTCTGCCTTCAGCTCAGGTCATGATCCCAGTGTCCTGGTATCGAGTCCCGCATTGGGCACTCTGCTCAGCGGGGAGCCTGCTTCCTCCTCTCTCTCTCTGTCTGCCTCTCTGCCTCCTTGTGATCTCTGTCTATCAAATAAATAAATAAAATCTTTAAAAAAAAATTTCAACACAGGGCTACCAGATATTTTATTTTATTTTTTGTGAGAACACATGAACCATGTTACCTAAAATTCTCTACATCAAAATATTAGCAAATAAATCATTTTTTGAAAAAATCTTGCAGGATATGCCAAGTACCTCTTAGAGCTGAATTTAGCCTTTTGATTTTCACTATGCAATCTCCGATTATTGGTTCCTTTATATTCTTGCTCACAATGAGATTTTCTTTGGTTATTTAAAAATGTAGTGCATACTGACATGAACTATTATGTTTAATTTTTTTTTACAAGTTGCCAAAAACCTATAAGTTAGAGCAACAAAGAAGTTTATAAATTCTTATGCATTCCTTGCATTTAAACACCAGTCAGCAGTTTCCTTTGGTCAGTGCTTTAATAAGTAAAAGACTGGTTAGCCCAAAAGATCTGAGGGTGTCTGCTGGAACCCTCAACTTCCATTCTTAAATTACTGTGCTGCTAGCAATGTTCTATTTTACGAAATGGCTCCCTGCTTCCTATGCCGAGATGAGTGCAAGGTTGCCATAAATGCACAATAAATTTCAGGTGCTTTTAGAGCTGTATCTCTTTTTACCATTCTTTCCATGATAAAATCTTCCAATAAAGATAGAACCAAACCACAGTCTCTTAGAGATTTTGCCTCAGTAGAAGATGGGTTTTATTGCCTCAAAGAACACTTTCCCTCCCATATTTGTTTTTAAGAAGTGCTAGGACAAATTTTACATTTACATTTCAGATTTAATTTTATATTGCTATATCTGCAGATCTATGTTTTTACTGAATCAATAATGTTCTTTACAGTACCATAGCATCATTGTCCATTTTCTCTTAGAACTTGTTTCTGTTTGTAATAAAAACATAACTTCTGTGATTGTTTAATGCCCATTGACCCTAACAAGCTATAAATTTCTTTTTTTAATTTATTTATTCGATAGAGAGAGATCACAAATAGGCAGGGAGGCAGGCAGAGAGAGAGGAGGAAGCAGGCTCCCCGCTGAGCAGAGAGCCCGATGCAGGGCTTGATCCCAGGACCCTGAGATCAAGACCTGAGCCGAAGGCTGAGGCTTAACCCACTGAGCCACCCAGGTGCCCCCAAGCTATAAATTTCATAAGGACAGGTATAACACCTAAGACAGAGTAAGAACACCATATTTGTTAAATGGACACATGCATAAATGAAAGAATGTATTAATTACAAAATAATTGATCATAAATGTTATCTTAAGTTATTTCTTATGAATCCAAACTATGTCTAGCTCTATAATTTATATGTGATAATTATATTAGATTTATTTCAAATGAAGCATTTAATACATGTAGCAACTAGACACTTTCATGGGGCCCATTTCACACTTCCTGTTAGATAATAGCTAAACTGGGTACTGTCTCCCTCTTTGCATTTTCTTTTGAAGATCTCCCACCAAAAGCCTTCAATTTGATAGGACTATAAGAAGTCCATTAATGAGAATCACAGAAATAGAAGAGTGATCTTATCTTGAAATCTAATTACCAACATTTTAATCACAGAATAGTAAATAACAGATAAAAATGATCCATTCTCCAGGATACCTTGTAATCTTTCCACATTGGAAATCTAGGAACATCATTTCCTTTTTTAAAATTTTCAGTGGTTCAGTAGTATAGCTCTTTCAGAGCTATAGAATAAAATACCCACTCCTAAATATGTCATGAAATCCACTTCTTCAATCTATCACAGGCCTCCTCTCTGATTTTACCTCTTCTACTTACAGCTCAACGGCAGTACACACTAGTTATACCTCCCATTGTCTGGAGAGCCCCATTTTCACACTTCCTCCAATTTTCTGGCTGAACTTCCCCTAATTCAGATAAACTTCTGCTCTCTCTTCCCTATATTTGCACACTTTTTCTTAAGTACCACAGATAAATACAGGATCCCTCTTCTCTGGTGCCATAACACATGCAAATATTCTAAAACAATATTTGGTGTCTCATGTTCTAATGTTTTTCCATACTTCTTTCCTTCCTAGATGACGATATGAATGCCCTGGGGGCAAGGACCATGTCAGAATCATGTGTTTTTGTTGTTGTTGTTTGTTTGCTTGCTTGCTTTTTCTTTACTATATGACACTCATAGATACCACGTAGCACAGGTGTAGATTCCAGGCATATAATGATAGACAATGCCACATGTGTCCTATCCTTGAGTTTTCACTGCAACAAAAACAACAAAAAACCACACACACACATTGGATATATAGAGAATAGAGGGTATAAAAGTAAGATACAAATAACTTAAAAACCACAGATATATCCTTAGTAATTCTCTGTGGTACATGTTTTCTGATGCAAATACTGTAAATATAATATGTTTAATCCTTATTACACCCCAGTTGTGTAGATGTGATTCTTTCACTTATAGATAATGATGTTGAGTCTTAAAGAGGCTCAGTAACTTCAACCAAGACACCAGCAACACTCAGGTGAAATGAGAATTTGTCCATAAGTCATCTAACTAAAAGTCCACACATTCTATATAACATGCAAAGAAAACGCCTTTCACATGAGAGCCAGCAAATGCAAGGCAGTCATCTTTGGAATTTAGTATTTACACATTTCACCTCCGTGCTTGTACTTTTTTTTTTCTAATAAGAGTGATTCATTGATTTTACTCAGTCCTTCTAACCAAAGGATAACAATCTGGCATAGTCAGTCTGGTTAACTAACCCATAATAGAGTTTGAACCCATGACCTTGGACTAATCAGAATAAGAAATCAACTAAATGAATGAAATGATCTTGCACATAAAACCTATGAGAACCAACTCTGTTTTCATAAAAATTGTCCATTCATGCATTGGCTGGGCACCATTTGGTCAGCATTTACAATATTAATGAGGATGGCTCACACTGTTGCTTATAAACCATCAAATTCCCCCTGGAAGCTTCCTAGATTCTAGCACGCAGGGTCTATTGAGGATGTCTGTGGAGCAGGCATAGCTTACTGAGACTCTCATCTGTTTTCAGTGACAAGAAATCTAGACATTAACAATATGCCAGGGATATACAACTTATACAAGTATAATTTGACTTTTTTTGGTTTAATTCAGGTTCTGAAAATTATTAGATCTTGATTTAGCCTTGCAAAATCATTTCACCAACATTAAAATTATGCTGCTTATGCAATGAAAAAATAGAATGCATTTTAATGGAAGGTTTGACCTGCAGAAAGATGAATAATTTGCATCAATTTTTGTGCATTATGTTCAACTAATGAAGACAAATGTATTCATTCATTTCAGTAAAGCTGAAGAACTGAAGGCCGGCTATTTTATGCATCTATAATGATGAATATTACAGTACTTATTATGTGATGAATTGGGAATTCTAGAAATGGATGGTGAGCAAAACAGGGAAAAAACATGCTTCTCATACTGATTTCTATTTTTATAAACACTGGCATCTGCCTTAAACAAACAACATGCCTCCCCTAGTACCAATTCTATATCTCTCACTTCATCAAAGAACAAGAAATAAAGAAGCAGTGAGATCTCATGGATTTAACATTAGAAGAGGGAAGTGAAGAAAGAAATTTCACATTGTTCACATGTCAAGGTAGTCTACTTCTACCGTAAAGAGTCAATGATACAACCTATTGCAACATTTTTTACTTAAGGCTAATTATGTATAAGAGCATTATAAGGAGATTAATGTTACTGAGAATCAGTCATAGGACTACTGCTATTTTGTATTCATTAACATAAAATGTTACCGAACAGTTTTTATTTATTTATTTATTTATTTTTAAAGATTTTATTTATTTATTTGACAGAAAGAGATCACAAGTAGGCAGAGAAGCAGGCAGAGAGAGAGAGAGGAGGAAGCAGGCTCCCTGCTGAGCAGAGAGGCCAATGCGGGACTCGATCCCAGGATCCCGAGATCATGACCTGAGCTGAAGGCAGCGGCTTAACCCACTGAGCCACCCAGGTGCCCCCAGTTACCGAACAGTTTTTAAAGGTAACTTGAAAATCCTATTATGAAATAAGAATATATCCTAACATTTATAATTAAATAATTAAATACAACAGAAATAAAATATATATAATAATTCTGTGTGTGATAAAATTAACTTTAGGGGTGCCTGGGTGGCTCAATCATTAAGCATCTGATTCTAGTTTTTAGCCTAGGTCATGATCTCATAGGTTGTGGGATCAAGTCCTGCATTGGGCTCCCTGCTCAGCAGGGAGTTTGCCGAAAGATTCTCTCCTTCTGCCCCTCTCTACTCTCTCTCTCAAAAATAAATAAATAAATATTTTAAAAAATTATCTTTAAGTCTAACCTTAGTATCAAAAATCA
This sequence comes from Neogale vison, assembly GCF_020171115.1. NCBI lineage: Eukaryota > Metazoa > Chordata > Mammalia > Carnivora > Mustelidae > Neogale > Neogale vison. The sequence continues at coordinate 29,306,759 of NC_058091.1, forward strand.
CTATAAATATATCCACGTTACATTACTCTCTATTTCGTTTTTATACTTCTGCTTTATATTTTTCATGTATTACATATGTCAGCAGGTTGTATAATTGTGATATGACTAAGTTAATTTGCATTTCATCTACAGAAATAATAATTCACTGGCTGCATGAAAATTACTATTGATTTAACCCAACAAGTAAAATGGGAACGAATGATATTATAGAAAATTTTTAGCATCAACAGTATGCATAGAAAATGAACACAATCCCTCCATCCCCCGTCATCTGATACATATTTCATATTTATTAAAGTGATGAGGACTAGCGAATGAAGCACGCCACTAGCTTGTTGTTAAAAATAGAAATAGTTTTAATGACACCCTTCAGTCACTTTACAATATTTCTACCAAATTGAACATAGCAAAGCAAAATAACCCCAACTGGCCATAATGGATTTTTTCTAGACTGTTGCTTTCCTACCAGCTCATGGACCGCTGAGTCTGCCTAGTCCTCGAAGTAAAATGTGCACTCACCATTCGAAAGAGAGAAGCCAAGAAGGCTTTTAGTCTGGGCAGTAAGAAGGGAGGTAATGCAATAGAAAATGCCATTAAGCAGAAATGCTCCCTTTTCGGATAAATAGATTATTACCTATGGTGAATTAAAAGGCAAGAGACTGCAACTGCTCACACATTTTAAATATTCCCTAGTGAAAACTGCAGTGATTTGCTTTGATGCTTTACCTCATCTAGAATCTTTTTTTCTTTTTTTCAAATTCTTTTAAGGAAATAGGAAGTTCCGTTAAGAGTAAGAACACCTACAGCTTCAAAAATCTACCATACAGTACATATCACGTTGAAATAACACTGCTGCAGTCAGGAAAACGGAAAGGGATAGAATGTCACCCCAAGCTTAATTAAGCCAGCTTATGCTTATTTAGCATTTACCTTCACATCATTGTTGATTGCTCCACTAAAGTTATTTTTGTGTAAACAGAGCTTCCTTAATTAAATAGCTTATATTGGAGTCATTCAGCGATTTCACAACACACTTTGGGCAGTTCTCATCATACTCAGAATGATGAATGGTGATGGCAGGCCCCTAGAGGAATCACGCTGGAGGAGGCCTCGCAGGCTAACAAGAAACTGCATGGGCTTTTGGGGGGTTAAGGAAAATATACACAATTTTTGAAATATTTCTGATTTCCCACTCCAAAAAAGACAAAGTATTTTCCATTTTAACCTTCTCCACTTAACCTCATGTGCCTCCATGACAATATCTGGCGATCTGAACAACAATAAAAGCAAAAGGATTTCTTCTCCTTAATCACATTTACAGTATTAGTAAAGATGAAATTTTCACTATGGACTATGGCTCCTGCAGAATACAAACTCAAAATCCTGGGGAATTTCTGGCACTAATCTGAATTCACAGAACTTGAGCCCATGGTCCTCTACTGTGAATATATTTATCTCATCAACTCTTACTGCAAAAGAACAAGAGCCTCAAATAATATTTTTTTCACACCTGAATGAATTGCTTTTTGTTTGTGATTAAACAAAATTTTGAAACTAAATAAATATGTTGTATTACAAATAATCTTCAATATGCTTGAACAGCAACAACACAAAAGGCAAATGTTAATTAACTCATTGAAAAATATAGATTATGATATTGGTTGAAAGTTTATGGCAAGTCAGATTCTTATTCAAGTACTAGAATTACATGTCCTTGTGTTTACTAATGACTAAATAAATTTAAATAATTCACAAAGCCATATTTCTAGTAGAGGTAATGATAGAGCAAATCATAAATTACTGCCTGGAATCTTTTCCTTAGAAGTCAAGTATTTAAGGAAGTGAAGTATGAGATGCCTCTTTTTAGATTATACTTCTTTAATGAAGTTATATAAGAGAGTTAAGACTCACTCATAACGGACTGAGTCTCAAAATAATTTTGATTTTATACCATGTTATGAATGAATAAAATATAATTTGTTAAAGAACTTAATGTTATCATGTCAAAGTGAAGACAAGTTCTCTGAATAAGAAAAACAAGATATATATTGCAATACTTCCAGGTGATTGATTTGAATATTATTCCTTTACATTACTGTTTTAAATTTATCTCATTCAGAGTTAGGCTAAAAATAAAATATATGCTACATGCATTAAATAACCTTTAGTCATAATGAGAGGTTAATAAATTTAAATTAATATTTGGCAGTGAAAATAAAGAAGAACATGCTAAAATAGTCTTGGTCTATCATTTTTCAGATTTTTAAAATTTGTATTCCTATGTACTGATAATTTTACATTCAAATTCCAAGAATATCCTTACAAAAGTTAGAAATTTATCATGTGCTATTGCCTAATTTTAAAAAATTACTTTGATGAAAACACTAATATGCTACTATACCCCATTAATCTATACACTACAAAAAATGATTCCACTTAGATATATAATACAACATACCTCATGCATTGCCCTTGCCAATATCAATGGATATTTTCCACAATAACTCAGGTTTCTTCAAAAGGACAAAAGTTGATCTGATCAGCTAAGTTGAACAGATAACAGAAAAAAAATCTACATCCTGAGGTTTATAGTTTAATTTTTTTTTATCTCATCTATAAGATAAGCTTAAAATTAGAGGAAATAGAAATTCTAGGTGCTATGCCTGGTATTTTCCTCAATTTAAAAAGGTACATTAAAATATAACTTAAATATCTATCAATATTTTGAATTGTTTTATATTTTATTAATAAGCCTCTATCTTTTAGTAAAGAGTGTCAGGGGTACGGTGGGACTGAAAACTTCTTTTTGTATGTTTGTTTTGTGTATCTATAAGTCTGTTTCTGTTTTGTTTTCTTTTTCATTTTGATTTTTAGATTCCATATGTAAGTGAAATCACACAGTATTTGTTTTCCTCTGTCTGACTTACTTCACTTAGCATAATACCCTCTAGGGAATTGCAAGATTGTTGCAAATGATGATACTTTCTAATAGCACATTATCAGTCTATAGTCTAAAATATAAATTTGCTTATACTCCAATGCATAAATGAGTATACTTGAAAAAATGGCAAATAGTGACTCATCACAAATTCCAATAAATGGTACATGAACTCACGAAGTTTTTGTGTTCATTATGCAATTCTTACTGAGGGAAAGAATCATACCAGACCTAACCATGGCGAATACCACAGTTGGAGCACTCCATTAACAAAAAACTTTGCTCCTCAAGTAATAATTAAGAATACTCAATCATTAATAAATATTTATCATATATTAGAGTTAATTATAAAACTTCCGAATTAATACATACATTGGAATAACAACAATGCTTTGTTTGGGAGGGTTTTCCCTGGTTCAGGCAATAAAGGTGTTCATTTTGTATGCAGAATTTAAAAACAACAATAACATCCAATATTACACACACTAGCAAGGCAAACATGTCAAAAATAAAAATATCCCACCTCAAAAATATCTTCTGTACATCCAAATTCTAAATTATTACTGTTGAGTTTTAATAACACAGCTTTTATTAAGCTTTGAATTAACATACATTTAATTTCATAATCTTTCATAAACATTGTATTCCACTTGGAAACTAATTCGGAAAATGTCCTTTATATAGTTTACCCCCACCCTCACCTCCCGCAACAGGTGATCTCAGCTACACTTGCATAACTGGGGAATAAGAATCCAAGCTTTTGTGGATTTTTTTGTTTGCTTGTTTTCACTTCTACAGTGAATACGGAATCATTATTTGGGTCTACAATATATATATATAGAAATATGTTGGGCCTCCTGGGTGGTTCAGATGGTTACGCATCTGCCTTTGCTCAGGTCATGATCTCCAGGTCCTGGGATTGAGCCCCAGGTTGGGCTCCCAGCTCTCTGGAGAATCTACTTCTCCCTCTCTCTCTGCTTGTGCTCTCTCTGTCTCTCTCTCAGATGAATAAATAAAATCTTAAAAATTATATATATAGCAATATGCAGTTTAATAGGAGCTAGTGTCTCAAAGCTCTCTCAAAACCAGTCCAAACTACTTTGATCTATTTGATAAATTTGAGAAAACTTTACCAGATATAGTAAAATTTAGTGTAGAAATTTTTTAATGAAGTCATTATGGTCGAAAAGTTTGGGATTTCCCAGACATTTGAAAGTTGCTAGAAATGATCTCAAAGAAACAAAGACATTTATAGTATTGTAATGTCTGGAATTGCTCATGAAATTAGATTTCCATAAATCTATGCCTAACTTTCTAACCATTGTATATATGTTCATTTGAAAGAATTTTTTCACAATTAAAACTAACTAAATTTATGAGTAAAGCCAAATTGACAAGTAAATAAGGCTATGCTATTTATTAAATATAAATACATGAAGATCAGTTGTGATCAATCAATTAAAAATTTGCAGAAGTCAAGGCTCAGAAAAATTATAATGTTGTTATTTCTTACTGTGATGGGCCAGTGAATAGCTGTTTTCCCCTTCATTTCAAAAAACACATTGATGTAATTAAAACATGTTAATGTGTTGTTTTTTTTTTTTTTCCTTTTGTATAGTTTCCTGTTCCTGTTATAACAAATCATCTCAGGACACCTAGATGGCTCAGTTGGTTAAGCATCTGCCTTGAGCTCAGGTTATGATCCTGGGGTTCTGGGACTGAGCCCCACACTGACTCCCTGCTCAGCAGGGAGCCTGCTGCTCCCTCTCTCTCTGCCCCCACCCTATTCCTGTGAGTGTGTGCACTCTCTCTCTAATAAAGAAATAAAATCTTAAAAAAAAAAAATCACCACAAATGTAGTGGCTTCAAAAAATACAAATGAATTATCTGATAGTTTTAAGGGTCAGAAGGTCTAAAAGTGATATGTCTGCAAGGCTGCAATCCTTCTTCAACCTCTAGAAAATAATTTGTTTCCTTGTATTCTAAACTAACTCCAAGATGTCATCTGCTTTCCTTGGCTTGTGGCCCTTTCCTCCATGTTCAGTTCAGCAGGTAGCATTTTCAAATCTCTCAGTCTCTTTCTCCTCTCAACTCCCCGATACCATGGTCTGAATGTTTGTGACCATCCAAATTCCTATACTGAAACCTAATCTTCAACATAATGGTATTTGGAGGTGGGGCCCAATTAGTCAATAGATGGTGCCCTCATGAATGAGATTAGCGCTTTTATAAAAGGGACTCCGGAGAGATCCCTGACCATTCCGCCATGTGAGGACACAGTGAGAAGATGGTTGTCTATTAAACAAGAAGCAAGTCTTACTACAGGGAGTCAGCTGGCACTCAGATCATGGGCTTCCAGTTTACAGAACTGTGAAAAATAAATTTCTGCTGTTTATGTGCCACCCCATCTCTGGTATTTTGTTACAGGTGCCCAAATGGATTAAGATATTCTTCCTTTCACTTCTTTCATCATCATGCTTCCTTAACTGTGACTTCCTTAATTTGTTCTCCTTCTTATAAGGACCCACCTAGTTAAACCAGGGTAGTCTCCCCAACTCGAGATCCTTACCTTAATCACATTTGCAAAGTACCTTTTGTCATAAAAGGTAACATATTCACATGTTTTGAGGGTTAGGTTGTAGACATTTTGGGGAGCCATTATTATGCCCACCACATGTACATATGAACTGTAATGTTATATATGAATACATTTGTCACAAATATGTATATACGTAGACATATATTCATATACATTATACACATATATGAACTTCAGTACATCAGAGTTTTCATTGTCTCTTCTGGCAATTGTTATCCTTTATCTTTTTACTTCTTTTTTTATACTTTATTTCATTTCATGTTTATTATTGAAAATAACTTTGCCATATGAAAGAAAAAGGTTGTTAAAAATAATTAATCCTGGTGTCAAATATTCTAGATATGTAACTGGTAAACAGTCTGCTATTTCTCTTAAATAAAACAAACATCTTCTCTAATATAAAACAGTAAAACAAATATCCACAGAAATCAATGAACCATTTGTGGCCCATTCTTTTCATTAATTTTCTAATATTATACTCAATTCTACACTATATTAACTTTCAAATACTATACTCATAAGCCACAAATCTGAAAAATAAAATGCAAAAGCTTTTATTCCTAAAATATTTTTTAAATGTAGAATGGAGAGGGTCTTTTACATTGATGTGAGCTTTTTCTACACTGATACGCAAACATGTCTGCTGATGATTTTGGTAGAAATAAATTTTTCTTTTGTTACTTACCTGTTTAGATGCCGATGTCCAAATTGCTTCATGGTTTTGTACCGTAACAGAACATAACAAGATAGATTTGTTAAAAACAGAATTCCGAATGGCACATGGAGCCACTGTTTTCCCTTTTCACAGTGACTAAGATTAATGAACAAAGAACCAGGGACTGACATAAAACCTACCCATGGGGGTGCCAACACCATAACCTTTGGAGTCGATGAGGCCGCCAATCTGTGTCAGGTTACAGTTCCGCTGGGTAACAAACTCAATGGTTGTGGACTCCATTAGGAAAGCATAATCAGAGGTGAGGACTCTCTGGATTCCTTCTTCATTACTTTTGACGAGTACTGACTGCCTCCTGCTACTCATAAAGGCCCACATTTTGTCATACGTAGATATTTTTGATTTCTAGGGAAAAAGAAAATGGGTAAGAAAGATATTTCTTAGTTTCCATGTGATCCTACAATATTTAGATGGAATTCACTGTATTTCATTTACTCAAACTACCCTAATTGTTTTACTAATAATAGTAATATCTACACAATTCCTCATCTCACACATCCAGGTTTAACATCCAGGTGAATTATTTAACAAACATATCAAAAATAACTTATGTTAAAAATGCATAGCTGGTGGGGCGCCTGGGTGGCTCAGCAGGTTAAAGCCTCTGCCTTCGGCCCAGGTCATGATCCCGGGACCCTGGGATCGAGCGCCGCATCAGGCTCTCTGCTCAGTGCAGAGCCTGCTTCTCTCTCTCTCTCTCACACTCTCTTTCTCTCTCTCTGCTACTTGTGTTCTCTGTCAAATAAATAAATAAAATCTTTTAAAAAAAATGCATAGCTGGTAAATCATAGAAGGCAATAAAAAAGAGAATATCAATATTAATAGGAAGAATTTTGTGCTTGTATTTCACATGCGTATCTCAGATGTATAATTTTATTTTTCACCATAATTATAACATCAAATTCGGAAGACACTGACACTGGACACCAGCTGATACTGCAAAACCTTGAGGGTTTTTTTGTTTTTTTGTTTTTCCCTGCATGGTGACTATAAGACCAATGTCACATTATCCTCCAAATATACACAAAGGTATAGGTTGAACAAATAAAAACAATTTGTTCAAATAAAAATTGCCACTGGGACACAATCTGGACACCACAGAACCTCTTTTAGCCTGACTCAAGACAACAGGAAATCTATCATTCAGATCTACTGACTAAAGATTCCTGGACCAATAAAATTGAATAGATCTTATGTCCACCTGAAAATCCTCGATAAGGCTGCACTAGGATTTCATTAGTGAAGGAAAGAAATTGTTTTTGTTCAGAAGGCACTGGTAAAACATAACCATGGAAAAGGTAACATTGCTTATGAAAAGCTCATCTGTAAACCCTAACCTTAGTTAAATTCTTACATAAATACAAAAAAAAAAAAAAACCTGAAGCTATAAACACAAGGACGATATTCACTATATTCCTTGCACTGGCATAAAATGTTAAAACTGTTTTCAAATAAATAGATATGCAATCTTTCTACACCTTAAGCATGTATTTAGTCTTACATGTGCTAGGTCATAAATGGGATATTACCACTTCTTCCACCAGAAGGCCGGTGCACAATAATACTTTGAAAAATTCAGACACTGTTCCAATGACGATCGAAGAAAAACCTTACATGTACTGGGAGGAAAAACCTAAATGTACAATGACTGCCTTCTAAAAACAAGTATAGCATTAGGGCTAAGAGAGGGTAGAAATGCAAACCTTTGTTCTCCAGTGAAACACTAAAGCATACCAAAAGCCAACAGCTTGAAGTTTAAAAGATAAAGATAGCAGCTAGAACATCTAGAATAAGATTGATAGGATTACAAATTTGAGAAACTATGGTGGCATGTCAATTATTTTAAAGTAAAATAATCATATGTTGGAAATAAGAAAAATGAAAGGAATATTTAAGGTTATGATGAAATCCTTATTGGAATAGTTAAAACTGATAGATTTTGCACAGATGCATTTGACTTTCCAAATCAGTAACATAATGAGGATAGCCAGAATAAATTCCCTCCTTTCAAAGGTACAGAACTTATCTCCTAAGGATTTGCATTAAGAGAGGCCTAAATACAAAATAAAATCAAAATTAAAGCTCACCTGCAGATTGAGATTTGACATAAAAAATTAAATTGCACATAGTTTTTGATTTAGTGATAATAGATACACAATCCCATAAATAATAATTCTAAAAATGTATGTCATGAAAACTGCATACTCATCAGTTGATAATAAAAATGTAACTATTTAACAGAGAGTGATAGTGTGGTATCATAACTTGGGCATACTTTCCAATAACAAAACCAAGCAGAGAGAAAAGAAAGCGTACAAAAAGTGTACAGAAAGTTATTTTTGCTTGTATTGACCATAAATTGCCGAAATTCTCTCTTTTGCTTCAGTTATAAGAGTATTAACAATCGATGTTTTATTGCTTTAGTTACATGATTTCCAATTTCTGATAACACATTCTATTCATTGATAAAATTTAATTTAAATAAAACTTGAACATTAGTATTTTTGTCTCAAAGAGGGAGGGAACAGAATATTTACAATGACACTAATCTTTTAAATATGTCTATATACTTGTAAAATAATACATAATTATGTCTTTCTCTTATAATATTTTGTTATATTATATATTAGAATTTCATAATATTATGTATTATAAAAAATTATATTAGAAGTAGCATTTTCTGATTTAAAGACTATATATCATAGGAAATTTTAAAGAACAGAATTACATTTTTAACAGTATAACATATCCATTATTAATGTTGTTATGTAAACAGATTAAACTTTTTAACAACTGAAAACCAAGAAATTAAAAACCAATCCCAAGCTATCCTTTGCAGATATATATAGCTTAATTTTAAATTAATGTGAATGTAGAATTATTTTACATTAGAAGTATCTTATCTATGACTTTAATTGAAATAAGGATTTTACAAAATGCATTTGCATATAAAATTCTTTGAGTGCTTTGCTGCACTGATATTTTATTTCTATGAGTACTTCCTAGAATTACTATTGATAGTAATTTTGAAATTAATCATTTTGAATAATCCATTGCTACACAAGTATCTTCTACTGAGTTACTTCAGACTTTCAGAAATCTGTTGTCTATGATTTTTTTTTAAGATTTTATTTATTTATCTGATAGACAGAGATTACAAGTAGTCAGAGAGGCAGGCAGGGAGAGAGAGGAGGAAGCAGGCTCCCCGCTAAGCAGAGAGTCCGATGTGGGCTCGATTTCAGGACCCCAGGATCATTACCCAAGCCAAAGGCAGAGGCTTTAACCCACTGAACCACCCAGGTGCCCCTGTTGTTTATGATTTTTGTACAGCTTCACTCATCTTTCCTACCTGCAGAATATGTAAATATTTCTATTATTCTTAAAACTGTCAAATAGGTGTAGATAGAAAAGTACCCAAATTGTTTAATTTCTCTTAATAAAAATTTAAAAACCCGAACAAGAAATATTTCAATTTAAAAATACTATCTGCTGGTCACACATATTCTATGTGGCTTGTTTGCTTGATTTGTTGCCATTCTTGACTTCAATTTCCAATTTAGCACAGTCACTTGTTTGCACTTCCCATTTATGGCTATTAAGAGATATTATTAAAAATCATCACTGCCTCTGTGACTCTGTATGCATGGGGCGGGGAGATGATATTCATTTATTTCCTATTTCTACAGAAAGTTAAAAAGGTGGACTAATCTTCAGCATCTTCTGACAATCATTACTTCTTTTATGTATAGGAGTGAAGAGAATCTAATGTGTCAGGTTAAAAACAAAAGGTCTGCATAACATGAATTTGACTGAAACCCTCAAATTTAAAGAAGATAAGAAATTTACAAAGTATTTGAACTAAGTATCAGAATAAACTCATAGCCTGAATATGAAGTTTAGGATGTTTTTTTCTCTATAAATCTGACCATTCAGAAATAGTTGGTCACCTATTACTTGAGTAATTTATAGATCTATCTGAATAATGTAGGCTGAGTCAGAAATAATGATCACCAGCTGTATATCTCTTATTAATGGAATCTATGTCTTATGCAAGCCACTTAATATCTTTGAATTTCAGTTTGCATAATAGTCAAATATCTTTGCCAACTTCCTAGTGTTTCTTGTGAAAATCACAAAATATAATAAGATACTATGTGTAAGCACAAAATATAATAAGACACTATGTGCAAGTACACTATGTGAGATATTTTTATAATTCTTATTGTTTTTTAAAAAGAAAGTATACCACTAAATGCTTTATGTTAGTTTTCTTTAAAAAAAAAAAGACCAAAAACTGTGACAGAGATGGCAAGTTGAATACCGTCTCTGAGTACATGTTTCTCCCATGGTAAGAAACCACAAGATGAAAAAGAATGGGAAAATGTACAACTGGAAACAAAATTTTGGAAGCTGGAAAGAAGATAGATGAATTGTAACTCCGTTAAGTAAATTTAGAACACTCTCCTGCCCACAAAACTTACAGAGATTGGCATTTCTATATCTCTCTCAAAGCCAGAATGATCAAAGATCTGACAAAAGTAAAAATTATTGAAAGAATGTCTTTTAAAAAAGTTAGATGCTTGTTTCCCCCTTCTTTCTCTGAGCAGCATAGTGACTACTCCATTCCATCCAAGCAGAGGACTAGAGGTTTTCTTCTCTGGAGACAAAACAAGAGCACACTGGACACAGGTTAGCCAGGGCAGGCCACGTTAAAACCAGAAGAAAGAAGTTGGAGTCTACACCCAACGTTGAGGTCAGTCAGGCCTGTTTCTGTCCTCCTCCTTAGGATTCCTCCAGTAGAGACAATGGAAGATTTTTTTTCAAGTAAACTGGACTGTACCAGAGAGATAATAATGGCCAGTTAACACACATAAAGTTCAGCATGTGTGAGGCATCATTATTAATTATATAAATATTAAATCATTCTACAAGATTTCTATTAGGTGATAAGTACCTTTCAGCCATCCTTCAACTGAGGAAAATAGAAAACAGAGAGGTTAATAATTTGCCCAAATTCATGTGGCCAGTTAGTGGCAACACCAGGAATCAAACATTGACAGACTAGCTACCAAATTCATGTTTTTAATCATTACACAACACTGATTCTATGTAAAGACACATATCATGGATTCCCAACAAAGTGATCCAACACATCACCCTCTAACAAAGCCAGTTTTTCAGTCTTGAGCAAGCTACCAGAGTTTCCAGTAGCCTTTATCATCAAACACCAAAGATAACCAGATATTTGAAGGGAGCCTCTAATATGGAATATAAAGGAAAAAAAAGGCAGACATGCCTTCAGAGAGGTAAAAGATACTGCATAAATGAAAATTTAATTAATTAATTAATTAATTAATTAATGGATTCAGTTGAAAGAAAACACATTCAGGGAACAAATACATATTAAAAATCTCATATCAAAAATGAAAGCCTCAAGTGAAATATTAGAAAGTAAAATCTGAACAAAGTTTAAAGAAATCTCCAGAGAAGTAGGAAAAAGTTAAAAAGACAGAAAGAAGGAAAGAATGCCCTGAAGAAGGATCATGAACTGAGAAAGGCTGAGTCCAAGTAAGTTCATAACGAGAAGCGAAGAACTTTCTAGACAGAGGGAAAAGCAGTTAAGAGATGTCATCTTGGACATGAAATTGATAGACTGGCATACTTGAAGGAAGTATGCTTTGGCTGGGTCATATAGAGTCAAAGAACATGGTACCTGAAGATGACAGAGATATTTGACTAGAAAGATGACAGAGAAAGGGGTGACCAAGGTGACCTTACTGTTTCCCTCAGCTTTCTCATCTTTAGATGAGCTTTTTTTTTTTTTATTTTTTTTTTTATTTTTTTTTTAAAGATTTTATTTATTTATTTGACAGAGAGAAATCACAAGTAGGCAGAGAGGCAGGCAGAGAGAGAGAGGGGGAAGCAGGCTCCCCGCTGAGCAGAGAGCCCGATGCGGGACTCGATCCCAGGACTCTGAGATCATGACCTGAGCTGAAGGCAGCGGCTTAACCCACTGAGCCACCCAGGCGCCCTTTTTTTGTGTCCAGGCCCCTAACCTCATTTCTATCCTGGCCTTTCCAGAAACCAGATGGTCCAACCATTGAGGTCCCTTTACTCTTTTTCTTAGATTACTCACTTCAGAAAATATGTAATTTTAAATTCTTCATTTGCATCTTTCAGATGCTTTTTAAAAGCCTCTCATCAGCTTTACAGTTCAGGACCATCTTTCTCAAGAACCCAGGAGCCATCCTTGAAATATAATCATCAAATAAGAGAAGTGCATCTACCATGCAGTCTCTCTGTGAAGAAAAGAACTTAATTTATGTAGGCACTTTAAGTTATAAAACAATTCCTGTCATGAAGACACTAAAAGTTTCTTTTTCCTTTGGGTAAGACCAGTTAACAAATACAGTTAACAAATGTGGTGGCTATGATGCCGCCACCACAGCTCTTAGTAATACACAGCAGCAATCTAGGTGGGAAACAGTACTTGCACTAAGGGAAGTGGTGTTGGAGATAAAGAGAAAACTAAGATTTCAAGGTGTGGGCATGTACATATGCATATGTGTGTGTGTGTGTGTGTGTGTGTGTGTGTGTGTTATGGCTAGGGCTTGGTCATTACTGAGACTAATTGGTTTCTGGTTTAAACTAAGAAAGCAAAGAACATCAAAACAAGGTTGGAGGTACTTAAGAAACAGGTCTGCCATGTGAAGGTAGATATCTAACTTTGGAGTGCAGGGGAAAGGTAAAGGCTGAAAATACAGATTCTGGAGTCCTCTTGGACAAAGTAGTGGGTAGATGAGGAAAGAAGATCACAGAAGAACCCTAGGATCAAACTCAGTGCAATTTTGAATTTCAGTGGCTGGCAGAGAAAACTGAGCCTGCAAATGAGACACACAAAAAAGTGAAGAAAAAGGAAGAAAATATGGAAATTGTGGGGCTGCAGAAATCAAGGCAAGAAGGTGTTTAGTTAACAAATGATCACTTGTAGTGATTTGTGGGGGAAAAATGTATTCCTTGGACTTAGCAAGAGAAAGTTCCTTAGTTATTTAGCAAGAGCTAATTTAGTGGAGTCAAGTATTTAGAAGTCACATGGAAGTGGATTAAGGAAGGATTTGGAGAAAGTTAATGAAAGTTAAATAGAGCCAGTAAGTGTCAAAAAAGATATATGATCTCCACAATAATCTGTACATACATATGTGTGTGTGTGTGTATCCAAAGATAAACTATATATTTACATTTACTGATTATATATTTTTATTTTTATAAATATTTATATATGTCAGTAAGTAGGACTCTGAAGAATAGGAGATCCATGGCAGCTGACAGAAGAATATTTTGGTTTAAGTAAGACTTTCAAAGATTAAAGAGATTGAACATGTTTAAATGTCAGTGGGGAGATTCCAGGAGAAAAGAGAGGTTTAAAAAGCCAGAGAAAGAAAGACAATTAATAACGCAAAGTTTCTAATAAGATGAATCTCAAGTAGAATAACAGAAGATTTAAAACACTGCAATTAGCTTGACCTTTGATTTTAAAATATTAATATTAAACACATGTGAAATTTTATTGATACTCTAAGATGTCTTATGTAAGGAGAAAACAAGAAGTCTCAGCTAGATTTATTTTTAATAAATTAGAAAAATGTTGAACATTTTCAAAGTAAAATAGACTATAGATCTTTGAGGTTAAAATCAATAGGGGGAAGCTGTACAAATGAAAGATTAGGAATAAAAATTCATTTAAAGTCAGTAAGCAAGTAATTCAAACTGAAATTAACAATATTTGTATACTGAGTGTGAAAGTTGTATGTAAACTTGCTTAGAAGGAAGGACATACCAAGTTGCAATGTGAACTAAAGATTGGAGGTGAAAGATGGGACATGTTGAAAGAACCCCACATATGATGTTTTGCTTAACCTGCCGTGTTTAAGATTGGTTTCATTCAGTGAAGTAGCTACCAACCATCATCAAGGGACAAGGTAAAATCATGGATGGGAACTAAGCTGCTGAACTAAAATGTACAGTCTGTGAAGGTTTTCTAGCTTTGGGGCTTCAGAGAAGTAAGCACCTACATAGAACACCAGGAAAGACTCGGGAATTGGGACATAGTTTGGCTCTGTGCATCACTGCTGCCAACCTGGTGAGGAAAGACTTTCCAAAAGAATGCATTATTTAAGAGAAATAGGAAAAATGAAAGTCAGGTAATGAGCTAAGCATGAAATAATGTAATTCTTTGTAAGAAAAGCATTGAGATAATGACAAATTAGAGCATAATGGAGAAGCTGTTCAGATAGAGGTTAGCCAAATAAGATAAATATTCAATTAGTGAAAAAAAGAATCTTATTTTACTCCTTTACTACACAGATGAGAGAATTGAGGCTACTTCATAAGAAAAAAGAAAAATTGCCAATGAAGGTAGATTTGTAAAAAGTGATGATAGCATTTATAAGATCATGATTTTATGGAAGAATTTTAATTACATAGTAAGATGATTAACAAAAATGAGAAACATTCTTAAGTATTATCTTTACAGTTATGTTGTAAATAATAATTTAGATAAATAAAGTTGAGCAAATAAATGAAATCGTGACTCAAACACATTTCTTGCAATGTAATGAAAGTCAAAGCACTACAGAGAAAAAGCTTATTTAAAATTTTCTAAATAAAATCTTATTTTCTTAAGCAACGTACCCTGTCATTCTGAACACTAGAATCAATTTCTTTTTTGTTGTTGTTTTTGTGCCTCACATTAAAGACACTTTTTCTTCTATGTTAAATCAGATGAATTTACAGTGTCAACGTTTAGCAGTGTTTATTTTATCAGAATGCTGAGGTTTGTAAGCTGACTTGGTTTTTGCTACATCAGCACAAAACAAATAAAACTAGTTCATAAGGCACAGTCTTTTCATAATAGTTTTCAACAGAGCATAAAAGAAAAGAGTCTTGTCAAGAATAAACTTACAAAAAATAAGAAATACAACACTTTTTAAAAATTCCCACATGCCAAGTGATTTGTGCTTTAAAAAGAACATTTAGTTTAAATACTTGAAATATTTTAAACATACAGCTAATGATTTAAAATTTAAGGATATATTAGTTTGGGTTTCTGGCAGAACTCTAAATTTGCAACCTGAAATTATTTGGCTCTTTGCAGATCTCAAATAACTAATGGTTTTATGCAATGCTTTCCCTGAGCATTTTAGAGTGATTTTTAGAACTGTTAAGATATTAATGTAAGGATAGTGCTTTGAAATTTTGTTTCTCCGTGTTAGAAAAGGTTATGAAATAACATGAAATAAAATGTTATGAAAGCTACTAAAGTAAGGATTACTCTTGTACCATTTGTATAGATCTTTTCTTATTGGGAAAAACACATTTTACAAATAGAAAGCCATCTTCATTTTAAAAAAATATATCCTTAGCTTAAATTCTTTAGTACACAAATGAAATTTTTTTCACAAATGAATTCTTCATCTTCATTTGTTTTGCCTCCTGTCAAATGCAAATTAAAATTTAGAAACCATATTGTGATCATTAACCCTGTCAGTGTAAAAATGATAAGAAAATAACATATCAATATTTATGTGACCTCCAGAAGCAATAATTTAATTAACTTTTTAAGTACATTCTAGAAGAAAGTTTACCTTTACAAATGAAATGACAAATCTTAAACATTAATCTTGTTTGAACTATCATAGCCACGAAGTATCAAGAACACAGACAATCCAGTACTATTTTTGATAAGGTCTATTACATATAATATTAGAAGTATTGACTACAACTCAGATTCTTTAAAAATGTTAATCAAGTGATACAACCTCCAAAACGTCTTGAAATAAGCTAAAAAAATACTTCTTGTTAAGAATCCACTTATTTTGATTTAAAAAAATTATTCAGGAAAAAATTTTTGCCTTCGAAACCATAATGTCTGGCAGAACTCGCTGGACTTGATGAATATGGTGAAATTACCAAAATAAGAGACAGGAATTTCTGACCATTTTTCATAATTACCAAAATAAATTTGTTGGTATTGGACACTTACTCAAATTATTTCCTCTCAATAAATTCCACATGATGAATTCTGTTTCTAATATTAACCTAAATACGTGGATATAAATGTTATAATAATATTTCTTATTTTGTTAGGAAAAAGTCACATGTAATAATCCCTAATGCATGGTTTGAAAATGGTCCTGACCAAGGTCTCTCTTGGTAAAGGAGAATTTGGCTGAGATTTGCATTTTAATTTTTTATTACAGTAAATAAATTACCAACAATACTGGAACATATGTGCTAGGTAAGAACAGCTGAGCCCTATCTGGACTCATCTGACCTTGGTCACTAGGAAATTAGAGTTAATTTGGGAAAACAGGACTGAAGCCATATGTGGTTCATATCAAAGATGGATCTGAGGCTAGTGCAGTGATCTGAAAACATTTGGCTGTTAGTGAACCTGTCAGTTCTTGGAATAATTCTGGCAGTTTTATCTCAAGGCATCTGCAATCCCTTAAAACAGGATATTTGAAGAGAGGGACAATGAAACAGAATGTTTTTCTCAGTGCTGTGGAGAGCTAATAGAGGAATAAGAAACAGCTTTATGACTGAGCATAATATGATAGGCAGCAAGTTTAAAACAATCTGGTGCAGTTAAAGGCAGTTATTATTTTTAGGTAGCTAAACCAGTATTTGGTAACTCATTCTGCACTATTCAGAATCCTGATATAATGAGCCTTCTGGTTATGGCATTTTATTCTTTAAATGAGAAATCTTGAGCTCTGGTTAAAGGTTTTCTTTTCTTATAAATAATAGTAATCAACAATATATTTTATGGTCATTTGGCTAGACTTGAATAAAATTAGGAAACTTGACTTCACCAGGTCAATAAAGGACCTTGAATAAATCACAATTTCTTGGCATTGTCTAATACCAATTTCACAGAAATGTTATGATGAATTAATGAAAAAAATATATGAAGTCACTTTGACAAGCTATCAAGCTCTGTAGAGATATCAGGATATCACGATTTTATTCTAATCTCAAGTAATCACTCAATGGAGAAACATAGTAACTCTATACTATGACTGCCTTATACAATGACTGCAGCATTTTCCCACCATGTTATTCTATTTATGCCTTTTTCTTTAGAATAATTTATAATTTTTAGAGGTATGGAAGCACTCACTTGCTTACTCATTTACTCAGTTGTTCTTTCGTTCTAATATTTATTGAAAACCTGCTGGGTGTAAAGGATCAGGCCAAGTCATTGTGTATGCAGAGATAGCCAAAAACAAAGCAGGGCCCCTGTCCTAGTAAAGCTTAAAGTCTCATAATACATGACAAGTAAACTAAGAATTAAGAAATTGTGTGATAAAGGCCATGACAAATGACAGATGCAGTATGACCTAAATTGATGAAGGAAGACATGACAGAAAGTCAGAGGAAGTAATTTTCTTTCCTTTAAGATTCAAATCAGTCATAGTTTTTCTGGGTCCTTATTCTCCTCTAATTGAAACTCTGAGCTTTGAATAGTTGTGGGAAACACACAGACACACAGACACACAGACACACACACACACACACACACACACAACCCTCACCAAAAAAAAAAAAAAAAAAATCCCTGAACATTTGAAACTCTTTTTTAAAAAGACTTATTTATTTATTTGACAGAGAAAGAGAATGAGAGAAAGTGAGCCAGGTGTAGAGAGGCAGAAGCAAAGACACTTCAAGCAGATTTCCTGTTGAGCGTGCAGCCCAACACAGGGCTAGATCCCATGACCCTGAGATCATGACCCGAGCTGAAACCAAAAGCTAAGACCCAACTGAATGAGCCACCCGGGCTGCCCAACATTTGAAGCTCTTAAAAGAGCTGGCATTCTCACTTTTAGGCAGCCCCTTTCCTAGGGTTTCTTAATTTTATTGGGAGATAATGCAAACCTCACCAAAATATCTTAAAGATATGTATAATATCTGTACTGCTATAACCTTTATATATTTAACTATATCCCCAAAAAAGAGTGTTTTATTTCTAAATAGTAAATAAATGGCCTCAGTTGGATCCCAGGGACTTAAGAGAGACGAGATGAACAACCTTATTACCATTTCCACTCACTGACTGGACAAGCCTATTTGAATGACTAAATGAATCCTTAATCTCAGATACATTTTTTAGCCCCCTGAGGTACATTTTAATTACAAGAACCACACTCTGACCTAGGGGCTTGAACTTCCCATTTCTTCACCTGGAACCCACTTTCCTTGCATATTTGGTTGCCTCAGTCCTTCACTTTCTTCGGATCTTTACTCAAATATTACCTTTCCAAGGGAACTCCCACCATTTACCTTATTTATAATTCCCACTGTTGGCTTACCACAGATATGTCTCCTGCTTTTTTTTATCCATAGCACTTAATACCTATGTAGTATATTATTTATTTCCTATTTTTACTTATGCATCAATTCAATTTCTATCTCCATCTACTATGAGATGAACTCCATAAAGATGGAGATCTTTGTCTTGTTTTGTTTATCCTGATGCCCCTAGACCTAGAACAGTGCCTTGTACATTCCAATGGGTACCTTTTTGAATAAATGAGCCAAAAATGCTTAGATGGATGAATATATGCATACAGTGGAAATATTTCTACTGGGCTAAAGTCTAAAAAACAAGAATGTTAGTCTAACCTCTGGTCTTACCAAGCTAAGTGATATTTGGTGAGTAACTTCATCTCTCTAGAACTCAGTTTGCTCAGGTGCAAAATAAATGGGTTAAACCATATAAATGCTAAGATATCTTCCATCAAAGAAGGTCTACATAACTATGCATATTTAGAAGAATAACTAGGTAGATTTACTTCTTTCATATTCTATTATGCCTCAATTTAATAAAGAACAGACTACCACTGGCCTAGTTTTAAAGCAAAGCATAAAGAAATCCCCATCATTGCACTGCATACAGAAATTTAAGTTTCATTGCAATGTTCAAATGTAGCTTTAATGTATTAACAAAAAAATTCTAGAATGTATTTCACATTCCATATATCTCAAGGAAGAGAAGTAGGATTACAAACTTCTTTGTTCTTTACTTGGTTCTAAGTCATCATTTTCCCAACCCCTTTTGAAAACAAACCAAGGTACAAAACTCTATTCTTTAACACTCACACTCTACAATCTTACTACCTAATCCCTCTTACTATAGTCTTCTGCACATGTCTGGGTATTGCCATAATTTTTATAATATTGCAGGACCCAGTTGTTTGTTTCTATCAGTGGTGAACTGGCAAACATGTAATAACTGTCTTCCTGCCAAAGTAGAAAAGGCCCAAATTTATAATGTTTCCTGGTTGTTATAGTTTAAACATACCCACTATTGCCATTTTAAGCTGAGGGCATGATATCAACCAAACTATAAAATTCTAGAAAAGTTAATTCCTGCAAGTCAGTATAAGCCAGCTCCAGTACCCCCACTGTTCATCCCTCACTGGAAGTTCTGAAGTGACTCCACAGTTATTTGACAATCATTTCCAATGGCTTACTTAGATGAGCCTTAGCCACCCAAACCCACGGTCATATATTTATTTATCAACAACTAAATTTTCTTTACTTTTAAAATCAATTACTCAAATATCCTACTCCATGATTATTCCTTTCCTAGAGTGCTTATTTAATCTCTTTAGCTTGCATTTTCCAAGTTCATTGGTGCTTCATGCCATTAATGGTCTACATTGCAATTCATTACTACTTTCTACTTCTTTATATTCCATGTTGTTCAAGTGATTACTCACGAACTGTAGTTCCAAAATTAATGCTGCTAATATTCTAAACTCACCAATCTCCCCCTCTTCTTTGGATCACCTAATCTAACCTCAATTCTGAGTAAATCAAACTATCTACTTTTTCTAAATCTGTATCAAAGCAGCACAGCATTGCTGGAAAATGTCATACTACCAAGTATGACACTAAAGTAGGTGCTCACAACTGTCTGAAGTTTAAGACTTCTCAAATTATCCTCTATAATGCTGATTTCAACTTTTTCTCCTTTCCTGAAACTCAAAACCTTTTGTGGATTCATTAACTTTTGGCAGTTGACTTTGCCTTTACTTCATAATGAAAAGTGACACCACACATGGGAACAGACTCAAGGAACAATTTCCCTTATAGTAAAAATATTATATCTTACATAGCCATCTCTCCTCTTCTCCTTCTGTTTTGTTCCCCTTTCTCCCAGAGTGAATCCTTCATTTTGTGATTTAGATTCCATTTTGTGATTTAGATTTAGACACTTCCTTTTGTCTTTTTCAGGAATCTTACATAATTATTTTTCTCATATTGCTCCCCTTTAACTGACAACATTTAAGTATGTTTGAGTGTTCTAAGTCTTTACTTCCCTTTGCATAGGTGACATTCTTTCACTGGACAGTTACTATACCTTTTCTTTTCTCTTCTTTGCAGTAAAGGTCTCTTCATTATCCCATTTCCTGATTTCCTACCTGGGACTCTACCCATTCCAATCTGTCTTCTAGTCACATCCTTTTAATAAATCTAATGAAATATACCAATGACCTCCATACTTTAAAATTTAGATGAATTTTTGTTTGTTTTCAGGTTATCTGTCACCCTCCAACATGCTATGCGCTTAACCATTCCCGCATTCCGACATCCATTCCCAACAGCTCTATTCACATCCACTGCTGTGCCTTTCAGCCTATTTTCTCACTAAGCCAGAATGATCTTTCTGAATCTCAAACTTCATCATGTCAACTCACACTTCATTAATTGACTAGCAA
Source organism: Neogale vison (assembly GCF_020171115.1). Classification (NCBI taxonomy): domain Eukaryota; kingdom Metazoa; phylum Chordata; class Mammalia; order Carnivora; family Mustelidae; genus Neogale; species Neogale vison. The sequence continues at coordinate 29,327,818 of NC_058091.1, forward strand.
GGTTCTTTGTTACTCCCAAATGAAAAGATAATAATAACACAGGCTATAAATCTAACAGGCAAAACTAATTGTCTATGTATTTTCTCCTTACTCCTTTCTAAGAAACTTCTAACAGAATATACATTTCCTATCCCGTCATCCATTGTAAGTTAGCTATGTGACCCAATTTTGCACAATGGTATAATCAGAAGATGGTAATGGAGCTTCTGGTGAATTCTTCTCAATAGGGCCGATTCAATTGGCATCTTCCCTATGCCTTTCTAGACTAACTCTGTGTTCTCATAATATATTGAAGGCAACATTTGTAGATTTTAGTTATACGTTCCATTTAATGATTATTTGGTTAATTTCTGTATTCTTCATGACTCTTAGTGAGTTATGGTGTCTAGGCATATCTTTATACCTATTTCAAGTACTGACAGAAAGAGACCCCATAAATATTTGAAAGAATGAATGGAATGCAGTAATGAAATGATAGACAATTAGCTATAAAACTTATTAAAATACATCCTAAGGAAAAATTCAATAATGCAATTTTATTAATTATAAAATTTAATTTTATAAATTCTAAAAGTTATTAACTATGCATAAAGTTATAGAATAGCTCAAGAAAATATGCAAAGCAATGATGAGAATTTATTAAATCTCATTTTCATGCAGATAATTTTAAATAATAGGCTAATTACTGTTAGAATCCTTTAAAGGAAGACTTGGGTCAATATTGCTACTGATAATATATACACCATATATTCTTAGTTGCTTTTCTTAAAACTTAATTGTGAACAGATACACAAAATGCTCCAGTAAGCATGTTAAGAAATGGTGCTATTTAAATTCTTATATCCCTATGAGATAAGTTTTGTGATATCCATCACAAAAATAAGCAAATTGAGATGAGGTCAATTAACATTTACTCTAAGATTTAAGGTAGATTCTTAAGTTATATGGGAGAGTAAGTTGCTGTGAGTTACAACAGGTGGCACCATTTTGCTGAAATTGCTTTTCTGTAATTAGTCTTTGGTACTATCTAAGTCAGTGATTTAGAGATAGGCCAAAATATATTTCCAAAATAACTACTATAAGAGGAAATAAAATAGATTCAAAACAATAGTTTCTGGCTAACAGTAAACAAAGGCAAGATTAGAACGAAACACCCTAAATACTTATGCTGAAGAATAAAATATGTAATGAAACCCAAAGAAATACCAAAGGAAAAAATCCAGTGGATATATCAAAACAAAAACAAAAACCCAGAAATTATATGTATACTACAACTGAGTTGATAGCTTTTAAAAACCATCCTCTGAAGTTAATTCCCAAAATCCCTAGTATGTGTTAAGTGATTCCTAAGTAAAGCTAAATTTAATCTTTAGGGCATGGTAAGAATAGTTTGGGTGTGTGCGTGGGTGTGTGAGTGTGTGCATGATATGTTGACAACCTGTTCAACTCCCTTTATATCCTCTGAACAGGATTAAATCCACTGGAGAGTCAATGAAGACTATTTTAAGAAGCTAGAGGTTAAAATTGATCCAATCCCAGGCCAACTTACAAGAAACATGAGAAAATATCCTTTTGCCAGCATGGGCAAATTCTAGGTCATCACCTCTGCTGTAATTAATGAATATCCTAATTCTATAAAAACATAAATGAAAAAAATCAGAACTAAAAGCTAATGAATAGCATTAATGAAAATTACATTATAAATAAAATCTGAAAAGAAACTAAAATTTAATAAACATAGATGGACTTTTATTTGTGATAAAGTTACATCATCATTCATCTTGTTAAGAGCATAATTTTAACCGTTTAGTTACTAACAGAGAAAGTAAAAATGAAAGATATTTTGACTCTCAGTATATATTTTTTTAAGATTTTATTTATTTGTTTGACAGAGAGAGAGATCACAAGTAGGCAGAGAGACAGAGGGGGGAGGGGAAGCAGGCTCCCTACAAAGCAGAGAGCCGGATGTGGGACTCAATCCCAGGGCTCTGGGATCATAACCTAAGGTGAAGGCAGAGGCTTAACCCACTGAGCCACCCAGGCGCCCTACCCTCAGTATTTCTATGTAAAAACTATTTGGTACTCACGCATTTAAGAATTTTATGAAAACAAAGTACATCTCTACTCTGATACTTAGTAGATAGCCAATAAGAACAATACTTAAGACGATTACGGAATACTTTTTGAACTTTTACTATTAAGTTAGCTGTATTTACCTGCCAGATTTTCTATCCTGCCTAAGATAACATACAAAAAAGGATAAGTCTTTCCTAAAAAAGCATTAGTTTTTTCACTAGAATGTATTTGTTACATTCTTTACTTCACATGTGACTGCTTGAGACCCTGTCCAGAAAGCACATAGTTCTCTGTAAAGAGAAAATGAAACAATAACTTTTTATATGGATATTGTCAAATTTACATATGCAAATGATTGATGCCTCTTTAAAACAGTCACTTTAATTTAAATTTGCTGCATTTTTAGAAATACCTTTTCTGGAATTGCCTTCAGATGTTATACTATTTTGACTATTCTTATTATTAACAATTTTAATCATATTAGATTTTCTTTTTGAAGGTGAGTCAAAGCATTTGGAGTAAAACAATGCATGTCGAATCCATTCACTATTTTTGTTGTTATTTTTCTAAAAGCTGAGATAACTATAAAGTAAAGGAGTTGGTTTTGTTGTGTTATAAGTGTATTCCTAAAACGAATTTCAAAATGAAAGCTCTAAAAAATTTTCTTAGCAGTCACAGCATAAAAACAGTCTCCTGAGGTGTTTCCGCAGTGCAATGGTATTCATTTCCTGTATGTGATCTATAGGCTTTGCACATGATGTAGTCTATTTTTAACCTAAAAGTTTTTTATTTTAAACATTTTTTTTAATCTAGCAAAAATATGTTTATATAAAAGCCAATCAGCCTGTAGTCTCTTTAACATCTATATGGGTAATATAATGTTAAACTGGGCATTTCACTTGAAGTGCCAAAAAAGAAAAGAAAAAAGAAAAAGACATAAAGTACTAAGTGTGAAATGGACGACCATGAAGACATTTCATGGGCCATCTAGGAACAACTGATGATTGATCCACAAGGGGAGTTAAAAGTTAATGAAAGATTAAGAATGAATATTTTAAGGACATTTAGGAAAGAGCTATTCTCTAGCTATGATTCTCAACACTTTTGCCTCATTCAGGTGGGCATGGGCACATGACATGTACCTCATAATCCCAAAATGGTTGAGATGCATCCACTTGAAGAGATTCATCCAAATCCCATTCATTGGTTAACATGGACAACTGGTGAGCCTCACACAGTTAGGAAATCTAAAGAGCAAATGCTTACATTTGAGAAGTAACTGCATCCATTTCCAGGATGGCAAAGACACATTTTAATCCCCAGGATGAAATACAGGCATCTGAATAAGAATGCTAGTCTGGGGCCAGTGTGATAGTAAGCTTGCCCAAGAAGGCAGTTGCCATGGGAAAAGGCAGGTTGCTTTCCAGTTAGCACAAAGTCAGCATTTCCTGAGGTAGATGTCACATCTCCTTCACCAGAACCCTGTTGTTGATTCTAAAGAAGTCGCAGATGTTGAGGAATGCTATCTTTGCTGATGGAGAGTTTTCTCTTACACCATCCATCAAAAAGATATTATGTCAAGAAGGCATCAAACCAGATGGTAAAGACAAGTTTTGAGATGGCAGTTTGACTTAAACTCCAGCCCTAAATTTTGGCTGATAACATCTTTTTGCCTTGATAAAAGTAAGCAGAACTGCTAGCATAACCAATTAATTTGCCTAAGTAAGTGCTACTAACAAAAATACCTATTTAAATGAAAACAAGTCAAATATTACTTGTTTGAAAAAAAAATACAGATAGTCAACTAAAAATCATGAAAAATGATTTCTTAAAATCCTTTTATAAGAAAAAAGAACCAAAATGTTTGGAAATTTATTTCAAGCAACAAAAGATACCACTAGAATGCCTCACAGAATATTTTTAAGTGTTGCTTACTTTTAGAAAACAAGTTGCACTGTTATTCAAATAATTAGTTGAAATAAAGTTTTCCTCAAAATCTTTCCTAGCAAGATTGTCTTTTAAAAAAAATATTGCTCGTCATAAAGTTATAGTTATTTATTCCACTTGAGTTAAGCAAATATACCTTGCTCCTACATTTCATGATTTCCAGTGTGTCCAAAATGATGATTTTTTGTTATTTTTCTCTTCAGAGATTGCACATTATTATTTGACTAGGCATCTGACTCTCAGGGATATGATTCCCTATCTCAAATAGTATTCGGGATTCTTCAGAGCATCCATGTAGCTGATACATAGTAGACATTAGTTATACAGAAAAAATTCAGAGAAGTGAAGCCAAGGACAGAGGGATATGTGTGCAAGAGGAGGCTCATGGGCACCTCAGTCAGTTAAGTGTCCGTCTTCCACCTAGATCATGATCCTCATGGGGTCCTGTGATTACGCTATGCATCCACCTCTCTGCTCAGCAGGGAATCTCCTTCTCCCCCTGCTCCTCCTCCCTACTTGTACACTCTCTCTCCCTCAAATAAATAAAACCTTAAAAAAAAAAAAAGAGGATTCTCATTAATTCAACAAAAGAAATTAGGATATCAAACACTAACTTTTCTGTATATGATGTTTTAGGTAGTAATCTAAAGGCATTGTCTTCCATTCAAAGGCCTCCTCAATTTATAACTTCCCTTTACTGTGTCACATGGGGAAAGAGAAGTTTCTCCTCTTTAACAGTGTCTGTTGAAAGGATTTCACAGACAGTGAAATGTAAATAAATCAAGAACTTTACCTTTAAAAAAAAAATCACATTGACCTAAGCTTTATGACTAGGAATAACAATAGTATAGAATTACAGAATTGCAGTTTCTGGAGATGTATACAATCTCTTAAATTTAAACAACTGAAGGTAGAGATGGGTTAAACTTGGATTTTATATTAAAAGCCCTTCCAGAAATAACCATTTCAATAAAAGTAAAGTGGAACAATGTTCAAAATGGGGCAAACGAAAGTAAGTCTGTGGTACTAAACCACACACACACATACACACACACACACACACACACACATAAAGATTTCATTAGTTGAATGTTGAATCTGTCAATTCTTTTTCATTTTTTTTTATGATTAGAGAACATAGAGAATTTATCTACATGATCAGGAAATAATCAAAACAAAACCAAGGTAATAAATATTTAGATATAAATTTTTCAAAATAACTAGTCAGACTAATTTATTTCAAATAATTTAAATAAGTAAACACTTGTGAGGTCAGTTTTAGACAATTGGATCTAAACCTGCTGTTCTATAATTTACACTGGTAGAGAATTAGTTTTTCTGATATACTTCATTACTTATTCTCTGTAATCAGATGACCCTGGCTCCAACCTTGCTGAAGCCATTTAAGTTAGTGTCTTCAAATTCCTTATGTCCACCTTGTGCATTATCAGAATTATTCCCTCCTGCATGTTTTAACCTTCTGTGCTGTTGCTTTATCATGGTTCTTCTGCCTCTCCAAGTCTTCATCCCAAAGAGCATGCCTTCTCTACCTTGTCTTTTCCATAACTACTTTTGACTCCTCCCTTTTTGCACACTGAGCCTTTAAAGCCACAAACAAATTGTTTTCCTATGTTCTTCACCATGTCTTCTTGACATGTACACTCTTCTCTCTGGCATTATATAACAACACTTTATTTTCCTGGTTCTACCTTTCCAATCCACTTTAAGGTGTGGGTTTTTTTTTTTTTCTTCTTCTTCTTCTTCTTCGTTCTTTTCTTCTTCTTCCCCTCCTCCTCCCCCTCTTCCTCCCCCTTCTTTTTCTTTTCCTCCTCCTTCTTTTTCTTCTTCTTCTTTCTCTTCCTCTTCCAACTAAGATTTTATTATTTAGAAAGAAAGCATAAGGGCAAGGGGAGGGGCTGGGGAAAAAGTAGAGAGAGAGAATCTCAAGTGGACTCCCCTATATGGGCTCTATCTCACAACCCTGAGATCATGACTTGAGCCCAACCAAGAGTCAGACCCTTAACTGACAGACTCAGGTGCCCCTTTTCTTTTTTCCTGCTTTCTAACATTAGATTTCTCTGTTCTGCCATCACCTCTTCCCCCCACCCAACCTCACCTTTAGTGAAACTATTAACTTAAAATTTGAATAATAATATGCTAATGACATTGTTTTTCTCATCTAAGTTCCCCTTAAGAGGCAAGAAAACATGTCCAATAATTTAACACTGCCATCTACCTGTAATTCCAGCCCCTTAAACTTGAATTGGCTCAGAGTGAATTCATCTACTCCAAGAAAATTTTATTTCCAACTTTTGTTTACATAAATGTATTATCTCACTATCCCCTAAAAGTAAAATTGTGGATTCCATCCATTTCAATGCAATACAATTTTTAAAGTTCTCTAAGATTTTGTTTTTTTGTAAATTCTTTCATGCTGTTTTCTGTGAAAGAAACGAAACAAGTGCTACAATATTCTGTCTCCATGCAGCTTAGATTCTAATAGGAAGGCAAACCAAAAGAGGAGTCCAAATATTGGTGATATGAAGAAGAAGGTGTAGAGCCACAGAGTGAAGGTGGCAGGAAAATAACATTCTAACAGGCTGGAAACCCTGTTTCTAACTGTTTCTATCATTTACTTTTCCCGTATCTATTTCTGAATATTACTTTATTTCAGGACCTTATTACCTCTCACTCAAACTCATATTATGATTTCTTAAATTGATGTAGTTTCCTCCTATTTCTCTCCTTTTCAATTACCTTCCTAACATATATTTTCTGATCACTGACTCTACCCCAAACAATTAAAATCACACATTTCTACAAAACCTCATATGATGTAATCATACTCCATAAAGTGTTACCTTTAGGGAAATTTCCATATTCAAACTGGCATACAAGCTTCACTAGAAACAACTATCTTAAACGCTGAACTTAAGTTTTGCTCACATTTTACCATGTATAGCAACGAAGGTAGTATTTTATATATAAAAGTCACTCAACAAATATTCACTGATTTCCACAGAATTCAAATACAGTAAAATTTTTAAATTATTGACAACTCCTATAAATTTTACCCCAAAATTAATACTGTGTTTTTAATTAAAATGACACAGAAAACATATATTCATAATTTTTTCATAAAAAGGTACTAAGAGAAAATTATGAACAAATTTATGCCAATAGTTTAAATTTCAATAAAATGGACAATTTCCTTGAGGAGAAAAATTAACAAAGTGGGCTCAAAGAAAACCAAAGGTGGTGGCATCACAATTCCACACTTCAAGCTCTACTACAAAGCTGTCATCATCAAGACAGTAAGGTACTGGCACAAAAACAGACACATAGATCAATGGAACAGAATAGAGAGCCCAGAAATAGACCCTCAATGCTACGGTCAACTAATCTTTGACAACACAAGAAAGAATGTCCAATGGGAAAAAAACAGTCTCTTCAACAAATGGTGTTGGGAAAATTGGACAGCCACGTGCAGAAAAATGAAATTGGACCATTTCCTTACACCACACACGAAAATAAACTCAAAATGGATGAAGGACCTCAATGTGAGAAAGGAATCCATCAAAATCCTTGAGGAGAACACAGGCAGCAACCTCTTCGACCTCAGCCGCAGCAACATCTTCCTAGGAACATCGCCAAAGGTAAGGGAAGCAAGGGCAAAATGAACTATTGGGATTTTATCAAGATCAAAAACTTTTGTACAGCAAAGGAAACAGTTAACAATACCAAAAGACAACTGACAGAATGGGAGAAGATATTTGCAAGCAACATATCAGATAAAGGGTTAGTATCCAAAATCTATAAAGAGCTTATCAAACTCAACACCCAAAGAACAAACAATCCAGTCAAGAAATGGACAGAGGATATGAACAGACATTTCTGCAAAGAAGACATCCAGATGGCCAGCAGACACATGAAAAAGTGCTCCACATCACTTGGCATCAGGGAAATACAAATCAAAATCAACAATGAGATACCACCTCTCACCAGTCAGAATGGCTAAAATTAACAAGTCAGGAAATGACAGATGCTGGCAAGGATGCAGAGAAAGGGGAACCCTCCTTCACTGTTGGTGGGAATGCAAGCTGGTGCAACCACTCTGGAAAACAGCATGGAGGTTTCTCAAAAAGTTGACAATATAGCTACCTCATGACCCAGCAATTGTACTGGGTATTTACCCTAAAGATACAAACATAGTGATCTGAAGGGGCACATGCACCCAAATGTTTATAGCAGCAATATCCACAATAGCCAAACTATGGAAATAACCATCAACAGATGAGTGGAAGAAGAAGTGGTATATATATACTATGGAATACTATGCAGCCATCAAAAGAAATGAAATCTTGCCATTTGTGATGACACAGATGGAACTAGAGGGTATTAGGCTTAGCGAAATAAGTCAATCGGAGAAAGACAACTATCATATGATCTCCCTGATAGTGAGGAAGTGGAGATGCAATGTGGGGGGTTTGGGGGTTAGGAAAAGAATAAATGAAACAAGATGGGATCGGGAGGGAGACAAACCATAAGAGATGCTTAATCTCACAAAACAAACTGAGGATTGCTGGGGAGAGAGGGAGAGGGAGAGGGTGGTGGGGTTATGGACATTGGGGAGGGTATGTGCTTTGGTGAGTGCTGTGAAGTGTGTAAACCTGGCGATTCACAGATCTATACCCCTGGGGCTAATAATACATTGTATGTTTATAAAAAATACAAAAAAATTAACAAACAAACAAACAAACAAAAACAAAATAAAGTGGGCTCAAGAAGAACTACAAGACCTGAATATCCTATGTAAATTTAATAAATTTAATTCCTAATTCAATGCCTGTGAAAGATAACTCCAGGCCCAGATGAGTTCATTGGTAAATTTTAACAAATATTTAAAGAAGAAATAACACCAAGCCCTATTTTGAGAAGCCTCTTACAGATTAGTAGTTTCCACAGATGGGGTGCCAGAGATGGGGGTGGGAAAAAGGGGTAAAGATGGTCAAAAGGTACACATTTTTAGTTATAAGATGAGTAAGTTCTTACTCCTGAAACGAATATTTTACTATGTGTTAACTAACTGGAATTTAAATAAAAACTTGAAACAACAGCAATAAAAGGGAAAAAAATATATTGCACAAACATGAAGATACTTCTAATTATGACTTTAACATCAAATGATAATATATAATTCTCTACAATTATAATTCACATATACATAGCTCATTTGTTTTTCTCAAACATTGTTTTACTGAACGTACTATGGAAAAGAATGATAAGACTTTGAGATGTTAGGAGAATTAATAAGGAACCTTAGTCTACAGAAATGATAGTGTGTCTAGGAGCCTTTTTATTGAGTATAAATCGAACATTCTTTTAACAAAATCTCCCAACTGAATGCTCCAGAAAATAATAAAAAATAGATTCCTCTATTTATATGGAATATTCAATACCAAAAAACATTAATTTTGTAAATTTTGTGTTTTTCCTTATGATATAATTCTATTTTTTATAATAATGTTATGCAAAATCTTCAAGTAGCAACTTTGATATTATGAATTGGATCATGTCCTGTCAAAATTTTTTTAACACTAACCCTGAGTACCTCAAAATTTGAATGTGTTTGGCAATAGGTGCCTTTAAACAGTTGATTAAATTAAAATGAGACCACCAAAGTGGGCCCTACTTTAATCTGACTAGTGTTCTTATAAGAAGAGGGAATCTGGACACATAAGTAGACACCAGGGGTCATAGGCACAGAGGGAAAACCATGTGAACACAAGGAGACAGCTAAGGAGAAAGACTTCAGGAGAAATCGACCTTATTAGCACCTTGACCTTGGACTTCAATCTCTAGAACTGTGAAAAAATAAACTTCCATTTCTTAAACCACTCAGTTTGTGACATTTTATTGCGATAGCCCTAACAAACTAATACACTTGGGTAAGATAGAACACATGTTTTCACTTATTGTATCTGAAGCCTTGGTTAAAATCAATTTATTGGACAAGATACTATGTTTTAGCATTCTAAGACATGATCCAATAGAAAAATTAATGCACCAGGGAAGTCTAATACAAAAATAATAAATATTATTTACCTGAAAAAATTGGGTCAGTGAGGACATTTATTCCTTTGAGTTATGCAAAAGACAAAGTAATTGTTGATGTGAAAAAAGCTAAGGAAGATTGATCAAGTATAATGCAAATATAAAAGAGATAGGAGGTGCTCTATAATAACACCTGATAGTTAAAAGTAATGACTAAAATAAATGTGTACCTACAACTTAAAGAAAGCTTATATGATTAGAACTCATCTAAAATAAGTTGGTTGAAATAAAAGTAGTAGAGGCAGGAAATAAGAGAAACAAAAACAAAATTTTAGTGAGGGGAGTGTTAAAGTCCCCTACTATTATTGTATTATTGTTGATGTGTTTCTTTGATTTTGTTATTAATTGGTTTATATAGTTGGCTGCTCCCACGTTCGGGGCATAGATATTTAAAATTGTTAGATCCTCTTGTTGGACAGACCCTTTGAGTATGATATAGTGTCCTTCCTCATCTCTTATTATAGTCTTTGGCTTAAAATCTAATTGATCTGATATAAGCATTTCCACTCCTGCTTTCTTCTGATGTCCATTAGCATGGTAAATTCTTTTCCACCCCCTCACTTTAAATCTGGAGGTGTCTTCGGGCTTAAAATGAGTTTCTTGGAGGCAACATATAGATGGATTTTGTTTTTTTATCCATTCTGATACCCTGTGTCTTTTGATTGGGGCATTTAGCCATTAACATTCAGGGTAACTATTGAGAGATATGAATTTAGTGCCATTGTATTGCCTGTAAGGTGACTGTTACTGTATATTGTCTCTGTTCCTTTCTGATCTACCACTTGTAGGCTCTCTCTTTGCTTAGAGGACCCCTTTCAATATTTCCTGTAGAGCTGGTTTGGTGTTTGCAAATTCTTTCAGTTTTTGTTTGTCCTGGAAGCTTTTAATCTCTCCTTCTATTTTCAGTGATAGCCTAGCTGGATATAGTATTCTTGGCTGCATGTTTTTCTCATTTAGTGCTCTGAAAATATCATGCCAGCTCTTTCTGTCCTGCCAGGTCTCTGTGGATAAGTCAGCTGCCAATCTAATATTTTTACCATTGTATGTTACAGACTTCTTTTCCCGGGCTGCTTTCAGGATTTTCTCTTTGTCACTAAGGCTTGTAAATTTTACTATTAGGTGATGGAGTGTAGGCCTATTCTTATTGATTTTAAGGGGCGAGGATACGGAGAAAGGGGAACCCTCCTACACTGTTGGTGGGAATGCAAGCTGGTCCAACCACTCTGGAAAACAGCATGGAGGTTCCTCAAAATGTTGAAAATAGAACTGCCCTATGACCCAGCAATTGCACTACTGGGTATTTACCCTAAAGATACAAATGTAGTGATCCAAAGGGGCACGTACACCTGAATGTTTATAGCAGCAATGTCCACCATAGCCAAACTATAGAAAGAACCTAGATGTCCATCAACAGATGAATGGATCAAGAAGATGTGGTATATATACACAATGGAATACTATGCAGCCATCAAAAGAAACGAAATCTTGCCATTTGCAACAACATGGATGGAACTAGAGCGTACCATGCTTAGCAAAATAAGTCAAGCGGAGAAAGACAACTATCATATGATCTCCCTGATATGAGGAAGTGGTGATGCAACATGGGGGCTTAAGTGGGTAGGAGAAGAATCAATGAAACAAGATGGGATTGGGAGGGAGACAAACCATAAGTGACTCTTAATCTCACAAAACAAACTGAGGGTTGCTGGGGGGAGGGGGGTTGGGAGAAGGGGGGTTGGTTATGGACCTTGGGGAGGGTACGTGCTTTGGTGAGTGCTGTGAAGTGTGTAAACATGGCGATTCAAAGACCTGTACCCCTGGGGATAAAAATATGTTTATAAAAAATAAAAAAATTTATAAAAAAAAATTGGGGAGGGTAGGTGCTTTGGTGAGTGCTGTGAAGTGTGTAAACCTGGCGATTCACAGACCTGTACCCCTGGGGATAAAAATATGTTTATAAAAAATAAAAAAATTAAAAAAAAAATGTTTAATACCTTGCCATTGGATAATATAGTAAGTCAGACTGATAGAGCTTTTAGAATGCAAAGTATTATAAAATTTAAAAATTGGCCTCTTACTGTGTAGATTTCTGAAAATCAAATCAAATTAATTGAATGGGAAAGGTATTACCGTTTATCGGTCCTCATAAAAGCAATCTTAGATATAAGAAGCCAAAGGAGTAAAATGTTAAACCATTGACAGAAAAAAATATATAATCTAAAAATTTTGGTCCAGAAAATCAGCAGATGAATACCATGACAGAACAAAAGTCTTTGATATATAAGGCACTCTTAATGAACTTGAGCAATACTATATAAAAGAAATTGTATCAGTGTTTCATTGATTTGGAATATGAACAGTAAGGATCAGTACATTATGGAAGAGATAAATACTGTCAAAATGAATGGAAATAAGAAACAGTGTCTTATAGTATATCCATTAGAATAGAGAATTAGGGCGCCTGGGTGGCTCAGTGGGTTAAGCCGCTGCCTTCGGCTCAGGTCATGATCTCAGGGTCCTGGGATCGAGTCCCACATCAGGCTCTCTGCTCAGCAGGGAGCCTGCTTCCCTCTCTCTCTCTGCCTGCCTCTCCGTCTACTTGTGACTTCTCTCTGTCAAATAAATAAATAAAATCTTTAAAAAAAAAAAAGAATAGAGAATTAAATTTTAATAATATCAATAAGATATATGTTTTTAATGGTATGGCATTTAAGAACCAGAGAGTTCAAACATGATGTTAAGCAATGAATAAAACACATAACTATGAATATATAGACATGCATTCATAAATATAAGAGGCATATATATCAAAGCAATTAAAAATCTCTTTACACTTTCCATATAAGGATAAAAAAAGAAGGAAAAAGATAAAAGTGATAAATGAATATAAAATGAAAAAGCAATGATAATCATAACATAACAGTGATTAAAGTAAATCTAAATAGGGTAAAGTTATGATCAAGGCACTAACTTCAGATTGGATAAGAAAATAAATTGTGGTATCTATTGCCTGTAAGGAAAAATTAAAAATAAGAAGATAGCAATTCAAATATAAGACAATCTTGAAGGAGCCTATGTCAGCTATTTTAAAATTTAAAATAGAATTTATGTATGCAAATCATAAAAGAGGAACTTGGAAGCTATGTAGTAAAGAGAAAATAGATCAAAAGAATAGAATGAATATAATCCTACACATGTATCTAAGAATATAGCCTCCATATTAAAGGAAAATTGGTAGAACTATCTATCTACCTATAGAACTTTTACTATATTATATATGATAACTATTAAATGCTATCATAGCATATAAGTAAATTGTAAGTTGAAAATCTCCAAAAGCAATACCTGATAAATTAAGTTAGAAATCAAATTAACAGAGAGATTAAAATCAGCAAATATTTAAGAAGGAACAAATCCATATAGCCCATGAGTGAAAGAAAAAATCAATGAATGAAGAAATTGAAAAATAGATTAGTTGAATGAAAATGAAAATAAAATGTATTAAAATGTACTGGTTGGAGATAAAGTAAAACTTCATATACATAGTTTAGAAAAGAAAAAATAATCAAATTAATTACTGCAATTTCCACTTTAAGAAAGAGAGAAAGAAGAGCAAATGAAAGCAACAGTAAGCAAAGTCAGAAAATAACATAAATAAGAGTGAAAATCAGTGAACTAGAAAAGGGAAAAATAACAGAGAAAGTCAATGAAATCAAATTAGTCTCTTTCAAAGGTCACTAAAATGTGTAAACTTCAAACCAGCTGATTAGAATAAAAGAGAGAACAGACAAATCATCAAAAATGAGAGAACTGACATTGCCACAGTTTTTATTGATGTAAACAAATAATAAAACAATACTGTGAACAAATTTTTACCAATAATTTCAACAACATAAATGAAATGGATAAATTTCATGAAAGATACAAATTACCAAAGCTCACTAAAAATAAAATAGATAACCTGAGTAAATCATATCTATGAAAATAACAGCATCTGTCATTACAAAGCTCCAAAAATGTATTTCTATAAAGAAAACTCTACAGAATTCTATTAGAGAATTCTGCCAAATATTTAAGAAAGAATACAAATTATAAACAAACTCTTCAGAAAAGAGATGATGCTATACTCCTAACTTGTTCTGTGAGGTCATCATTACTCTGATACTAAAACCAGAGAAAATATAAGATGAAAACAGTAGACCAATATCTGTCATGAACATAGATGCAAAAGTTCTTCTGAAGTTTTAGCAAATAGAATGCGATAATATATAAAAAGGATGAAGTAGAGTTTATCCTAAGGATAAAAGTAGAAAATAATATCATTTACCATATACACATATGATCATCTCGACAGAAGCAAAAAAATCATTTGGAAAAATTCAATTTCCACTCCTATTTTAAAGAGAAAATTTCAATAAATTAGGAAAAAGGTAAATTCCTCACCCCAATAAAAGAGTTCTAGAAAACCCAAAGCTAATGTCATATTTGATGAAAAACAAAATGTTTTCCCCTAAGTATGGGGCAAGAAAAAGACACTTTTCTCACTACTCTTAGTCAACACTTTAGTGAAGATTCCAGCCAATAGAGTAAAGCACAAAACAAAACAATGTTATTTATCTGGGGTAGAATATTAAAGTAAAACTGTGTTTATAGACCATATGGCTATCTATGTAGAAAACTCTGTGGACTCTACAAAAAATACTGGAACTAATAAGTGAGTTTAGTAAATATCTTAGAATAATACAGAGATGCTATAAAATAATTTTGCTTCTTCATGCTAACAATGGAAAAAAGACAAATATCATATGATCTCCCTGATATGAGGAAGTGGTGATGCAACATGGGGGCTTAAGTGGGTAGGAGAAGAATCCATGAAACAAGATGGGATAGGGAGGGAGACAAACCATAAGTGACTCTTAATCTCACGAAACAAACTGTGGGTTGCTGGGGCGGAGGGGGGTTGGGAGAAGGGGGGTAGGGTTATGGACACTGGGGAGGGTATGTGCTTTTGGGTCAGTTGGAAGGGGAGATGAACCATGAGAGACTATGGACTCTGAAAAACAGTCTGAAGGGTTTGAAGTGGCAGGGGGGTGGGAGGTTGGGGTACCAGGTGGTGGGTATTATAGAGGGCACAGCTTGCATGGAGCACTGGGTGTGGTGAGAAAATAATGAATACTGTTTTTCTGAAAATAAATAAATTGGAAAAAAAATACTATTTACAACAGTATTAAAATTATGAAATACTTAGTGATAATTTTGACAAAATTTATAAAAGATCCAGACACTGAAACTAAAAAGTATTCCTGACAATAATTAAATTAAACATTAATAGAAAAATATACTGTATTTATCAAAAGTCCCAATATTTTAAGATCCATTCTTTCCACTCCCTACCAAATGATCTGTAGATTTAGTGCGAGCCCCAAAAAATTATCAGTAAACATGTGTAGAATTTGCCATGCCGATCCTAAAATTCATATATAAATGTAAGTACCTGAAATAATCAAAATAGTTTCAAAGAAGAACAAAGTTAGAGGGCTTACACTATTTGATTTTAAGATTTGTTATAAACTTATGGTGATCAAGAGAGTGTAGCATTGGCATAGACAAATAGAACAGAGTGGAGAGTGCAGAAAAAAATCTCACATGCATGGTCAACTGATTTTTAAACTAGGTACAAAGGAAGCGAGCCTGCTTCCCTTCCTCTCTCTCTGCCTACCTCTCTGCCTACTTGTGATCTCTGTCAAATAAATAATAAATTAAAAAGTCTTTAAAAAAATAGTATGGAAAAAAAGCACAATTGACTATGCTTAGTATTTTTTTTTAACGGAGCAAACAAAAATATGGAGAAACAAAAATATATCTAAAAATAATGTTTTTAACAGAGTTAAATCCAGGGCTTAAAATAATTAAAGTTATTTGAAAAAATGAGAAATTCTACCATTGGCAACACTCATCAAAATAGGCCAATGGTGGAGGAAACCCAGTTTCTAAGTAATGATTCATTGCAACAAATCCATGACCATGCCTAAATGAAGATGTCTAAGGGGCCCAGATCTTTGGGGGAGCATCTCCAAGCAACCAAAAGAACAGGAAGGACAACTGAAGAATTCTAGTCCTCTGTGTCTTCTTTCTGCACAAGGGCATTCTCTAGAGGACATAAGCAGATGCAAACTATGATGCCTAATCTTCAGCAATCATAACCTCTTTCTTGTCACTCCACTTTATATTGGCAATTACAAAAAATAGTGCTGTCAAGTTAACCCTCAAAGCAAATGAAAATAGCTTTGTGCTCAACCTACACATGAAGATTGTCCACTGAAAGATTTTAGTGGAAACAGAACACTTTTTGCCATTTTTTGGCTGCATAAAAAAATGACTAGTGAATAATTATCAAATACAGTAAGAAAGAAAGAAACCTGATTGTAGTAGATGTAAAAAATTACTTTTCGCCATTTAAAATATTTAGCCTTACCCACTCTGTTGTCAAGCATTTTCTCTCAAACTATACTGACCTCTCTTGATACAAAATGTAATGTAATAAAAAGGACGGAATGAGAACAATTTTTAAAATAATTTTACCAAACTTCTCACTGCCTCTATTATACTAGATTTTGAACTTCAACACAGTGTGAAATTTCCAGTAATTTTAAGGACACAATTGATCAAGTAGTATTATAGTATTATATATGGTAGAATCTCCAATAATAGTTGAGAGAATCAATGTTAAAAAAATATATTCAAGTAGCTCAAGATTTTCACTCTAGTCACATTCATTAATACTACATGGACCATATAGTTCATTCACATCTCCTTGAAATAACTCCAGTTTAAACATACTACAACATTATCGAAATAGATGTATAAATTTTAAGCCAAAATTGTTACTGGAGGTGATATAATAGTTATGTTGGTGTTTTGTGTTAAACCAAACTTATTTAAATGATTTTGTGAATAGACATGTTTATAGATTTTTCATTCTTTTCCTGTGTTTTTCACAATAAGATTTTCAAGAACAATTTTCTCTAGGTTCTTTGGAAGGGTTATGTTCCCTTCTCTCACACACAAACACACACACACATGCATGCACATACACTCCTCTTAAATCTGACTTATATATCACCTGTGTATTGTGGGCTTAATAAATTAGAACATACCTCAAACTCTGTCAATCTTTTCATATTTGGAAACAGATTTTTTTTAAAGATTTTATTTATTTATTTGACAGACAGAGATCAAGAGTAGGCAGAGATAGGGGGAAGCAGGCTCCCTGCCGAGCAGAGAGCCCAATGCGGGACTCGATCCCACGACCCTGGGATCACAACCCAAGCCGAAGGCAGAGGCCCCAACCCACTGAACCACCCAGATGCCCTGGAAATAGATTTTTAAAACAACCTATTTTGAAAAGATATTGAGGAGCATTAAAGTAGTCTGCTATTTGCTATGGAATAGTAACAACAATTACAACTTTCTGAACAAAATTGATTTTTGGAACTGGACAAAAGAGCCAAAATCATTAATATCAAGAGTTCATTTCTGAAGAGAAATACATGAACTACAAAAGAAAATAAGCAACTGTCAAAATACACTCAGTTTTCACTCCAGCAGTCTTAAAGTTAATAGAAAAAAAAAAAAAACAACTGGAAAAATGTTAGTTGTTTTGTTAGCCAGTTATCAATTTATATAGGGAACACAACTTAAGGCCCATTATAACTTGTGTTCCTCTAATCAGACTGACATACTCATTAATCAGAAGTAGCCTCTTTCATTTCACTCAACCTGCCTCAGCTTTTAGAAAGCAAGTGTCAGATTCCCCATTTCATCTGATGGGTGGCATGTTAAACTGGACTACTTTGGATCTAGTATGGGTCCACATTCACAGATTGTAGTATCTTAAAATTGTTTAGACAATATTTATAGATACTCATAATTTTACTTCCACAGAATTTTTCCAAATAATAAATAAAATAATAAGGATCTATATCACAATAGTTATGTGTTCATATGCTAAGTTTTCTATCCTATAAGTCCTTTAAAGATTATTACATCATTAATGGTCATAAACATGATCTGATCAACACTGATATCAAAGTATCTTATCTTTGGCACAATCTATTTCCAATTTTTTTTCCTTACTTCTCACTGTAAGCTGTAGTTAAGGTGACCATATCATTTATTGATGCTATTGAGAGGGAAAAAAAAAAAAAAAAGAAGATGATGATTAGTTCAAGATACCAAGTACTAAGTGAGACTTTCCTGGGAAAATTGTGGCATATTTACATCCTATCTCTAATAGAAAAAAATGAAGGATTCATGGTCAGGGGTGCCAGATGGCATTACTAGTTTATCTCTAGGGGAGAAGTCTTGGACAAGTCTCTTTGTCATAAAGTTTCCCCTCTGTAAATTAGAATATTTATTCAGCTGTACCTAATATTCAAGAGTACAGTGAATATTTAATACATTTTGAGCTCTTTCCATGTTCCAAACAAAAAATGCATTAAAAATATTAGTTCATTGTTACTGCAATTTTGTGTGATTTTGAAATAAATTGATGCATATTTCATAATCACTATTTTAAAACTATAGACATGCATAAGTAGAATAAAACATTTTCATCTTTATGAATTGTTTTATCTAATAAGCTATGTAAAATATTATGCACTAATAATGCAAAAGCAAATAATTGAGGCTAGAAATGTAATTAAATTTAAAAAACTGGATTTTGAAGTTGAGATCACTGAGAAGTTGGGAAGGACTATGGGCAGAAAGTCCAATAGAAGACTACAATAATCCAGGATGCTCGATTGAACTAATTAGTCAGTATGGTAAGATGCACAGATTGCGGGGCACCTGGGTGGCTCAGTGGGTTAAAGCCAGGGTCCTGGGATCGAGCCCGGGCTCTCTGCTCAGCAGGAAGCCTGCTTCCCCGCCCCCACCTGCCTCTCTGCCTACTTGTGATCTCTGTCTATCAAATAAATAAATAAAATCTTTAAAGAAAAAAAAAAAAGAAATGCACAGATTGCAACATTAGCTTGGCAAAAATAAGACAATAAATACCTATGTAGTAGTTCCTAATATGATCCAAGCACATGAATAATAGATTCAAATACAGTTCAAGAAATACTAAAAACAAACAAAACAAAACAAACAAACAAAAAATACTGCCTATGTATAGATAAATAAAAGTGTTCCCATTGCCAGAAGAAAAGGACTAGGATTTGTAAAGTTATTTTAGCACAGAACTATGGTATTAACTTTTAAGTACAGTTTGCATAATCAAATTTGCACATTTTATTCTAGTTACCCAAAATGTCCAAATCTATGGCTACTTAAGATTGTAAAGCATGGAATATATATTTTATGATTTTGGAGTCCTCTAGTCCTTGAAAGATACCTTACCAGGTAAGCATTCAATAAACAACTGAATTAAATAATTATAAATGTATTTGAAAAGAAATCCTGAGAAAAACAGAGCTTGTTTAATGCTCAGAGGAGAACTAACAAATAAATATTTGTATTATACACAATAGGATTTTGTGTTCCTGTTTCTGTTTTCCTCCTGGTCCTCCTAGTCCTCTTTCTCCTCCTTGTCTTTAAATATAGAGTATAAATGGTTTGATCAATTGAATGAGGTTACAGGATGAACTTCATTGACTCACTCATTCAGCATTTACCAAAAAGGGATTTAGCAAGCTCAAGGATACAATTTACAGAAGTATTTTAAATACTTACAAATATGAAAAGTACTTATATTTCATTATGGAAACTATCTCACAAGTACATTTTAAAAATTATATATGCACACATATGTACATATTGCTCTTCTGTGATATAAAGCAGTATCTAAATTGTGTATGCTGAATAAAACCTGCACACATTTTAAATTCTTTTTTAAAAGAAGTGACTTTAATCATCCAAAGTAGTAACATTCCCTCAATAAAAGCAACTTTTATTATTTCCTTTAATCTTTAGAATATTCCATCTCTTTTCCTGTTGATTAAAAAAAAAAGTTTAGTTTGTCTGAATAATTCAAACTGGAGTGCTTTTCTTAAAAAGCTCTGCTGAGAAGTCATTAAAACTTGCCCACTGTGCTTCTGCAAACTGAATCTGATTTTGTGACCTTTATGTCTCACTTTTAAAATTTCAATCTGTCTGAAATCACTAGCTTAGTTTTTCTTTTTGCCTTTACCAAAATCCTCTCTATTGACCTAAGCTGCTTTGACCCTCACCCACATACAGTATGATTAATACCAAAGTGGAGCTGCATTAAGCATTTGCTTTGACGGGCTCATTATCTTTCCTCTTTGTTATTTTTCTTTGAGTCCTTTTTGATATGTATGAATTCATTGGAAACTGACAAGAGGCTTATGGTGATCTTATGCCCCCCTAAATAGGCTTTTATCTACACCATTTCAAATGCTACAGCAACATTAGAATGTATCACCCCTTTTACTTTGAGAACATAGAGCAATCTATTTATTCAAAAAAATCAAATAATAGGGAAGAGACTAATCTGAGGTCATGTAACGGTATCTTTCCTTGGGAACAACATCCTGAATCTCTGTGTAAAAGCTGTTTACAGTTGATATCTGCCACTGACTGATCTTTATTTTTATCTCAATTAACATAAATATTACCGCTATCAACTTTAAGTAAAGATACCTGCACAAAAAAATTTTAAAAATTTCCAATTATTGCAATTATTGCAAATAGTATGGATATATTATACAGTAACCCAGCTTTAATTGATTTAACTGGAAACAAATTTTACCATTTCTACAAATTCAAAAGCAGCATAATTTTTATTGATAAATGTGAAATTAAATATGTAAATATGGCACATATTATAGTAAGTATATTTATGCTAAATATATTTATACTATATTTATACTAAAAGTAAATCTGTTAATAAATGTACATTTTTATATATAAATATGTATATATAAATTTTGTATATATATTTTGTATTTATAAATATATTTATATTTACACTAAATCCATTACATTTATACTACAAATCAAATTCTTGGCTCTGACACTTTATATCTATATGAACTTCAACAAGACTTTTGATTCCAGAAATTTTAATACCCTTACTTTTATATGTGGATAATAAGAACATCCAGATCATAGTTTGGTTGTGAGGATTTTATAACAAAAATGCATGAAAAGTGCCTAACATGGTGCCTGGTATACAGTGAACACTCACTGTTGAAATGTGAACACTCACTCATATCAGGGTGGCAGAAATAAACCATTCTTCCAAATAAAAGAAAATGTATATATTGGTGACCCCATATAATTAAAATATAGCCATTGCTTAATTTACTACACATTTGAAAATGAAATTAATAGATTCCTATTAGATCTATATAAAACAAATACAGAGAAGAACAAATATCTATATATTTATAAGAATGTTCTTTGAAATGGTTTATTTCTTTGAATCAGTCCCAGATTTCATCTAATGACTCAGGAGCATTTGTGAAGCAAACTCTAAGACTGTATTAAATACTTTGTCTGCTGTAATTATTTAGTAAATGTTTATTTTTACAATCTAATATTATGAAAATCCCTAAAATAGTAAAATAGTTTTTTTCTTTAAATTTCATGGTTTCCACTAAAGAAATAATGAAATTAACTTTTATTGTGGGGGCGCCTGGGTAGCTCACTGGGTTAAACTTCTGCCTTGGGTTCAGGTCATGATCCCTGAGTCCTGGAACGGCGCTCTGCCATGGCTTGCTGCTCAGTGGAGAGTCTGCTTCTCCCTCTCCACATCCCCCAGCCCCCACTCATGTGTATGCATGCTCTTTCTCTCAAATAATAAGAATCTTTAAAAAAAACAACAATGATAACGATGAAAACCATTTATCATGTATCAGTGAGGAGCGTAGGCTTCTCCTATATGTTTTATAACTGCCAGGTACGTTTTATCCTGCAAGGTAGCCCTGTGGTGTACTGAGGAAGCTAAGGTTTAGGTAAAGTAATTTTTTAAAGCAGCACAAGTGATAAATAAAGACTTGCAAGTTCTTATAAAAAGTACTTCCTTAAGGTAATTTTTTTTTTTATTTGAACAAAACCATTGCTAGTTCCAAACTTTATTACCCATGAATTTTCCACCTCACAATTCATTTGCTTTTCTCTCCCAAATGAAGTAACTGGAAGATGTGATATTAAAAAAAAAAAAAAAAAAGTCCTAAGTGATATGATGAGTTAAAAATCTAATGTTCTATCCAAGCATGCATGTCTCTATCCATAATGCAGATAACATACTCTAAGACTCTAACTTAATTAATAAATGTCTTTGATAAAGCAAGAATCTGAAAACATCAAAACCACTGTGAAGTATTCATGTAGAAAAAGCTTTGAGGTGTGCAATGGAAATGGAATGTTTGCAAGGACATCCAAAAATAATTAACAAGCTCCTTAAGGTTCTTTTATAAAAACTACATAAATTCGATATACTTTGACTTTGACATTGGGGCTAAAAAATAAATGTACGGTATTTATGCAGTTCAGTATCAGATTTTATTGACATTTAACACTCAGATTATGCATTTAGAGATGTAAATTAAATTTCTCTTTAGAGCTCAGCAATGTACTACCAAAGGGTTTTTTTAAAGATCTTATTTATTTATTCATGAGAGACAGAGGGAGAGAGGCAGAAGGAGAAGCAGACCCCCTGCTGAGCAGAGGACCCAGGGCAGTTGAAGGACTTATTCCCAAGATGCTGGGATCACGACCTGAGCCAAAGGCAGATTCTTAACTGATTGAACCACCCAGACACCCATTAACATAGGTTTAAATTAAGTTTAAGATCAATTATTTTCAAGCTAGTTGGTTTGCTCTATAACACGCATGAGCCATATATTCTAGGTGCTTTTTTTTTTTTTAAGATTTATTTATTTGAGAGACAGAGAGAGAGAATGAGAGAGAGAGCATGAGAGGAGAAAGGTCAGCAAGAGAAGCAGACTCCCCACTGACTGAGCAGGGATCCCCATGAGGGACTTGATCCCAGGACTCCAGGATCATGACCTGAGCCGAAGGCAGTCACCCAACCAATTCAGCCACCCAGGCACCCCTATTCTAGGTACTTTTAAGAATTAACTCATACTAACTCTATGAGGTGGGGTCTTTTATTATCCCCATTTTGAAGATAAGTTACAAAGCACTAAGTAGCTTGCTCAAGGTCAAACAGCTACTAATGTGGTAGGAATGGGTTTCAAATTTAGGCAGTGAAACCCCAGAACCTCTCTTCTTTGTTATTATATTGTTTTGCAATCTCTTTTGCAATCTGTGATTTCAGTCTGCAGTCCTTCACAGAACAAATTAGAGTTAAAAATAACCTGAAACAGACTGTCTAAAGCAAACTATTATAATATTGTATATATAGTACTGGTGAAATACCATATACAACAGATTCAGATATTAGAATACTCATAGAAGAAATAATCTCAGAATCCAGTTTTTAGTCACACAGGTAACCTCCCCTCTAAATTATAATAGTGTGAAGCAATGTACAAGATCATTATGATTAAGTTTTTATGAATCATTCACAAACACGCACATACAGATACACACAGAGTCCTAACACTGGCATAAACCCTGAGCTTATCAGTTCCCACAGCACTGAGCTATTTGAAGCAGCAGATGAAGGAGAGAAGGCAGTTTTAAGATCTGATAAAACAAACAGTAAAGTGAAGATGTTCTTTAAATAGTTTCCAAGGTAACTGGTTATGGACTTGGAATCTATAAATAGAGGTATGGAGGATTTTAAGCCCAAGGAAAAAAGGGAAATTAATACTATCATTTCATAAAAATGAATCCAAGTCAAATGAGAGATGGAGCCTGCAGAAAACAGGAAAAAAGAAGTTACAAAAAATGTATTTATCTTGATTATATGTGGACCACATTATATATACTTCACAACCTACACTTATTAAAATTTAGAAAAATGAAGATATTAAAATATAAATCTAAGTATCATCTCATCAGTATAAATATATTCATGTAACTATATATAACTGCATAGTTATATATATTTGTGCTAATAATTAATATATATCTAATTAATTATAAAAAAGGCAACTAATGAAGTTTAATTGAAATTCATTAATAGGACTTAGAACAATTTAATTAACCCCATACGTCTTATATTAACTATCACACGCCTAATAGGAATTGAATAAGCAGTTACATTTTCATTACATTTATACAAATGTAAAGTTACTGTTAAAAATAGTCAAAGATCTAGCAGCATTAGGGTTTCAAATGTAAACATAATACAATTACTAAAGCAAAATAAGGTAACTACTTCTGGAATTAATAAAGGATTACCACCTATCTTTTTTGGTTTTGTTGTGTTGCTTATTATTAGTTCATTTGCTATGATTCTAAAGAACCACTAATGTAGCCATTCTGAATGTAAGCCATCCATGCCTTCACTAATGCCTTATGCATATAAAAGTGTTCCAAAAAGTTAGTGTAAGGTGAATAACAATATAATTCTCATATAGTGATGTGTAGACTATAGTTCTTAAGCGGAGTGGCTTGTAAACTTTTTCATACATGTAATAGGTTTTTGTTTTTTGAACAATCCATTCATCTAACAAGTGCCAGGTGCTGTTCCAGGCATGAATTATAAGAGAATGATTCTTTGCTAATGGTCTGGTGCAATATCATACTTGGGTCTAGACATAATAGACTTCCACAGCCTCATCAGTTCATGCAGGAAGTGAAGTACCAAAGCATCAAAACAAGATGGAAAATATGGGCATCCATGCTCAAGGTTACCTAATAGAAAAAGCAAATAATCCCCCAAATGTTTCATTGTGACATCATTTAATATCCTTTACTTTCTGGGGCACCCAGGTGGCTCAGTTGGTTAAGTGTTTGCCTTCAGCTTGGGTCATTATCCCAGGGTACTGGGATTGAACCCTACGTCAGGCTTCCAGCTCATTGGAGAGCCTGCTTCTTCTCTCTCCCTTTGTCCCGACCCCACCCCTCCCCCCCAACGTGTTCTGTCTCTCTCTATTGCTCTATCTCATGTAAATAAAATCTTTGAAAAAAAGAAGGAAAGGAAGGAAGGAGGGAAGGAAAGAAGGAAGGAAGGAAGGAAGAAAGGAAGGAAGGAAGGAAGGAAGGAAGGAAGGAAAGATAAGATGTGGGCACCTGGGTGGCTCAGTCTGTTAAGTGGCTGCCTTTGGATCAGGTCCTGATCCCAGGGTCCTGGATGGAGTTCTGCATCAGGCTCCCTGCTCAGTGGGAATCCTGCTTCTCCCTCTACCCCACCCTGCTTGCACACTGGCACGCTCTCTCTATTTCTCTCTTTTGCAAAAAATAATAAATCTTTTTAAAAAATAAATAAAAATAAAAATTTTAGAAAAGATGCTTTTATCTCCTTATGACTTTTATCAGGGATGTTGCAATGACAGAAGGGAGCTGTCAAGGTCAAACTATGCAGAAGAAAATATGACTAACTAATGTGTGGTTAGTTCAGGTAAAGTATCCAGACAATCCACACCAATATATTCACCAATTGCTAAATCACTCTTCTCTGACTGAATGTCAGACATAGCTTTCACACATACACTAAAATATAATGAATTTAAAATTAAAAGAATACTTTAAAGATAAATCTCCATTAGTCCAATTCTGAGTTCAGTATTCCTTTGTCACTTAAAACAATAAAAAATAAGTTTTCATTTTTTTGAATTCGTAATTGTAGCTCACTAAAATAAAATCATCATATTTATGAGTGCTTTGAAAAAGAATCAAATGGCATTTAAATCATATCAAAAATGCATTTAGTTCAATTTAATTGCTAATTTGAAAGAGATTGAAATCCAGACATTGAGATAAAAGTGCATAAATTCATATTCAAATGCAGTTCTTCATACTATAAAATGCATATCGCATGAACTTTGTAAGAGAGACACGATTTCTCAATAGCATGAGTATAAAATATGCCATACGTTTTATATCTTCTCTTTTTTGACAGAAAAAATAAAATGTAACTATACAATGAGGGCAAAAATATTACATATACCACACACTTTTTTATAAATTAAGTTTCAAACCTACGTGAACCTTCTCATTGAATTCTTTTTGTTCTCCATTCTATTCCTTTACCACTTTTTTCCTCTCTTCCACACCTTTGTATTAAAATGTATGCTCTCTGCTACAATCATAAGAACTTCCTTTCAAGGCCACCCTGAACTATTACTTCATATTTTTTGCCACCCAATGATTACATTTTGACTTTCCTTTTAAAGGGGTAAGAATCAAATGCCTATTTACAGTCCCAGAGTTTGTCTAATAGAAATAAACCTCCTTTACTTTAATTTTTTAATTTTATTTTTTTTAAGATTTTATTTGTTTGAGAGAGAGACAGTGAGAGAGAGCATGAGCGAGGAGAAGGTCAGAGGGAGACGCAGACTCCCCGTGGAGCTGGGAGCCTGATGAGGGACTCAGTCCTGGGACTCCAGGATCCTGACCTGAACTGAAGGTAGTCATTTAACCAATTGAGCCACCCAGGCACCCTATTTTTTTTCTTATTTTATTTTTTTCAGTGTTCCAAGATTCATTCTTTATGCATCACACCCAGTGCTCCATGCAATACTGCCCTCCTTAATACTCACCACCAGGTTCACCTATCACCCCTACTCCCCTCCCCTCCAAAACCCTGTTTGTCTCTCATAGTCCACAGTCTCTCATGTTTCCTCTCTCCCTCTGATTTCCCCCAACTCACTTTTCCTTTCCTTCTCCTAATGTCCTCCATGTTATTCCTTATGCTCCATAAGTAAGTGAAACCATATGATGATTAACTTTCTCTGCTTGACTTATTTCACTTAGCAAATCTCCTCCAGTCCTGTCCATGTTAATGCAAAAGTTGGGTTAAAAAATTAAACCTCCTTTATTGATCACTTCTCCTCTACTAAACATAGCTAACATAGACACATGCAGGATAAGGTCCAAGACGTGCAGATTTATATCAGAAGGCAAACACTCTCCAAAATCATGGAATATTTCACACTCTGTGTTCAGAGAGCATACAAAAAACCCAGAATGTCACTGAGAAAGATGTGGAACTACTCCTCTAGGCAGCTTGAAAGGAGTTAGGACTTTATCATAATATTGGACCTGAAATATTAAAGAACATAATAGCTTTTTAGATATATGTCCTACTTAAAAGAATGAGAAAAGTTCTTCTAACAGTTTAATAATGTCTGGTCTAGAATATATCACAAAAGTACCCCTTAGGAACAAAATATGGTTTATAAAACTATTTTCTCAGACCTGCAAAATTTTTTCACTGAATTTGAATGCTATTGAGGATGATACAAATCCTCAATTCTCTTCAGTCTTACCATTGCTGATTGTCCAGGACTGGCACATTGACTTAATTTACTTATTATCTTACCATTCACTGAGTTTGATGACTTCTAATTCACAGCAGTATTCTATGGAGTCCCGGGATTTAATGTAGAAGTCCCTAGAGTTTTTGGAGAGGAAGATAGGGTGTGGAGAAGGTAGAAACCATGGGACAATTGAAGATCTCAACTTCCACATATTTTATATGTTGGATATCTATATATTATTTTATTTGAGAAGAATATATTGCTTCTTTAAAGAAAAAAATATGTTATAAAATCACTGCTCTAAAAACACAGTTTATTTTCATTACTGGGGTCTGATTTGTGAATCATCTTCCTGGAAAATAATTTTATGAGAAGGTCCTTTTCTGCTTCTATAACTAATTGTCCTTGGCTGATTCTAAAATGGAACACTTTTTTACCAAATGCCATTACAGAGAGGATACTGTTGAAAATGAAGACGTGTGTGTGCGTGTGTGGTGTGTATTTGTATATGTATCAACCACAAATATATCTATGATTCTACTAGGGTAACTATTTCAATTGAATTCTTCCTAAATAACTGCTAAAGTATTGCAGAACTGGAAATATCCTTGAAGTTTCACTGAGGCCCAGAGAAAATAAATGAATTTGAATTCCAATGTTCCAGCCAAGGGAAAGGCTATTAAAGATACGTTTTGCTTGGGACAGTTCTTTGTTGGGCAGACACTACTCCACACAAAAGTAACATGGAGTGTAGCATCCCTGGTACACTGTGGTATGATGACAGCCAAATAATAAATCTCATTGCATACATTTCCAAATGACTTTTCTACTGGGGAGGGTAAACTCTCCAGTTTAGAATGACAGAATATCACTTAAAATTTACATGAGCCAAAGCTCTGTGTTCTTATTTCTGTTTTTCCCCTACATAACACTCCCTTTACATAAACACCTATCAATTACTTTTTTTTAAGATTTTATATATTTATTTTTGCAAGAGAGAGAGAAAGAGAGAGAGCATACACACGAGTCAGGGGTGGGAGGCAGAGAGAGCAGCAGACTCCTGGCTGAGCAGGGAGGCCAATGCAGGACTCAATTCCAGGACCCTGGGTCATGACCTGAGCAGAAGGCAGAGGCTTTAACCCACTGAGCCACCCAGGTGCCCCTAATTAATTATAACTTTAAACATGTTGGGCCTTTTTAGTAATTGTACCTATTTGCCATATGGATTATTAAATCTAACTTATGAAGGGTTACTTTCATGTAGCTATACTATATGTAGATCATATAAGATTTTTGTAAAGCTCCGTTTAGTTCTGTCTGTAAAAATATTTAATTTGCTTTTATTTTGCTCATAATAATGACAACAGATGTCTGTTATAAGCAATCTGACAAACATGTTTTCCAAATTTTCAAAAAGTATGGAGATTCTCAAGCTCACCTTCTGAAAATAAAACCAGGATATGGATTTCAAGAATTCAAAACCAAGGTTTTAAAAAAATTAACAAACCTAGTTTAAGGAATTATAGGTAAGTGGTGACTATACAGTGCTCACATAGTCTTATTCAAACATAATGTATTCTCTTTAAGACTGAGAGGAAATTGTAGGGTGCTCTCAGGTGAAAAAAATTAGTATCTCTGTCTGCACATACTTTATATGAAATGAAAGAGGGATTTCAAGTAAATTTCCTGTCAAGCAAAATATTTTGATCATTAAACCAACAATTACATTAATATACAAGATAGTAATAATTTAAGCCAATGTGCCATGTAATGTTGGAAATTCAATAAGATTTTGACAGAACACTTATTAATGCACAAATGTGTTTAAGCGATACAGGAACACTCTACATTTATGGTTGCACTAAAGATTTTGTGCTTTAGAAGATGATGACAAGAAAACAGCAATTAGAGACATGGCAGCAATACCGTCCTTTCACCTCGCGCTGACCGACCCATCCATGACTGATGTAGCAGGGATGAATTTTAGTAAATACGTAAACCGATGTGCAAAAATGACCATGATTTTCTTCAGCTAACTTCATTATGCTGAGTAGTATAGTGGGGTAAGCAGGAAATTTTAGAGGAGAGATAGAAAACCAACCAAAAGCCAAGTGCTGACTAAATTTGCCAACTTTACTCTTTTCTAGGTGAAAACCATCACTTTAATGTATATATTAAACCAATTGAAAGTTCAAGCCCTGTTATCCAGGTGGTCATTTATTGTCCAAATTAGAACAATTTAGAGAATGAAGAGAGGGTGCTAAAATAATTTAAAGAACTTAACTGATTTAAACAGGTGAAAACCGGGACTACCTTAAGAAAACTGGATACCTGGATTCTCCCCATCTTCTGCTTTTCTTTTCTTTTCTTTCTTTCTTTCTTTTTTTTTTTTTTTTTGAGAGAGAAAGAGAGAGGGAGAGAACATGAGCTTGACCATGGGACAGAGGAGGGGAGGATGTGCTGAGGGGCAGAGGGAGAGAGAGAATCTCAAGCAGACTCCACGCCCAGCAGAGAGCCTGACACAGGGCATGATGTCATGACCCTGAGATTATGACCTGAGCCAAAATCAAGACTCGGACACTTAACCAATGGAGCCACCGGGGTGGCCTGGGACTCCACTTTTTTTTAAAGATTTTATTTATTTATCTGACAGAGAGAAATCACAAGCAGACTGAGAGGCAGGCAGAGAGAGAGGGAGGGAAGAAGACTCCCTGCTGAGCAGAGAGCCCAACACGGGACTCGATCCCAGGACCCTGAGATCATGACCTGAGCCGAAGGCAGCGGCTCAACCCACTGAGCCACCCAGGTGCCCGGGACTCCACTTTTTAAAGGTGTGTCTCCCCTCTCAAGGGAACTTTACTCTTCCACTTTTTTTCTGAATCCAGCATTTGAGTGTAGAAGGAAGCAAATTTATCTCTGTGGGAATGAAATTCGAGGTCTGGTTTTCCTACTCTCTTTGGGCTCTTACATGCCATGATCCAGATGCCATTCATTTGGTAAGTCAGGGTGTGTGAAAATGGTGCCCTTTGTACCTTTTGCAGCATTTACTATAGTCTGCAATTTTTGTCTAATCCAGCCACCATTTTTACCCTCATGTGACACTGAAAAAGTTCTGGGTTCACACAACACAAGGTGTGATTGTATCAGTTAATGGTGAGAAATGGCTATGGCTTTTGCATTTCCATTTCTGCTTTTTCGTTTTCTTAAGTTTTACTATCCAGGATCAGAAAGGCATTCCTCCCTTCTGCTTTAACTTACATTTACAATTTAGATGGAACGGAAGAGGAGCCATCCTTTAGCTTGTCTTCCTTTACCTTTAGATTAAATGGCTGATTATTGTCTACCATCCAGGTTAAATCGAATAGCTTAGCTGCCACATATGCTTGGTAGAGTGACCATTAATGCAAACATCGTGATGTTTTAGCTTAAGTCCACACTAGAAAGTTTTATTTCTGAAGAGACCATTTGGGAAACAGAATAATTAAAGAAAGCCATGGGGAAATAATATGAGTTATTTTCCTCCTAAAAGAGGAAAAGACTAGGGTCAAAATATCTGAACAGTCAAGGTTAAAGATCAAAAAGACTACCAACCAGTTCTCTTTGCTTAAATTTGATGACAAATTAATATAAATGGATCTTCCTAACTCCTCCAAAATTGTAAGATTTCAGTCTCCTTTTATCTTCAATTTGGTTTGAAATAGTGGATGTGAAAATATACTGCCTGGCAGAGACTAGAAATTCAATAAATGTTAGTTTCCATTTTTTCTGTATTTTTTTCTTCCATCTGTCCATCAACTTTCACATCCACTCAACTATCTTCCTATTTTTGATTCCCTATCTCATTCTCACTGATCATACAATTCTGCCATCCATCTGCTCAGCTAATAAAACCAAGGTTATCTAAGTGAATTCTACTTTCTCATTTCCATTAAAATACTTTTTTTCTTTTCCTTTATTCTATTTTTTCAGTGTTCCAAGATTCATTGTTTATGCAACACAACCAGTGCTCTATGCAATACGTGCCCTCCATAATTTTAACTTCCACTTTACTTCTTTGCTTCCCATTTCATCTCAGAAGAAAAAAAAATTTTTTTCTTTTTATTGTTTCCTTGAAATTTTTCTCTTCTTCTTCTTCTCTTTTTTCTTTTTTAAGATTTTTATTTATTTGACAGAGAGAGAAACAGTGAGAGAGGGAACACAAGCAGAGACAGAGGGAGAAGCAGGCTTCCCATACAGCAGAGAGGCCAATACGGAGCTTGATCCCAGGAGCCTGGGATCATGACCTGAGCCAAAGGCAGACACTTAACAACTGAGCCACCCAGGAGCCCCAAAACTTTTCTCTTCTTCAAGGCATTGTTCAAATGACAGCTCCTCTGTAAATGTACTCCAGTCTCCGTCCTTTGCTGATTAGACTTAATCACCATTTCTTTGAATTCCTAGAGAAATTTGAGTGTATTATCATTGTAGTAACTATGTTTTCCCTCATAGTATTATATCTACATGGCTGACACCTCTCTAAACTGTAAAATCTTTGACATCAAGGATCATTCACTTCTTTAAATTAGCTATTAATGTCCAATAGATTTTGAGCATCAAAGATGCCTAGCCAATGATATTTGAGCTGAATGATGTTGATGATGTAGACAATGCACTATATGACCTTTTAACTTTTCATATCTTTGTACTTCTAAGTCAATGTTTGTGCTAATTTTTCCCAGGTTTCTAAGATGTTAAACTTTAGTCAACTTTTTTTTTCAGATTTTATTTATTTGAGATTGAGTGAGAGAGAGAGAGAGAGAGAGAGGGAGAGAGCAGGAATGGGGGGAAGGGCAGAGAGAGAGGGAGAAGCAATCTCTCTCCTGAGCAGGGAACCCAACACAGGGCTCGATCCCAAAACCCTGGGATCATGACCTGAGCTGAAGGGCAGATGCTTAAACAAATGAACTACCTAGACACCTCTCGAATTGTTTTATATCATGCATTTTCCCCAGATTAATTCATAAGTTAAGAATTATATCAGAATTTCTGATAAAGGCAGTATTATAAAAAGAGAAAATTTTAAATCCATGATGTTAAGAAAAGATGAATATATTTATAAACTTGAAATGAACAAAATGAAACAAAAACAACGTATGAAAGGTGGATGGAATGATGTGACCCACCTGCTTGGGTCTATATCAGGAATCAAGCATGGGTAGCTGAGAATTCAAACTCATGTTGTAAACAGAACACGTGTCTTCCAGGACAGGTGGCAGAATGGAGCCTGGCTCACTGTTCTACATGACAGATTGAAACAGAATTCTATTGCCTGGGGATATGTTTATAAAAAGCTGCCTGAGTGGGGACTCATGAAGACAGAGACACAACGGACTGACCAGGAACAGAATCAAGCTGCCTGTTCTAAAAAAAAAAAAAAAAGAAAGAAAGAATAAAGAAAAATTGGGAAACCTGGGTGGCTCAGTGGGTTAAGCTTCTGCTTTAGGCTCAGGACATGATCTCAGGGTCCTGAGATGGAGTCCCACATGGGGCTCTCTGCTCAGCGGGGAGCCTGCTTCCCTCTCTCTCTCTACCTTCTTCTCTGCCTACCTGTGATCTCTCTCTCTCCATTTAAAAAAAAAAATAATAATAATAATACAAATCTTAAAAAAATTTAAAAATTATTAAAATTTTAAAAAAAGAGGGGGTGTGGGTCATGATTAATTTGCTACTTCTAATCTTCCACTTCAAAGAAAATTAATTTTCATTTATTTACTATATGTTCTGTACTGTGGACTAAATGTTTGTGTCCCTCTAAAGTTCACAGACTGAAGCCTTGACCCCCAGTTTGATGGTATTTGGAATATGGCCTTTGGGTTGTAATTAGGTTTAGATGAGATCACACAGGTGAGGTCCCCATGACAGGATTAGTGCCCTTATAAAAAGAGGAAGAGAGGTAAGAGCTCTCTGTTTTTCTTTCTGACATGGCCAGAAGACAGCTGTCTACAAGCCAGGAAGAGAGCTTTCACCAGGAACTGAAATGGCCAGCACACTGATCTTGGACTTCCCAGCTTTCAGAACTATAAAAAACAAATGTCTGTTGTTTAAGCCACCCAGTCTATGATATTTTGTTACAGCAGCCCAAGCCGACTAAGATACTCTACTTACCTTCTTGTCACTAATGCAAACCTTTTAAATAACTCCAAGTGGCCTTATAATTAAAACATGAATAAACTATCAGAGACATGAAAGATTGTGTTTATATATTTAGGAATCCAAATGAGATAATCCCCAAAATCCTAACATTATTTAAGTACACATAGCATGTCTTTTAAAAGGTGATATTGATCAAAGTAATATACATATTCTGGTGGCATAGAGTTAGGAATTAGTAAATATTGCTCACTTACAAAATCCTTAAAGAACATTTACTCTATAAGGTCTATTATAAAAAAAAAAAAAAAAAAGAGAAAATAGTTTTTAAAAGGCTTTGAGTAAGTCATAGTACTGCTCTTACATCCCTTCCATGCCCTTCAATCCTTCTGGCACTAAGATAAGAAATTACTTTAGAAATACAGCAATCTCCAATTCTACTTGGGGACCTCTAAGATACTACTTCACTCAAAAAGAATTCTCCCTTTTCTTTAGAATCAGGAAAAGCAGTTGGAAAAATGTGAATGATGATAAAACATTCTTCCTTCATTCTGCTGAAAGTAATCATTTTTACTTGGTCAAGTTCTCTTAAAAACTTTCAAAGGGCTTTTGCTCTTTTTCGACATCTCAGCAGCTGTGTGTATTGGGGAGAGTATGAGATTTAATTGAAGTAGTAGGGAATTATGTAGAATGCATGAAAAACACGAAATTTAGAGCTATTTCAGTTCCTTATCTATGGATGTTTCTTTTCCTGACCAGCTTGTTTATTTATCTCACCATCATCCTTTCAAAAAATGGTAAACCCCACTTCTTCAAAGAAGCCCTTCTGACAACAAAAACAAATTTAGATCCCTCATTATATCCTTTCCTGACAAATGCAATTGGCCTCTGTTGGAATTCCCAAAGCTTTAATTGGTCATTATTTGTGAAATAATGGGCTTTGTCTCTTTCCTATTCTCTTGGCTGTAGCAGGACAGAGATTAAGCACTCACTACAGTACTTAAAATTTAGGAAAGATTCAATAAATTTTACTGAGTGAATAAGGAGAGGGTGAATTACTTAGGGGTTTAAAATATAAAGAATATAACTTTAAAAAGAAATTATACTCTTTAAGGTCCTTCCTTCACCAAGGTGATGAGGGAGCTTGTGTGCTGGAAGTAAGAACCAGGTTCACCAGAACCTCACATGCAGTATTAATCCATCCCTTCCCACAGAAAACATGAATCCTGGACAAGTTTATCTCTATCGAGGACAAAGAGGGAGCCGCTTCTTACCCAGCTCTTCTTATATCCCAACACTCCTATGAGTCTTCTACTGTGCCCTGTGGCACTCAGCAAATACCCCTCCAAGATCCATTATTTCCATGAATATTCTATTTATCTTCTAGCTTTAACAGAATTCTAGTTCTCTCCTAAAGATGGAAAATCCCCCCATGCTCATCTCCAGTGAAAGCTGTTCTTCTTAACAGTCCTGAGACCACAAGGGTGGACTTTTGGCTTTCTTTACCTATTGACCCTTTCCACCCTATTTCTGTTATTCCTCCCTACCTATTTCATGCTTTGAAATCTCACATGAGCAGATCATCTCACCTCCTTTGTCTTGTTGCCACCTCCTCCATCTTGTTGCCGCCTTTTACCAACTCCCACTTTTCAATGAGTTGGCCTCCCTGTTCTAAGCCACTTTCCCTTATGTTACTCCTATCTCAACTCTTGGTATATTCACTCATAGTTGATAATACCCATATCCTGTCCTCAAAGTTCCTGAACTTGTCTTTTTTTTCCCCTGGAACTTAACCATTCTCTCCCATAATCATACCATAAGCCTTGTCATCACTAAAAAATGCAATCCTTCCATAATCAGATTCCTGCATGCTACTCTTACATTGCTACTTCTAATTTTTCTAACAACCCTTCAACCCTAACACTTTCTTACTGTGTCTTACCCTCTAATACCTTCTCTTTCCTCCTCACCCAACTTAAATTTCCGGCTCAATTATAAAATTTACTTCCTATTTATGGACCACAGTTGACTTACCCTTTTTATACTTCTTCATCTGTCTTGGCAAAAACACAACCCAGGTTATATCTAGCTTTCTGCCTAACCACTTGTACCCACACAGCTGAACATGGTGAGAGAAAAATTTATGACCACAAGAGCAAGTCTCATTTTAAATTAATAACCCAAAAACCTCAGGCAAACTTTACTTCATCTACCTATTTGCATCTACTCCAACATACTCTGCCTTCTCTTCCTTTACTGGTTCCCAAAGAAAGTCAGTCACTCCACTTGTTCTAGACATCATCCTATTTTGCCCCCTCAGGGACGTTATTTCAAAAGTTCCTCCCACTTCTACACCATCTCATCCTTTCTACTAGATTATTTCCAAGAGCATACACATGATATTTCTTCCAATGAAAAACAAACATAACGAAATAAAGCTATTCTTTATCTTTACTGTGCTAATAAGTTATGTAATGTTATGTCAATAAGTCATAATAACACAACACAACTTATGTTTGTGACCTCACTGAAGTTTGGGTATCCAGCTATGGTGGGTATGTATATATGTGTCTTTATTTTAACCCCTCTTCACCATTATTCAAGAAAAAATAAAAATATCAATGTTATTTCCAAACAATACAATCTTGCCAAAAAAGCCACTTCTTATAAAAAATAAAAAATTAAAAAAATAAAAATAAAAATAAAAAAATTAAAAATTAAAAAAAAAAAACAAAGAGAGAAGCAAGAGCCCAACCAATCGGATGGATGCTGGCAGTTCACCACATCTGTATCTATACCATGAGCGTCCAGCCCGACCGTGGCACGGAGTCATCAGTTTGTTTTAAAAGCAGCCTCCGGGGGTGCCTGGGTGGCTCAGTGGGTTAAGCCTCTGTCTTTGGCTCAAGTCATGATCCCAGGGTGCAGGGATGGAGCCCCGTATCAGGCTCTCTGCTCAGCAAGAAGCCTGCTTCCCTTTCTCTCTGTCTGCCTCTCTGCCTACTTGTGATCTCTCCATCAAATAAATAAATAAAATCTTAAAAAAAAAAAAAAAAAGCCAGTTCTTTCTGTGTTGGCTACTGGTTCTCATCTTAGTCAGTCATCTCCCAATCTTTCTAACCTCAATCTGTTGATATTCTAACTGTGGCTACCAAAAATGGGAGAAATGTGTAGAGTAGAAGGAATGGTTTATATGGAAACAAGGGCCATGGATGGGGGCAGAGGGTTGTCTGCTTGAATTGATGGATAGTTACTGATGAGGTTTTTCATCCTTCAATTACTTCTGACCCAGAATTACACTTGTAATCCATCCACTTTATTTGAACAACATTTTAAATAAGAGCATATATCAAAAGACTTTTCAAAGAGTATAAATTTAGTTTCAATGGAATAAATTTGAATTTAAACTTCACTTTACTAAACTTCATAATTCCCAAATGGTATTCAGGAGAAGTAAAATTTTGCTCATGCTAACTGAATTTGGAGAGTATAACTGCTTGATTGGGAAAAGTATTGCTGTCCATTTTTTTACAAAACAAACATCTGCTTACATGACTACTGGATACAACTAATTGGTTGAAAATATGATATTATCTAAGAATGACCATAGGAAATGAGATTTTTTGACTCATGATTAACATACAGAAGTAAGAACAAAATAGCATTTGGTATATATCCATAGTTATACCACTAAGTGGTATAAGAAAATAGAAGGCAGGAGAGCTTTAGTCAACAGCTAATATTAAAAAAAATTGTCATTTATTTGCTAACAGTAAATAAATACAGCTTTCTAATGAATAAAAAACTGGTGACTAGTAAATGATTCTAAATATTATGTACATGCTTTCCATACAAGTGAACTGCTTATTAATATTTATGTCCCATTGACACAGTTTAATTCAACCATTCTTTCATAACATTTATATGGCTGTGGAAATATCAGCAATAGCACCAGGAAAAAAAAAAAAGGGAAATTGGCTTCTATATTCTAACTTCTTTCTGTCAGGAACTGCCAGATTGCTTCAACTTTTTGACATAAAGATACTGAAGATATAATGAGTTTAAAGTGAGCAGTATTCAAAGAGAAAAAGTAAGATGAGTGTAAGTACCCAACAGCTGTCAATCAGAATTTAAAAAATACCATGAGGTTACTACCTGACAGTCAAAAAAAGGACAACTTCTAGATTCAGTCATTTTGAACAAATGCAATTTTTAAAAGATCCATGTAATACCTGACAGAGGTATGGATAGACACTTCTTAAACTCCTCACAATTGGGGTAGAAATATACAATTGAGTAGATACATCAACCAACATTTCTCTGATTAGGAACACCCCCCACACACTTTAATCTTGAAAAACCTAGATGTATAGAATTTTGACCCAGTAGATTTGATCCTTAACACCCTGACATCTAAGCCATACTCTGATGAAGATGAGAAGATACCTAGTAGTTAAGCTTATGGTTTTAAGTCTCTGAGACAAATATATTTGGGGCTCAGAAAAAAAGTTACATCAGTGGGAAAGCAACTGTCACCATTTTTAAAAAGATGTTTATATTCAGAATGGAATTAAAATCACTTTCTTCTACAAATAACCAAATACATTGCTGCATCTTACTCACAAGAATAACTGTTTGAGCCATTTAAAGTGTGTTTATCATGTAGTCCACCTCCAGGAAAGTCACTCAAAGATTTTTACTTAGCAGATTTTTTTTTTTTTCTGGATAGAGTATTTCTAGAAAATTAATGCAATGAAGAAAGACATAAGAGCTGAAGTTGTGTTTGGATGTAGTGGGATGTCCAAGAGGACAGAGTGTACAGAGTGCAGAGGTCTTCTGTTCAGATCTCTCTTCAAGAGAACTCTGAGGAAGCACAGTTGGCTGACAGCCTCCAGTGGCCGCGCCTCAAGACCCACCATGGCCTTCATACCAAAACCACATTTCTGAGGCATTGCTCATAATCAGTCACTGAACAGAGTGAGGCTTCTCCATCTGGATCCTGCCTGCCTGATGTGGGACCCTTCCAATGAGCAGCACTGGCTTGGGGACTGTCCACTGGCCAGCCCGTGGCTTTCGCAGAATTGCTGAGTGGTCATAAATTCTCCCCATTCAGTCCTCCCCACTCACTTTTATCCATTCCCAGGTGTCAGGCCAGAACTGCTGTCTGAAGGCATTTCTTGCCCACCTTTGCTCCTCTCCTTCTCTTTCATCTCTCACAGACATTTCCAAACAAATCTTGGCTTCTCTAATTCCATCTTGTTGTCTGTTACAGGGGACTTAAATGCACCCACAAAATACATGCGCAAATTAATAGGAATGCACTATATTCTACTCCCTCCTTGTTGCACCCTCTCTTATGAAAAATCCCTTTTCTATTTAGTTCACCCCATATGGCTTTACAAGTTTCTCTGTTCCTCTCATTATTGTCATACTTACTGTATAGCTCCTTCACTCATTTAAGACATTAGCAACTGGGTCACAGTGTTTTCCACTCCAATTTTTGATAAAATATTGGCAATATTATGGCCATATAGACAACTGGTTAAAGGCCTAATCTCTCTGTCTTCTACAGAAATCCTCTGCTATTCCACAGCACTCCTCATTCCTGTAGTAAGACATCCCACTGTGCAAATACAAACTCCCATCCTTCTTACATATTTGCTCAGTTTATTCTACTGCACTTTTGTTTTGGAGGGGGCATCAGTCTGTCCACCAGCCTTTCTTTTACATCTCATGTCTTCTCTGTCTTCTAAGATTACTTAACTTTATTCCACATTCAGATTCCACAGACCATTTTGCAACTACTTTTTTTTTTTCCTAGAAGAGCCTGAACTCCTCTGCTTCATTATCCTCTCACAACAGTCATCTAAAAAACCTTCATAAATCCATTACTATTTATTCCATGACTATATTTAAGCTCCTTAATTCCACTGAGAAAAAAATATCCTGGAACAGGAGATGATAGATACCTTCAATGTCACCCATCACCCCAGAGTTCAAAATTGCCTTATTTGCTGTTACTCAATCAGTTCTTATGCAATTCTTCACAGTGGATCTTAACCCAATTTCCCTTTCCCTGAAATCTCTGATCTTCCTACCCTCCACCTCACCTTGAACTCTTTTCCCTCTTTTTCTAGTATGGTGAGAGAGACCCCTACCCCTGCCCTCTGTTCAAAGTGAAATAATTCTTTTCTGTTCTGTATATCATTGTCTTCAGCTTTTTTAGGGATCTTATGTTATCAAATATTTCCCTGTATTTCTGAGAGAAATTTTTTTTTAAGGTTTTATTCATTTATTTGAGACAGAGAGAGCATGAGCAGAGGGAGTGGCCAATGGAGAAGTAGACTCCCCACTGAGCAGGGAGCCTGATGTGGGGCTCAGTCCAGGACTCCTGGGATTTCGACCTGAGCTGAAGGCAGACACTTAACCGGCTGAGTCACCCAGGCACCCTGTCTCTATTCCTTCAATCGCTTTTCTACTTTCACTTTCATCATGTAACCCAAGAGAAAAAAATACAGTAGATTAAAAACATAGATAATACAATTAATTGTAACTAAAAGACCGTAACTAATCCCTCTTCCCCTCGTCACTGGCACTCTTTTCCCACTATTTGGCAGTTAACCAAACCACTTCTCCACTCACACTATTTTCTATTTCTTTCTGTCTCTGTTTTCTCAGCTCCAGTTTTTCCACCCTCACCTCTAGCTGTGCTTTGGAAATGGGCTCCACGTCACAAAATCCAATGGATTCTTCCATATCTCTACCTTGTTTGATCTCTAAGCAGCACTTTACACAGTTAATCACAACTTCTTTCTTAGGACAAGCCCTTTTGGTTTCCCAAACACCAAATATTCCACATTATCTTCCTACCTCTCTGATTGTTTTCTCAAAATTTCCTTTGTTATGTCATTTTTCTCTGAAATACTGGCTTATAAATTGCCACAGATCATTGCCTAAACAATTGTCCCTCTACCCTACAGCTCTCTAGGTGAATTATCTATTCCTAAAGTTTTAATTACATGAATTGATAATCATCACACTTGGGCTCCCTGGACCCCAGTTTTACCTTCTTTTTATACATCTCCATATGGAAGTCTCAAAAATATTTTAAAGTTAATATATCCCACATTTAAGCAATCATTTTTTCCTATTCTATCTCTTTGGATTTCCATAAATTAATCTATAAAACCAAGACATAATCCATGATTCCTCCTTTGTAAAAACAAGTAAAGAAAAGTATCAGCACTATTCTTTCCACTTTGGACTATTTCCACCTCAAATTGCCTTTCTTCTTGAACCAACCTTATCCTATCCTACACTTAACACTTAATTTTTTCTTAGCTAACTCTATTTTTGACTCGTTTCAATTTAAATGACTATTTTTAAAGGAAGCCTATCTTAGACCACCCAGACTGACTGGTTAACTGTTACATATATACAGATTCAATTACTAACACTAACATTCAGAATTTGAATTATTGTAATTTAATATAGAATATGTAGATTGTCAATTAAAAAACACTAATTCTATGATTCACACAATTTAGTGCATCCAAAAGTATATTTCCTCATTGTATAACATATTAATTATGGCCAAATTCCTTATTTAAGTTAAACAATACTGGAAGAGAATGCAGCACTCTAAGACTTCCTTGATATGGTAATGTGATTGTGTCTCACCGTACTAAAATGTGCTGTACAATGCAACATTTCGCACAGTGCTTGATCACCTTATAGTTTTTGGTTCATACTATATCCTAAGGAATAGTGTTCCAAGGATTTGCTTTGGAAAACATTGATAATTTGATAATTTATAAGCCACTGAGAGATGATTTTATATATGTCAATATTATTGCATACCTGATCCTTTAAAATTATTACTTAATACAATTTTATAATAGGTAAATATGTTTAAAAGAGATGAAAAATGACACATTTTGAGTCTGAAAACCTTTTGAAAAATCTCTGAGAAACAAACAGGGTTTTGGAGGGAAGAGGGATGGGGGTGATAGGTAAGCCTGCTGGTGGGTATTAAGGGGGGCACGTATTGCATAGAGCACTGGGTATGGTGCATAAACAATGAATCTTGGAACACTGAAAAACTTAAATTTAAATAAATAAATAAATAAATAATAAAAGCGCCAAATAAAAATGCACAGGAAAATACTGGGAGAAAATTTAAGACAAAGAAACAAAACAAAGATTCTAAATTTCTAAGAAAAAGTCAACAAAAGACCTTTTCTAGAAAGGTGATGACAGTAGGAATGTTTCTAAATATATGGGCTTTTAGATTAATAGTGAGATTGACTATTGTACAATGCATATTTGCAATGATAAGCATAAATGCATTTAAAAGTAGATTTCATCTATTAAAGAGTTCTGGTTTTAAAATATAGCATTCATAACCAACATTTGGAGAGTTTGCTAAAGATGGAGACTTGTAGACCCAATGGTAGAGTCTGAATCAGTAAATTGAAGAAAAGGCCCAGATTTTTAAATTTTATACAAAAATTCTGGTAATTTTGTGGCCTGTGAACTTTTTTTATGCCCTAAATAAATGATTACAAGCATAGAGTTCTTGTTATAACTAAAATCTTTCTCTTCCCATTCTCAAATGAAGCACTTACTGGTCAAACCCTTTCTGTTGTTCTTTACCACTATTCTAATTTATACTTTATGTGGGCTTATCTGAGAAACACATTAAATTTTTATCTGCAAAGATTATTGTTCTAAATTAAATATTTTATACTAAGGCCAAATATATCCTATAGACAGAGAAAGGAAATAATTCCATTAGGGAGAAGAACTGAAATTATCTTTTTGGAAATGATTCTTTATGCCACTGAAGTTACTATATTCTCTACCATAGATTTCAAATACTGACAATTATCTCAATATTACCCCTTATATTTCAAATTGACAATGATCTCAACATTACCCTTAATTCTGTCTTTCAGCACTTCTGTGGTTCTAATGAACTATTGAGACCATTGTTAATATTCTCATAGATCTTTCTCTTAAAAATAGCAAGTAACAACTTATGAGAAAATTCAGGTAAAATCAGAAGTATGATTTTGAGAAATAACCTATAAATATAAATATAGGCTAGAAAGTATTTTAGAAAATACAAAAATCTAAAATTTA
Source organism: Neogale vison (assembly GCF_020171115.1). Taxonomy (NCBI): domain Eukaryota; kingdom Metazoa; phylum Chordata; class Mammalia; order Carnivora; family Mustelidae; genus Neogale; species Neogale vison. The sequence goes on from NC_058091.1 coordinate 29,370,585, forward strand.
TTTTAATTTTTATTTTTTTTTAAATTTCTTTTCAGTGTTCCAGAATTCATTGTTTATGCACCACACTCAGTGCTCCATGCAATATGTGACCTCCACAATATCTACCACCAGGCTCACCCAACCTCCTACCCCCTCCCCTCCAAAACCCTCAGTTTTATCATGGGATTAAAAAATAACATTTAATAAAAATTCCACCATCTTATAATTATTTATATTTTAAAGAAAAGTATTGTGTTTTAAATGCAGGATGTGAAATATTAATACTATGTCAACTTGACGTTCACAATAATATGCTTTGAAAATACAAGATCAAACACCAAAAATACATGATCAAACTCTTTTTTTAACAGTTAGAAATTAAGTACAGTTCCTTCTTTATTTGCAATCCACATCTGCCATTAGATTTTATCCTAAAGAAATATACTTAAAGTTCTAGAAGTGCAAGGGTGAAAGGGAAGAGAGAAGAAAGAAAAAACATAAAGGTTGTACCTATAGGTTTGTCTTCAGGTAGATCAATGTTAGGAAATGCACATTGAGGAGCTAGAGATATTAAAATTATTGTTTTCTATTAAGGAGGGCTAGATGTTATCTGGGAGACCCTCTAAAAATACCTGATTCTATCTGGAATCCTCCTTTGACTGATTTTCTATTGACCATACTTTGAGCAATTTTGGAGGGATAGAAGCCATCTTGTAAAAAACTAACAGTAATGCAAATGATTCTTGTCCATATCAGTGCAAATTTGGTTTATGTCCTGGAGGAAAAATTGGTTTCCACCCTCTAGATAAGTTAACCCCATTTAAATTTATTGCTTTGATGGATTTTAACCAGTTTTACATTTATTAGCAAATGCATTTTAGCATTCCTAATTCTGAGTACTTACGTTTGTGTATTTTTCAAGTCCTTTTTTGAATAATTAAAAGGTGAGTAAAGCCTTCATCATGTGTTCTGTTTCTATTTACATGAGACTTGGTTTTTAACTTCTTGGAAATTATACTTTAGTATTTTTGTAGTTCATTTACCAAGATACCCAAGTGGATTCACCTGACAGAGTCAAATAAATTTTATTGCTGGAGAAGTGTACCTATGGGGCTACTTAAACTAAGGCACATCTTTTCTTGGCTACCAGAGTGAATCCCAAGTGTCAACAGAGCTTTAACTTTTCTGAGTCTTCAATTCTCAATTTTTTTTTTCTTTCTTTCCCTCTACTGTTTTTATGTCTTTTTTCTGTTTCTAGGTCTTGCCTGACCAGAAAATCATTCGTCCATTGATGACAGTAATGACTGCCAATTTGGTTTTCTGCTTTGTCCATTTGATGATCTCTTTCATATGGATAAAGAAAATCTATTCTCAATTAGGTGAAAGAAGACTGAGAATCTGGCTTATCTCCTTTTTATTTGTGTGCTTATGAGTTCAAACTCATTAGGAAAATGTTTCATGCCCACTGGGAAAGAAAACACTTAGTTGATATCTGAACCAGGAATTTTGTATTTTTCTGAGTTTACTTTTGACCATTGACTGAGGGAGTAAAACTATAGCTATATGGAATCTTTTTTTTTTTTAAGGTACATTTTGACTACATATCTCTGTGTCTGCAATTGAGAAAATTCTTCAATTCTACTTCCAGAGGGTATTAATAAATTATAGCATCTTTTAAATTAAAAAAAAAATCACTGTCCTAATTAGTTTATAAAAATACATACAGGCTTCTTAATTAAGAATTATTAATTAATCTTCTTAATTAAGCTTAAGCTTAATATTCTTAAATACTCAGAAAACACGATAAATTTTCTAATAAGTGAATTATGATAACCACTAAAAGATGCTTGTACACAGTATATTTTTTATAAAAATTAAAATCAGCCTGGTTTAATAATTATGATTTAAAGAATAAAAGTAGTTACATGACTTTATATAAATTATCAAGTTATATGATATACAACAGCATATAAAAATTTAACGTTTATAAAAATTAGATTTGGTTTCTCATGCAAAATCTATTTAATGTAAATCTTCGACAAAGCAGGAAAAAATATACAGTGGAAAAAAGACAGTCTCTTCAATAAATGGTGCTGGGAAAATTGGACAACTATATGTAGAAGAATGAAACTCGACCATTCTCTTACACCATACACAAAAATAAACTCGAAATTGATAAAAGACCTCAACGTGAGACAGGAATCCATCAGAATCCTAGAGGAGAACATAGGCAGTAACCTCTTCGATATCAGCCACAGCAACTTCTTTCAGATATATCTCCAAAGGCAAAGGAAACAAAAGCGAAGATGAACTTTTGGGACTTCATCAAGATCAAAAGCTTCTGCACAGCAAAGGAAACAGTCAACAAAACAGAGGCAACCCACAGAATGGGAGAAGATATTTGCAAATGACAGTACAGACAAAAGGTTAATATCCAGGATCTATAAAGAACTCCTCAAACTCAACACACACAAAACAGACAATCATATAAAAAATGTGCAGAAGATATGAACAAACACTTCTCCAAAGAAGACGTACAAATGGCTATCAGACACATAAAAGAATGTTCATCATCACTAGCCATGAGGGAGATTCAAATTAAAACCACATTGAGATACCATCTTACACCAGTTAGAAGGGCCAAAATTGGCAAGACAGGAAACTACGTGTGTTGAAGAGGATGTGGAGAAAGGGGAACCCTCTCACACTGTTGGTGGGAATGCAAGTTGGTGCAGCTGCTTTGGAGAACAGTGTGGAGATTCCTCAAGAAATTAAAAATAGAGCTTCCCTATAACCCTGCAATTGCACTACTGGGTATTTGCCCCAAAGATACAGATGTAGTGAAAAGAAGGGCCATCTGTTCCCCAATGTTTATAGCAGCAATGGCCACAGTCGCCAAACTGTGGAAAGAACCAAAATGCCCTTCAACAGACGAATGGATAAGGAAGATGTGGTCCATATACACTATGGAGTATTATGTGTCCATCAGAAAGGATGAATACCCAACTTTTGTAGCAACATGGATGGGACTTAAGGGAAGAGATTATGCTGAGTGAAATAAGTCAAGCAGAGAGAGTCCATTATCATACGGTTTCGCTTATTTGTAGAGCTTAACAAATAACATGGAGGATATAGGGAGATGGAGAGGAGAGGGAGTTGAGGGAAATTGGAAGGGGAGGTGAACCATGAGAGACTATGGACTCTGAAAAACAATCTGAGGGGTTTGAAGTGGCGGGGGGGTGGGAGGTTGGGGTACCAGGTGGTGGGTATTATAGAGGGCACAGCTTGCATGGAGCACTGGGTGTGGTGAAAAAATAATGAATACTGTTTTTCTGAAAATAAATAAATTGGAAAAAAAAAAAAAAAGACATGGAAAGAAAAAAAAAATCAAAAGGATAAATTTTCATGACATATGAAAATTATATAAAATTTAAATTTTAGTTTATTAGGTTCTACTGTAACTCAGTCATGCTTATTCATTTATGTATTGTCTATGGCTACTTTTGTGTTACAAAAGCAGAGTTGAATGTTAGTAACAGAAATTATGTGGCCCAGAAAGCCTATAATATTTATTGTCTGGTCTTTTACACAAAAGTTTGTCAACACTTTTTCTAGAAGAATCTAACTGTGTGAACTTAAACAGGGCATTTAAAATCATTCCGCCTTAGCTTTTTCATCTGCAAAATGGAGATTATAATAACTTCCTCAGAGAACTATCTGGAGGATTAAAAGAATTCAATATAATGTTGGGTTGTGGGTTTTTAAATTTGACTGCAACCCACAAGAAGAAATATATACACACATACATAAAATGGAAACGAGTGTTACAAAACAATACCTATATTCATATATTCATATATTTATGTGCTCTGAGGGTTTCCATATACTTCACCTAGTGCCCTTTGTTAGCATTTTACATAATCATGGCATACTAGACTCTGATATTTTTCAGAGATAATGAAACGCCTTACCTGATAAAAATTTCCAAGTCATGGTCATAAACACTCTTACTGAACTCAAAAAAATGGATAAACAGAGTAAGAAATTCAATAAAGAGGTACAAAATATTTAAAAATATGACACTGAAGTTATATAGTTGAGGAATACAATTGAACTAAAAAAATATGCTAGAGGGGTTCAATATCAGACTAGATGAAGCAGAAGAAAGAGTAAATGAACTGGAAGACAGATCAGTGGACTTCACCTAAAGAGTATGGCAAAAAAAAGAGAAAAAATTAAGAAATGAAGATAGATTAAGGGACCAACAGAACAACATGAAATGAAATAACAATCCCATTATAAGAGTCCCAGAAAGAGAAGATGGAAAAATAGGGCAGAAAACTTATTTGTAGAAATCAGGACTAAAAAATTCCCTAACCTGAGTAAGGAAACACACATCCAGATCTAGGAAGCTCAGAGAGTTCTAAAGAAGATCAGTCCCAAAAAACTACACCAGGACACACTGTAATTAAAATTTCAGAAGTTTAAGATAAAGAGAGAGTCTTAAAAGCAGAAAACAAAGCAAAACAGATGTGTTATGTACAAGGAAACTCCCATAAGAAAATAAGCAGATTTCTCAGCAGAAAATTTGCAGGCCAGAAATGAGTGTTATGATATGGTCAAAGTGCTGACTGTTAAAAACTTTCAACCAAGAATACTCTATTTGGCAAGGTTAACATTCTAAACTGAAGGAGGGATAGAGTTTTTCATTACCACTAAGCTGGTCTTATAGGAAATATTAAAGGGATTTTGTTAAGCTGAAAGGAAAGGGCAGTAATTGGCAACAACAACAATGAAAACACATAAAAGTAAAATCTCACTAGCAAAGGTAAATTTATGTTAAAGGTAGATTACTTATAAAGCTATTATCAAGGTTAAAAGTCAAAAGTAGTGAAAATAGCTACAACTACAAAAATTAGTTAAGGTATACATAAAATATAAAGATGAAAAATGTGACATTGAAAACATAAAAAAGGGATGCTTGGAGTAAACACATACAATTTTAGAATGCACTCAAATTTAACTTGCTATCAACTTAAAATAGATACATATACATATGTGTATGTATGTGTGTATATACATAGGTATACTGTACATATATCATTATGTATATACACTATTATATGTGGTAACCACAAAGCAAAAACCTATAGTAGACACACAAAAGATAACAAGAAAGAAACTTTAACATATCATTACAGCAAGTTAACAAACCACAAAAGAAGAGTGTAAGAGAAAAAGAAAGGAACGGAAAGGAACCACAAAACAGCAAACAATTAACAGAATGGCAATAAGCCCATAGCTATCAATAATTACTTTAAAGACAAATGGACTAAAATCTCCATTCGAAAGGCAGAATGTCTAAATGGATAAAGAGTGAGATCCATCTATATACTGTCTAGAAGAGACTCACATGAGAAGTAAGAACAGACAGACAGAAAGTAAACGGATAGGAAAAAAATGTTTTGTTCAAATGGAAACCAAAAGAAAGCTGGGGAAGCTATACTTATATCAGACAAAATGGACTTTAAAAAAATGTCTAATAAGAGAAAAAGATGGAAAAAAAAAAGAGAGATGGGCATTACATAATGATACAGGGGTCAATCCAACAAGAAGATATAACATCTGTAAACATTTATGCATCCAACATGGGAGCATCCAAAATTAGGGGGCAAAAAGGAAATAAGAAAAATCAGAAGAAATAAATGGAATAGAAAAAAAAAAGACAAAAGAAAATATCAAGGGGTACCTGAGTGGCTCAGTCGTTAGGCATCTGCCTTGGGCTCAGGTCATAATCCCAGCCTCCTGGGATCAAGCCCCACATCAGACTGCCTGCTCGGTGGAAAACCTGCTTCTCCCTCTCCCACTCCCCCTGGTTGTATTCCCTCTCTCACTGTCTCTCTCTCTCTGTCAAATAAATAAAATCTTTAAAAAAAAAAAAAGAAAAGATCAATAAAATTAAAAGCTTGTTCTTCTAAAAGAGAAACAAAATTGATAAGTCTCTAACTAGATTTACCAAGAGAAAAAGAAAAAGGGCTCATATAAATAAAATAAAATAATGAAGGAAACATTACAAATGATACCACATAAATACAAAGGATCATAAGAGACTATTGTGAACAATTATACCAAGAAATTAGACTGGAGGCCTGGACATATTCCTAGAAACATACATTCCTTCCAAGATCTAATTATTAAAAAATACAAAATCTGAATAGAGTGATCACTAATAAGGAAAGTGAATAAGTAATTAAAATCCTCTGAACAAACAAAAATCTAGGAGCAGAGAGCTTCAGAGGTGAATTCTAACAAACATTCAAAGATATAATACTTACCCTTCTCAAACTCTTCCAAAAAATTTAAGAGCAAGGAATGCTTCGAAACTCATTTTATGAAATCAGTATGTATACTGATATCAAAACTAAACAAGGACACTCTACACACAAAATATTACAGGCCAATATTCCTGTACACATTTTACAACATAAATGTAAAAATCCTCAACAAAATTTTAGCAAACATAATTCAACAGTACACTAAAAGGATCATACATCATTATCAAGTGGAATATAATCCAGGGAGCAAGGATAGTTTGACTTTTGCAAATTAACATGCTATACCACATTAAAAAAATGAAAGATTGGGGCGCCTGGGTGGCTCAGTGGGTTAAGCCGCTGCCTTCGGCTCAGGTCATGATCTCAGGGTCCTGGGATCGAGTCCCACATCAGGCTCTCTGCTCACCAGGGAGCCTGCTTCCTCCTCTCTCTCTGCCTGCCTCTCTGCCTACTTGTGATCTCTCTCTGTCAAATAAATAAAATCTTAAAAAAAATGAAAGATAAAAATCATATGATCATCTCAACAGATGCAGAAAAAGTACTTGACAAAATTCAATACCTATTTATGATGGAAACTCTCAACAAAATGAGTATAGATGTAAAGCACCTGCACATAACAAAACCCATATATGATAAGCCCACAGCTTACATATCTAACAGTGAAAAGCTGAAAGCTTTTCCTTTAAGATCAGGAACAAGATAAGCATACCCATTCTCACTACTTTTATTCAACATATTATTGGGAGCTTTAGTCAGAACAATTAGGGAAGAAAAAGACACTAAAATATCTAAATCGGAAAGAAATAAGTCAAGTTGTCCCTGTTTGCAGATGACATGATACTATCTGTAGAAAACCCTAAAGACTCTACCAAAAACTATTAGAACTAATAAATGAATTCAGTAAAGTTCTATGTACAAAAATCAATATACAAAACTCTGTTGAATTTTTATATACTAGTAATGAACTATCAGAAAGAAAAGTTAAGAAAACAATCCCATAAGAATAAAATACCTAAGGATATAGGGATGCCCAGTTGGCTCAGTTGGTTAAACATCTGCCTTTGGCCCAGGTCATGGTCTCAGGATCCTAGAATTGAGCCCCATGTCAGGTTCTCTGTTCAGCAGGGAGACTGCTTCTCCCATTCCCTGTGACTACCTCTTCCTCTGCCTATCACTCCCCCTACTTGTGCTCTCTCTCTTTCTCTGTCAAATAAATAAATACAGTCTTAAAAAAAATACCTAGGGATAAATTTAACAACGGAGGTGAAGCATAAAGGAAAGAAGTTAAGGAAGACACAAATAAGTGGAAAGATACTCCATGCTCACAGATTGAGAAAATTGATATTATTCTAATATTTACATTACGTAGAGTGATCTACAAATTCAATGCAATTCCTATAAAAATTCCAATGGCACTTTTCACTAAACTAGAACAATGAAAATTTGTATGGAATCACAAAAGATCCAAATAGCCAAAACAATCTTGAGAAAAAATAACAAAGTTGGAGGCATTATATTCTCTAATTTCAATCTACACTACAAAGTTATGGTACTCAAAACAGGAAGGTATTGGTATAAAAACAGACACATAGATCAATGCAACAGAAGTAAACCCATTCATTTATGGTCATTTAAATTATTACAAAGGAGGCAAGAATATTTAATGAGGAAACAACAGTCTTTATTGAAGAATAAATAATATTCAAAAATGGGACTGCCACATGCAAAAGAATCAATTTGGGTCTCTACCTTATATCCTATATGAAAATTAGCTCAAAATGGATTAACAATTTTAATTTAAGGCTTGAAAGTATAAAATTCCTAGAAAAAACATATAAGCTTCTTGACTTTGGTGGCAATCATTTTTTGGACCTAACTCCAAACGAAAATGTAACAAAAACAAGAATAAACAAATGGTACTACTCGTAACTAAAAAGCTTCGACACAGTAAAGGAAACCATTGCCAAATAAAAAGTCTTAACTATCAAATGGGAGAAGACATTTGCAAGTCATATAGCTGATTAGGGACTAATACTCAAAATATATAAAAGAACTCATACAACTCAATGACCAAAAAAACAAACAATCCAATTAAAAAAGGACAGAGATCCTGAATAGACATTTTTCCAAAGAACACATACAGATGTTCAACAGACACAAATTCATTTTATAGTTCTAAATAAAGCTATAAAAGATGGTTCTTCAGATGTATAATCTGCCTAAATAATAGAGATTCTGTATCTTATAAGAGTAACTTTCTTAACTTTATTTTGATTTTAAAAAATAGAAAAAAGAAAGTTCTTATTGAAGAGTTAAGATACAATGATATTTTAGGTTCATTTAAAATAAATTATTATTAAATAGATAATTAGGTACTGTTGTTCTGATATCTATGATCCTATCTTTATCAAGAGACCAAATCTTTTCTGACAACTTAATTTTGACTTTGTTAGAAGATATTGTAAACTCCAAAAAGATTTTTAAATAAATAAATCATCAATATCTTTTATAAGAAAATTAGCTTTCAGAGTTCCCAAACGATTCCTAGAAAACCTGAAAGATTTGTTCTTTACATTATTTTTTAAAATATGAGGAATGATTAAGTTCACTTATATACTCTATATTAGTTAAAAAGCACTTAGTTCACTGGGAAGAGCTGAATGTGAAAGGTTTCAAATTACAGATACCCTTCCTTAGTTTGTATAGGTTACATATTATCAGTATAACTACTAAAGTAATTTTAAATTTTACTAAAAGCCCTAGAGATTTTACAGTACACTCATTATCTACATTTTACCTTCAAGGGAAATACTGATCAAATTTTCATGAAACAGTTAGGTATTATACTCTAATAGAGAATTCCATACTCCTTTTCTATATTACTGGTTAACTGAAACAAATTATTCAGACTCTGATGCCTGTCTAAAGCCTCTACTGTAAGTTACAGGACAGGATTTGTATCTTCAACAAAGCCTTCTCGAAGTCTTATGAAAAGGTTCTCCCAAGTACTCTGAATTCCTCATACTTTAAAGAACAGAATCTAGGATTTGAGGGGAGATTACTTGGAAAATATTCAGACTGTGGGGTGCCTGGATGGCTCAGTTGGTTAAGTAGCAGGTTTGTCTCAGGTCATGATCTTATAGATCATGGGAATGAACCCCTCATCAGGCTCCGGCAGGAAGTCCAGGGAGTCTGCTTGAAGATTCTCTCCCTCTTCCTCTCCCACCACTCACATGCACAGCACCCCACCCCCTGCCAAAAAATAAATACATAACCAAACAAACAAATAAATAAATTTAAAAAAAAAGAAAGAAAATATTCAGAGTGTAATAATGGACTGAATCAGAATTTCCAGGTTTCTTTCACCCAAAACCAGACATACTTCATGGAAATAGATTGCTGTTCCTTGATGAAAAGAACAAGAATCAGGGGGTGGCTGAGTTGGTTAAGTGACACATTCTTGATCTCAGCTCAGGTCTTGATTCCAGGGTCATTAATTAATTATAGATGAATGAAGGAAATTTAATTGTGACTATTTGTTCAGAATATTGTCAATATTGCTTTTTATGTTCTCTTTTCAGGGCCATACAAAGATACTCTTTTCGTTCATGAATATTGCTAACATTCAGTTTTGTAGACTTTGGTTTTATAAATGGAAATTAACATGTTTAAATGATTCTGACTTATTCTCTGAAATTCAGAAACTCTTATTAAGTCCTCTTATTCTTTATGGCAATAACTTATTTGCATAGGTTCTATAAGAATATACTTTCATTTTTACTAGTATGTAATTGGACAAATCAATTTTGCAACCAAGACCATAGCTGGAGTGCCACATTTGATAATAATTCTCACTTAATCAGGGATGACAAGCTTATTATTTTTAAGTAGGGTTGATTTTTAATGTGCAGCCAATAGCTACAAAACCCCGCCTAGGAAAACAGGCCTATTCTTTGGCTTAAAAGTTCTAGCCTTACCGGTGGAAAGGAAGATTACTTCTTCCTAGGGCAGGAGTCTTAAGAATTCAGAGAACCATAAGAACAAAGGAATTCATCCACATTCAGTGAGATAGTAAGTGAAATTTGGAGGGAAATTTTCCCAATTTGGTCAAATAATAGCAGGTTTTAAAATTGTGATACAAGGCTATTTATAGAAAGTTGCAGTTAAAAGTTACTTCTATGATTTAGCAGCTGGAAAATAGTGCCTAGCTTTAGATTTGCAAAGCAAAATCATGGAGGCCTACATAGTTAATTAAGACTTTTGTTATATCTATATAAGTAATACAGTCTAATCTAAGAGACCAGTGTTTTTGTGATCAAGAACAATCTTTAGGATTTATGTAGAATAACAATGAGGGAGACATTCTGAAAATACTGTCCAAGATTTAGAAATGGATAAAAGGATTCCTGGGTGTTCTTTCAATGGAGGGTTGGATATTGTCTAGGGATTACCTAGAGATTATCTGATTCTATGAGTGTGCCCTGACTGAATTTATACTGAGTAAGCTATTAACAACACTATAGACATAGACATTATCTTATAGAAAACTGATAGTGATAATAAACAGCTCTTGTCCATAACAATGCAAATTAATTTTATATGTTAGAGTTAAAACAATTTACAACCTTTAGAAAGATTACAACAAATATATTTTATTACACTAGAAGAAATCAACTAATTTTACACATATTAGCAAATTCATTTTTGTATTCTCAATTGCTTCAAATTCTCTTTTGAATGAGTTTTAATAAAATCTTTGATACATGTTCATTTACATTATCATAAAAGTAACATTTTTAACTTTAAAAAATTATTCTTTAGCACCACAAATATTTGGGAAAGTGGCTATATACTTCCCCAAATTTGGAAACTGAAAATGTATGAGTCACTTTTCAACAGTGCCTCACTATACCCTATGAAATGGTTTTCAATCTTTGTATGTTTTTCAGAATCATTAAAATATGAACAAAAATAAGCAAACTGTTTTGGCTTCACTACTGGAGATTATGTTTCAATTGGTCTGAGCATTTGTATTTTTTAAAAGCTGCCCTTGTGATTTTAAGGCATAGCTGGGATTGAGGAATTTCCTTCAAGCATCATCTTGGACTACAGCTGAGAAAAGAGGGGAAGGAGACAGGTCTGTCAAATACTAGTTCCTCTCTCCTGTTTCAACTCAAATTGCTCTGCTTTTAGGAATTTTATATTTAGACACCTTTTAAAGAAAGGGTTTCACAGCTCTAAGAAGTTTGAAAATCACTCCCCTTACTTAAAGCCACCCAACTGTAATTCTTACTGTTCCTCCCAAATTCAACACTTAATCCAAACTGAACCATGCATTCCTGACGACATGTGCTCTATTTTCCTCTTACCTTACTCTCAGGACAGTGTTCCCCTCATCTCCACATTTCCAAATCTTGTATATCTGTTGTAACTCACCTTGAAAGAAAGTCATGTTCTACCCATGAAGATTGTGTAAATTTTTATTTTTTAAAAAAGTGGACTTACTCAATTTTCATGGTTTCTAACAGTTTATCTTACATATATATCGATTATAACATTACTTTCTAACATGACAATACATTTTAACAATAACAGGGTCAAA